>NC_053027.1:135721520-136068137 GCF_003073215.2 Triticum urartu | reverse complement strand
AATATGCTTTGTGAGTAGTTACGTTTGTTCCCGAGGACATGGGAGAAGTCTTGCTATTAGTAGTCATGTGAATTTGGTATTCGTTCGATATTTTGATGAGATGTATGTTGTCTTTCCTCTAGTGGTGTTATGTGAATGTCGACTACATGACACTTCACCATTATTTGGGCCTAGAGGAAGGCATTGGGAAGTAATAAGTAGATGATGGGTTGCTAGAGTGATAGAAGCTTAAACCCTAGTTTAAGCATTGCTTCGTAAGGGGCTGATTTGGATCCATATGTTTCATGCTATGGTTAGGTTTACCTTAATACTTTTGTTGTAGTTGCGGATGCTTGCAATAGAGGTTACTCATAAGTGGGATGCTTGTCCAAGTAAGAGCAGTACCCAAGCACCGGCTGTAACATCCCAAATTTTCAATTTGGAATGTTATACATTAGATCATCATGCATATCATATTTTATTTTTGCATTTTGGTTGATCCTAGAAATTCTACGCAACTCAATGACCCACGGAGAGAGTTGGGGATTTCGTTATTTTCATATTTGAGTTTCCTCAAATTTTGAGAATAGGATCATTTGATTTTATTTATTTTATCATCAATTATTTCTAATACAAAAATATGAGAGAGGGAATAAAATGACTTTCCCAAAATAAAGAAATATTGAGGATTTAATAATAAAATCAAATAATATTTTATTTCGGAGTTTTTTGGTGTTTTATTTGAATTTAGGAAAAACATGCGTTTTTCAAAATTGCATTTAGGGCCCAAATAAATGTTCACCTTGTGGGGCTTGATTTTAGAAGCCCGTGAAAATTTATTTCGGAATTTTTGGAGTCCGTTTAGTATTTCTTTTTATTTTTCTTCCGAGCGGAATAATTAAAAAAAACGAACCGACTTCGGGCCGTACCCAAGCAGGACACCGCCCGGGGGCAGCCTTTAAATAGCGCCGCCCCAGCCCATCAGCCCCGCCTCGATCCGCACGTGACGTCGGAGCCGCCGCCGCCACCGCCGATGATTTCGCTGCTGAGGTTCGTCGTGCCTCGTTTTCCGTGTCGAAATTTTTTTTTTGGCGTTCGTCATTTTTCTTTTTCTTGGATTAAATCCGCGATTTTTCTGGTCGCGATTCCTGATCTGATTTTCGTTTTAGTTTAACTTTTTGCTCGTTTATCGGAATCAGGCGATTCAAGCGCCTAGGGATTCGTCTCGAAACCCTCTACCCGTTTAACCAACTTAAACAAGTTTTTGCTACTATAAAATTTGCCCTAGATCCAGATTGCTAGAACGAAGTTGTTTTCTTTCGCCGTTTGACTTTCGTTGCTTCGTTCGATTTGATTCTTTTTGCCAACCGGAGTTCTTAAGTTGAACCTTCTGGTTAGATCTCTTATTTGAGTTTTACCTGTGCATTAGATGAGTACTTATTGTATGCTTGTTTGTTTGTCTGCGATAGAATACCCGGAGTGCGCCGCCTGTTACTTCAAATCGTTAGGTTTCGTGGATCATCAGCAAGGCAAGTAACACTTTGGTCATACCTTTTCTACTACCCAGTTTTATTGCATTAGATCAATCCCCACACATTGCATGATTAGGATCTAATTAAATTGTGGGATGGGAAGTAGATGAGGTAGTACCTATTACCTGTTTATTTTCAAACCTTTGGGAGTTACTTCTACGTTTGCTTATTGTGCCATGCTATGCTAGTAGACGTGGATTGGGTGAGTGAAATCCATGACAGATGTGAGATTTTTAATTAATGGTTTATCTAAGGTGGCAACTTAAACAAACATCTGGGTGGATTGAGGCACCTGGGTATTCCAGGACTTGCCTGTTTTCTTTTGGACCGCCACCCAGGCTTAAAGGGATCATGAGACTATTCATACTAGGAACTTCCATGTGCAGCCACAAGCTATTATGGGCTCTAGCATAGTTGACTAAGTTGTGCGAACTCTTACAGTGGTAGACTAGCAGATGTAGGGGATGTAGGTGGTACGGTCTACCCGATCGTAAGGTGCTAGCGCTTCTGAAAGACTATGTCTCGGCCATCCGTCTTCTCAAACACCATGTAGTGCGAGAAACCAAACAGAGGTGATCGGGTTTTGTGGGGAAAAGTGCGCAAACCTCTACAGAGTGTAATAAACTAATCATGGTTAGCCGTGTCCCCGGTTATGGACATCTTGAGTATCTAGTACTTGGATTTTCATGTGAATCTCAACATGTTACTCTAAATTAATTTTGTTGGGTTATGTTTAATGATGATGCTTAATTGGGATTGAGAATGCTGTCAACCATTCTCAATGTTTAACAACCACCATGATAGTAATTAAATTTTATTCCTTTGAAGTAGGGAAAAATTGGCTTTACGCAAAACTGTAACCATAGAGCTTTCCACCAGCCAAATATGCATATAGTATAGCTGTTACATTCCATTACTCTCTATGTGTTACCTTGCCAGCATATTCCATGTGCTGACCCGTTTTCGGGTTGCAACGTTAATGTTGCAGACTTTTCAGACGATGATTAAGGAGTTTTTAGGTCGTGGTTCTATACTCAGTGATGCCGTTGGAGTTGATGGACTCACTTATCTTCCAAGCCTTCCGCTGTTATCGTTATTAGATGGCCTTAAGCCATATTTATTGTAATAAGTTCTCTTTTGAGACACTCAATGTAATAAGTGTGTGATTGCTACTCTGCTATAAATCCTCCGAGTACTGTGTGGTGTCAACATTACTGATCCAGGGATGACACCGGAGCACAGAGATCAGACTGTTTGAGGTCTGGTCGCTACAGAGATGGTATTAGAGCACACGCTGACTGTAGGACATGACCACTAAGCTAAAGACCTAGATCACTATTTACTCTCTTCTCTTCTGATCTCTCATCTTTTCTACTCTTTAGGATGGCGGATGCAAGGAACAAGTTCACATAACCGGATGAAGATACACCCTTGGACGCCACTTGAAGGAAGTCACTACATACCTGAATATAGGAGTACCAAGATTCACGGGAACCTACAACGCCACTTTACCTAAAGAAGAGCGCTGGATGATTCAAGTTCAAGTTCCAGGAAGGGCGTTCATGCTAGTCACTGAGCCCATAGAATTTTCTTTTGATGCACCAACTTGGAGTCTAGGAAAGAGCATGGCAGATCACATCGCCATGGGACGCATTGGAGAAGTCTACTGCAAGGATCTCAAGGATACTATCTACCAGATTTGTGGGCGCCGAGATGAACACTCGGAGATGATCAGCACCAGGAAGGATAGATCAAGCACAGCTTTTATCCAGGAGCTAAACCAGCACATTCGACGACAGGAGAACCAGATGTGCACCGACATGATAGATCTGAAGAAGGCTAAGACTAGAATCAAGGATCTGGAGGAAGAACTCAAGGCTACACGTGAAGATTATGAAGAGGAAATTGAAGTATTGGTGGAGAAGAATGACGACCTAATCAAGAAGATTGGAATATTTATGGGAGGCCCTAAGCCAGTAGATGAAGACGAAGAACCCAAGGAGATTAGCCCGAAAGACTACATCATCATCGACGGCACCGACTCAGAAGCAGATAGTAGCGATGATGACTATGTTGATGAAGCTGGAGCAGATATCATGGAGTCAATGACCGTAGAATATTTCTAGTAGACCACCTCATCAGTAGTAGTAGTCCACCATGTAAATATAGTAGTCCGAGCACTTTTGCGATAGATAGATCGATTGTATGCCTTTGTTTGATTGATTGAAGTGAATTGTTTGTTTTTGCCTCATGTGCATATGGGTAGTGTTTTCTCTTTAGACCCCCTCTATTCTTATATCTCATCTTTTCTAAACCCTCAGATGCCTCCGAGACGTGACCCCGGATTTGCCTTTCCACCGGAGCTCACCCAGTTGATCCTGCAGCAGAACACATTGATGCAGTTGCTAGTCCAGAATCAGAATCAGTGGAACAACAACAACAACCCACCACCACCACCACATGTTGACCACTTAGCCCGTTTTCTTAGGCTAAATCCGCCGGTGTTTTCCAGTAGCACCGAGCCGATAGTAGAAGATGATTGGCTCCGCAAGACAGCTAGGGAGTTGACCACAGCAGGATGCACATATGCAGAGAAGGTGAAGTTTGCCGCACATCAGCTAGAAGGACCCGCAGCATCATGGTGGGAGAATTTCACCGCCACTTTCCCAGTCGACACTGTCACATGAGACCAGTTTCAGCAGGCTTTTCGTACTGCCCATGTTTCAGCAGGAGCTATGGCCATGAAGAAGCGTGAGTTTCGGAACTTGCGCCAAGGAGGAAGGACAGTTGGCCAGTATGTGGAGGAATTTAGTAAGTTAGCACGTTATGCCCCAGATGACGTCGCTATGGATGCAGCTAAGCAGGAGAAGTTTCTGGAAGGACTGAACGATGAGTTGAGCATGCAGTTGATGGTAGCAACCTTCAACAACTACTAGGAGTTGGTAGATGATGCTCTTATGATTGAAGGGAAGCTGCAGCAAATTGAGAATCGCAAGAGGAAGTATGCACAAGCAAAGTACAATTCAGGAGCTCAGCAGAAGCCACATTTTACCCCTAGACCGGGAGGACATTTTCAGCATACTCATGGAGGAGGTAGCTCACACAATCACAATGGCACCAAGAATGGTAATGGCAATGGAGGAAGCAACAGCCAAAACCGCACCAACCCCTCAACCCCAGCCAAGAAGGACCTAAGCCAAGTCACTTGCTTTAAGTGTTCAAAGACATGACATTATGCCAATGAATGTCCTGAATTACAAAATGGAAATAGCAATGGAAGTTCTGGGAAGAAACCGAACCCTTTCAACAGGGGACAGGTGAACCACGTTAGCGTGGAGGAGGTTGAAGCTCAGCCCGATGCAGTAATAGACCTAATAGTATTGGAATCCCAAGGATTGGATGTGATATTAGGCATGGATTGTTTATCAAAGTATGAAGGGAATATAGAATGTGCTAGTAAGCCAATTTTTCTTACCACACCATAAGGGAGAAGGATCAAGTATGTATCCCGGCATGTGCCAAAGAGGACTCAAGTAAATTGCCTAACAGGAGTTGTGCAGGAGGAAGTACCAGTGGTAAGGGATTTCCCTGATGTATTTCCGGAGGAGTTGCCAGGCATGCCACCGGATAGAGATATTGAGTTTTTGATTGAGCTATTACCAGGCACAGGTCCAATATCAAAGAGACCATATAGGATGCCAGCAAAGGATTTGGTGGAAATTAAGAAGCAGATTAAGGAGTTACTGGATAAGGGATATATTCACCCAAGTTCTTCGCCTTGGGGATCGCCAGTACTTCTAGTGGAGAAGAAGGATGGATCGTTAAGGATGGTTGTTGATTATCGAGGATTGAATGAAGTAACAATCAAGAACAAGTACCCACTACCAATGATCAACGATCTGTTTGATCGATTGCAAGGAGCTAAGGTATTTTCGAAGATCGATCTGCGATCAGGATACCACCAGTTGAAGATTCGAGAACAGGATATTCCTAAGACAGCTTTTACCACCAGGTATGGGCTGTACGAGTATACCCTTATGTCATTTGGTCTGACTAACGCACCTGCCTATTTTATGAACATGATGAACAAAGTGTTTATGGAGTTTTTGGATAAGTTCGTCGTAGTGTTCATTGATGATATCCTGGTTTATTCGAAGAATGAAGAAGAACATAAGGAGCATTTGCCTTTGGTACTTGGAAAGCTCAGAGAACATCAATTATATGCCAAGTTCAGCAAATGTGAGTTTTGGTTGAAGGAAGTAGGATTCCTCGGACATGTTATATCTGGAGAAGGTATAGCAGTAGATCCCGCTAAAGTTGAAACCGTGACCAAGTGGGAAGCCGCAACAACAGTTGGAGAGATCCAGAGTTTTCTTGGACTCGCAGGATACTACCGGAGATTTATTGAGAATTTCTCAAGGATTGTGAAGCCTATGACTGAGTTGTTGAAGAAATATACCAAGTTCATATGGACAGGGGAATGTGAGGCTAGTTTCTAGGAGTTGAAGAAACGCTTAGTTACCTCACCAGTATTGATCTTGCGAGACCAGACCAAGGATTATGAGGTGTATTGCGACGCTTCACATCGAGGACTTGGAGCAGTGCTTATGCAGGAAGGGAGAGTTGTTTCATATGCCTCAAGACAACTGAAGCCTCATGAGTTGAATTATGCTACGCATGATTTGGAGTTAGCAGCCGTAGTGCATGCATTGAAGACATGGAGACATTTCCTCATTGGAAATCATTGTGAGGTGTACACGGATCATAAGAGTTTGAAGTACATTTTCACACAGAAGGAGTTGAATCTCAGACAAAGGAGATGGTTGGAGCTTATCAAGGATTATGATATGAAATTGCATTATCATCCTGGAAAGGCTAATGTAGTAGCAGACGCATTAAGCCGCAAGAGCCATGTCAATACATTAATGACGGGAGAAATACCCAAGGAGTTAGCAGTAAATCTTCATGAACTATGTTTGGAAATAGTTCCGAGAGGTTATGTAGCAGCAATGGAGATTCAGTCAACCTTGATGGATAAAATCAGGGAAGCTCAGAAAGCTGACAAAGAGATTGCCGCTATAAAGGAGAAAATGAGCAAAGGAAAAGCTAAAGGATTTCGTGAGGATGAGCACGACACCCTATGGTTTGAAGACCGTGTTTATGTGCCCAATGACCCGGAGATCAGAAAGTTGATTTTGCAAGAGGCACATGACTCACCGTATTCAATTCACCCAGGAAATATCAAGATGTATCTGGATTTGAGGAATATTTTCTGGTGGACCGGAATGAAGAAGGATATAGCGGAGTATGTAGCAGTTTGTGATGTATGTCAGAGAGTAAAGGCAGAGCATCAGAAGCCAGCATGATTGTTACAACCATTGCCGATACCCGAATGGAAGTGGGATAAGCTAGGCATGGATTTTATCACGGGATTGCCCAGGACTCGTTCAGGCTATGACTTGATTTGGGTTGTAGTTGATCGATTGACGAAAGTAGCTCATTTCATCCCAGTAAAGACCACTTACACCAGTGCTAAGTTGGCAAAGATATACATGACCAGGATCGTATGTCTGCATGGAGTTCCAAGGAGTATCATATCGGATAGAGGAACCCAGTTTACCTCAAAGTTCTGGAAGCAGTTGCACGAAACTTTGGGTACCAGGCTAGAATTCAGTACAGCTTTTCATCCACAGACAGATGGACAGACCGAGAGAGTCAATCAGATTTTGGAGGATATGCCGAGAGCTTGTGCGCTAGATTATGGATCTAGTTGGGATGATAATTTGCCATATGCAGAGTTCTCTTACAACAACAGTTACCAAACCAGTTTAAAGATGGCCCCTTTTGAAGCCTTGTACGGAAGGAGGTGCAGGACACCGTTGTCGTGGGACGAAGTGGGAGACCGCCAGTTGTTTGGTCCTGACTTGATTAAAGAGTCTGAACAGAAGGTGAAATTGATTCGTGATAGGCTCAAGGTAGCCCAGTCCAGACAGAAAAGTTATGCAGATTCTAAACGCAAGGAGACAGTTTACGAAGTCGGAGACAGAGCTTATCTTCGAGTATCTCCACTTCGGGGAACAAAGCATTTTGGAGTTAAAGGGAAGTTAGCACCACGATTTGTAGGACCATATCGAGTTTTGGAGCGTATGGGAAAAGTGGCCTACAAGTTGGAATTGCCCGAAGGATTGTCAGGAGTACATGATGTGTTCCACGTTTCTCAGTTAAAGAAATGTCACCCGAAGATGGCTGACATACCGTTGAGAGACACAGTGCATTTGGAAACTATTCAGTTGGATAAAGATTTGACCTACGAGGAGAAACCAGTCAAGATTCTCGAGTTTGCCAGCCGAGTTACTCGCAGCAAGGTTATTAAGTTTTGCAAAGTTCAGTGGAGCCACCACACGGAGGATGAAGCCACCTGGGAGCGAGAGGAAGATTTGCTCAAAGACCACCCTCACCTATTTTCTAGCCAACCCGAATCTCGAGGGCGAGATTCATCTTAAGGGGGTAGGTTTGTAACATCCCAAATTTTCAATTTGGAATGTTATACATTAGATCATCATGCATATCATATTTTATTTTTGCATTTTGGTTGATCCTAGAAATTCTACGCAACTCAATGACCCACGGAGAGAGTTGAGGATTTCGTTATTTTCATATTTGAGTTTTCTCAAATTTTGAGAATAGGATCATTTGATTTTATTTATTTTATCATCAATTATTTCTAATACAAAAATATGAGAGAGGGAATAAAATGACTTTCCCAAAATAAAGAAATATTGAGGATTTAATAATAAAATCAAATAATATTTTATTTCGGAGTTTTTCAGTGTTTTGTTTGAATTTAGGAAAAAAGTGCGTTTTTCAAAATTGCATTTAGGGCCCAAATAAATGTTCACCTTGTGTGGCTTGATTTTAGAAGCCCGTGAAAATTTATTTCACAATTTTTGGAGTCCGTTTAGTATTTATTTTTATTTTTCTTCCGAGCGGAATAATTAAAAAAAACGAACCGACTTCGGGCCGTACCCGAGCGGGACACCGCCCGGGGGCAGCCTTTAAATAGCGCCGCCCGAGCTGCCCTAGCCCATCAGCCCCGCCTCGATCCGCGCGCTCCGCCGGAGCCGCCGCCGCCGACGATTCCGCCACCGAGGTTCGTCGCGCCTCGTTTTCCGTGCCGAAAAAAAATTCGGCGTTCATCGTTTTTCTTTTTCTTGGATTAAATCCGCGATTTTTTTGATCGCGATTCCTGATCCGATTTTCGTTTTAGTTTAACTTTTCGCTCATTTATCGGAATCAGGCAATTCAAGCGCCTAGGGATTCGTCTCGAAACCCTCTACCCTCTACCCGTTTAACCAACTTAAACAAGTTTTTGCTACTGTAAAATTTACCCTAGATCCAGATTGCTAGAACGAAGTTGTTTTCTTTCGCCGTTTGACTTTCATTGCTTCGTTCGATTTGATTCTTTTTGCCAATCGGAGTTCTTAAGTTGAACCTTCTGGTTAGATCTCTTATTTGAGTTTTACCTGTGCATTAGATGAGTACTTATTGTATGCTTGTTTGTTTGTCTGCGATAGAATACCCGGAGTGCGCCGCCTGTTACTTTGAATCGTTAGGTTTCGCGGATCATCAGCAAGGCAAGTAACACTTTGATCATACCTTTTCTACTACCCAGTTTTGTTGCATTAGATCAATCCTCACACATTGCATGATTAGGATCTAATTAAATTGTGGGATGGGAAGTATATGAGGTAGTACCTATTACCTGTTTATTTTCAAACCTTTGGGAGTTACTTCTACATTTGCTTATTGTGCCATGCTATGCTAGTAGACGTGGATTGGGTGAGTGAAATCCATGACAGATGTGAGATTGTTAATTAATGGTTTATCTAAGGTGGCAACTTAAACAAACATCTGGGTGGATTGAGGCACCTGGGTATTCCAGGACTTGCCTGTTTTTTTTGGACCGCCACCCAGGCTCAAAGGGATCATGAGACTATTCATACTAGGAACTTCCGTGTGCAGCCACAAGCTATTATGGGCTCTAGCATAGTTGACTAAGTTGTGCGAACTCTTACAGTGGTAGACTAGCAGATGTAGGGGATGTAGGTGTTACGGTCTACCCAATCGTAAGGTGCTAGCGCTTCTGAAAGACTATGTCTCGGTCATCCGTCTTCTCAAACACCATGTAGTGTGACAAACCAAACGGAGGCGATCGAGTCTTGTGGGGAAAAGTGCGCAAACCTCTGCAGAGTGTAATAAACTAATCATGGTTAGCCGTGTCCCCGGTTATGGACATCTTGAGTATCTAGTACTTGGATTTTCATGTGAATCTCAACATGTTACTCTAAATTAATTTTGTTGGGTTATGTTTAATGATGATGCTTAATTGGGATTGAGAATGCTGTCAACCATTCTCAATGTTTAACAACCACCATGATAGTAATTAAATTTTATTCCTTTAAAGTAGGGAAAAATTGGCTTTACGCAAAACTGTAACCATGGAGCTTTCCACCAGCCAAATATGCATATAGTATAGCTGTTACATTCCATTACTCTCTATGTGTTACCTTGCCAGCATATTCCATGTGCTAACCCGTTTTCGGGCTGCAACGGTAATGTTGCAGACTTTTCAGACAACGATTAAGGAGTTTTTAGGTCGTGGTTCTATACTCAGTGATGCCGTTGGAGTTGATGGACTCACTTATCTTCCAAGCCTTCCACTGTTATCGTTATTAGATGGCCTTAAGCCATATTTATTGTAATAAGTTCTCTTTTGAGACACTCGATGTAATAAGTGTGTGATTGCTACTCTGCTATAAATCCTCCGAGTACTATGTGGTGTCAGCATTACTGATCCAGGGATGACACCGGAGCACAGAGATCAGACTGTTTGAGGTCTGGTCGCTACACCGGCCCACCCACATACCAAATTATCGAAGTACCGAACGCGAATCATATGAACGTGATGAAAGGTAGCTTGACGATAATTCCCATGTGTCCTCGGGAGCGCTTTTCTCTATATAAGAGTTTGTCCAGGCTTGTCCTTTGCCACAAAAAGTATTGGGCCACCTTGCTGCACTTTATTTACTTTTGTTACTTGTTGCTCATTACAAATTATCTTTTCACAAAACTATTTGTTGCCTATAATTTCAGTGCTTGCAGAGAATACCTTACTGAAAACCGCTTATCATTTCCTTCTTCTCCTTGTTGGGTTCGACACTCTTACTTATCAAAAGGACTATGATAGATCCCCTATACTTGTGGGTCATCATCTCTCTGTCTCTCTCTCTGTTTATGCGCTCCCAGATCTGGCCTTTCACCATTTCTTATATTCCCGGAGATCCGTAACTCCGATTGTATTGAAATTTGAACACGATTTTTATCCGGATATTAGCTTTATTGTGACGAAAGAAGGTAATAAACCACCTTACGGGGTGTCCACGAGGGTCAGGGGTGCGCCCCCTGCCTCGTGCCTCCCTCAGGCATCGTCTCGCATTGATTCCACTTCCCAAAATTCACTTATATTCCAAAAAAAATCTCCATCAGTTTTTATCCTGTTTGGACTCTGCTTGATATGGATTTTCTACGAAACAAAAGACATGCAACAAACAGGAACTGGCACTGAGCACTGGATCAATATGTTAGTCCTAAAAATAGTATAAAAAGTTGCCAAACGTATATGAAAGTTGTATAATATTGGGACAATTAGTTTCATGCCCCTAGTTGTGTCCCACTCGTCTGTTTTACCCCTAGTTTCAGAAACTCACCTATTCTGTCCAAGCCACTTTGGGATTCTTTTGTTTTTGCCCTTCCGTCACGGTTCCGCTTGGTCAGCGTCGTTTGACCGTATACGGAGCTCTGTTTTGGACAATTTTGCCCCTGTTACCATTGCCCCTTTACCGCTTCGTCCTCCTTGAGCTCACTTGGGGAATCAGACAGAGGCGCTGGTGAAGAACAGATCGAGAGGCGCGGGAGATGATTGAAGGGAGGAGAAGATGCGGACGACGAGCTTCGGGTCCTCGAGCTCATCGACCGCGGATGGTTTGGATGCAGAGGTAAGTGAAGCACTCCAGTAGGATTCGACCCCAATATCATTCTAGGGTTTCTCTGATTTGGTTTTATTTTGCTCTTTTTTGATTTACATTGATGGGATTGGGATTGTGGAGTTTGTCTCGGAGTACCACCACCCAGACGAATCATTTTTTGGCTTGGAATCGAGGTCCAAGCATCGATGCCCTGGTCATGGGCTAGTTCCTGCTCGCCGGGTGGCTTGGGGAGGGGCTAGCACTGGCCGGTGTTTTTTAGGATGCCCACTTGATGTAATCATCTAATATTGTCAATTTGTTTCCGATTTGGTTGCTGCTAATGTGAAATTTCTAAACATGTTATTCTTTTTTGATGTAACTAGTTACCAGATGAGTGCAAGTGGGTGGTTTCGGTTGACCCCCCTCCTCCACTACGTGTGGCACTTGCATTTGAAGATCTACATGTAGAGCTTGAACGCAGCTGGATCAAGTCTCACAAATTGCATAGGGAAAATATGGAGCTGACAAAGAAGAACCGTGCTTTGAAGAAGAAACTGAAGGAGAGGGATGAGATGCTCAATGTTTGGATAGTGTTGTTTGCTGGAATTATTGTATGTGTTGTACTTGTTGCATTTTCAAGGCAGTGAGTGAATCAAGTATGTTTGTTGTAAGGGATCCCTTGTAGTAATGTACCAAACTTAATGTAATGCAGTTTGTTGTTGGATGATGAAAGCTATCTGGTTCATATTGTTAGATGACTTAGGTACATGACCAAGTTGTCGCCGACGACGACAATTTGGTTCATATTGTTACATGACCAAATTGTCATTGACGACGACAATTTGGTTCATATTGTTACATGACTTAGGTAGATGACCAAATTGTCGTTGTCGATGAAAATTTGGTAATGTTGGCACATGAATAGGGAGATGACCAAATTATGAACAACCACAAATTAAAGCAAGCATCACATATCATTAAGGGAACAAGCATCAAATTCCACAACTTGAAACAAGTTCAACATGACATCAGGTTCAAACACACAGTAGTTCAACAACTTCAAACAAGTTCAACAACTAAAAACACACAGTACTTCATCAGGTTCAAACACACAGTAGTCCAACAACTTCAAACAAGTTCATCACCTAGTAGTTCAACAGGACACACACAATGATACTGGGGCACAACAAGAACTAGAACTTCAGTTTCGTGCTCCTGGTGTTCTCAGTTAGATTTGGGGCTAGCCTACTTCTGCTTCTGGTGTTCTTTGCTGGGTTGGGGGCTAGTACAGTAGGAACTTGAGGTGTTGTTGTCTGCTTCTTAACTGGAGAAGCTCCTCTAGCTGCTGCCCTCTTGTAATTCTTCCTGGGGCTGTCACAAGTGCAAACATATCCAAACATATTACATTTCATCTTTTGTGCATGATAACAAACATAAACAAATAAATATATAGATGTACCTGACTACACTAGCATTTGTAGATGATGGTGTTGGCTCTTGTAGTGGATCTGCTAGTGGATGTACTGCCTCTCCATCTGTTCCATCATTTACTTCTAGTGGATCTGCTGGCTCTTTCACTGCTGGCTCTTCTGCATTCTCTGCTCCCCAATGTTCATCTTCACCAAATGCTGCATCAACTGAGTTTTTGCACTTGTTTGCATGGTGGCCAAGTCTTCCACACCTGCCACACTTGTACTTCCTGGGACCAAGTCCCTTTCCTTCACTGCTAGACCTTATCCAAGTTTTCCTAGGCCTGTGAGGGAGTCCTGGATTAGGGGGGGTCTCCGGACAGCCGAACTATATCTTTTGGCCGGACTGTTCGACTATGAAGATACGAGATTGAAGACTTCGTCCCGTGTCTGGATGGGACTCTACTTGGCGTGGAAGGCAAGCTAGGCAATACGGATATGGATATCTCCTCCTTTATAACCGACCTTGTGTAAACCTAGCCTCCTCCGGTGTTTATATAAACTGGAGGGCTTTAGTCCATAGGAAAACAGACAATCATACCATAGTGTAAGTGCATCTAGTGCCACCCCTAGTTGGTTTTGGAGTATTGACGACAAACCTGGTTGAGGGACTAATGTGTTTGTGAGAATTGCGGGATAACACAGGTAGAAGTCCCTCATTGATTCGGTTTTCCTACCAGAGATGACCCCTAAAAATGTATGAAGACATTGAAGTCAAAGGTGGTATGTGAAGACATTCACATTGAAGACTGTGACAAGAGAAGACATTGCGTGAAGACTGTGGAGCGCGAAGATTTAGTTGTTTCGTCGTTCTTTTTCTTCTTTGTTGAGTCCTAGGAACCACCGTACTGTTAACTGGGGTCCAAGTGAACCAGTCAGAATGACTGAAGTGATGCTTAACCAAAATCCTATGTCTTCGAGCGAAGACAATGAGAGCAAATCTTATCCAGAGCTGGATAAGTCATCTTTTCTTGTAGCCCAAGTAAAGTTGCCATGTGTGTTTGAAATCTGACTGTTGGAACACGTGTCAGTTCCTTAGTGACCCAGGGTCATTTCGGACAAATCAGGTCGGGTTGCCTAGTGGCTATAAATAGCCCACCCCCTACAACCATAAATGGTTGGCTGCTCAGAGTTAGTGTACGGCTTTTGTCGTTTGAGAGCAACCCACCTCGAAGCCTTTGAGAGAGAATTCCTTGCGAGGATAAAGCCCTAAACACCCAGAGCTAAAGAGTGTTAGGCATCACTGAAGACTTCTTGTCTGTGTGATCTGAAGACTTATTACACTTGAGGACTGTGAATCCTCCAGCCGGTTAGGCGTCGCATTTTGAGCATCCAAGAGTCATTGTGGATCGCCGGTGAACGAAGTCTGTGAAGGTTTGGAAGTCTACCTTGAAGACTTACCAGAGTGATTGGGCGAGGACTGGGTGTCCTTAGCTCAAGGGGAATAAGGTGAAGACACGGTCTTCTGAGTTAAAGCTCAGCCTCCCTAACCAGATGTATAGTTGTCACAGCAATTGGAACTGGTCCAACAAATCATTGTCTTTAACGAGCCACTGGTTCTATCCTTCCCATCTCTTTATTTGCAGATTGGTCCTTGTGAAGTCATTGCCTGTTTGCACTATCTATTTGTCTTCATTGTGTGACTTCTTGTTCTGATTGGCTTCATACTATCTTCCATTCTGATCTATACTGCCTAGCTGCTATTAGTCTTTGTGCTTTCATTTCATTGAATACTTGACTATGGCCTGCTTAGTGTAGTCTACCTTCCGCTGCATGGTTATAGGTTTATTTCTATCGTTTGTCTTCGAAACTTCCATGTTTTGAAGACTTTCATAAAAATCGCCTATTCACCCCCCTCTAGTCGATCACTAGCACTTTCAATTGGTATCAGAGCAAGGTACTCCCTTGTTCTATGTGATTCGGTTTAACCACCTGGAGTTTTAGCTATTTCGACTGCAAGGATAATCAAAGTCTCCGCTGCGTGCCCAATCTTCGATGGAACTGAATATCCCTACTGGAATAATAAGATGCACATGCATCTGGAAGCCATTGATGTCGACCTCTGGTATGTCGTCAAGAATGGCATTCCCAAGGCTGGTGAAGGTGTCACCGCTGCTGATGTCAAGAAGTTCGTTCAACTGGATTCCACTGCCAAGAACATCATCTTTGGTCATCTGACCAAAGGACAGTATGGCCGTGTGAGTGCTCTGGAAACATCCAAGCTAGTCTGGGACTGGCTCTCCAAGGTCAACGAAGGCGTCTCAACCCAGAGAGATCAAAGAATCAGTGTCCTTCGCAACCTCTTCAACCGCTTCAAGAGAAACGACAATGAGAATGTTCAGCTCACGTTTGATCGACTCACTGACATCACAAATGAGCTTCAAGCCCTCGGCGCTACTGAGATCACCAAGCATGAAGTCGTCAAGACACTCCTGAGATCACTTGACAGCTCGTTTCACACCCTAGCCCTAATGATTCAAGAACGCCCTGACTTCAAGACACTCCATCCATTTGACATACTTGAAAGGCTCATCACACATGAGTTTCAGCTTCCTGAGAAAAGAGACATCTACGGTCCCAACTATGGGCGAACTCGTGCTTTGAAGGCAAAAGCTACTTCCTCATCTGAAGAAGAATCTGATTGCAGTTCTAATGATCCTGGAGACATTGGAAAGGAGCTTGCTATGCTTGTGAAGAAGTTCCAGAAATTCACCAAGAAGAAAGGCTTAAGAAAGTCCTCACGATCTAGCTCAAGGAATGATGAAGCTTCTGCTCATGACTACAAGAAGAGAACATGGCACAAGTGCAAGAAACCTGGCAACTAAATTTCTGAGTGTCCGCAATGGGACAATGAGAACAACAAGAAGAAGAAGAGCAAGGAATATGATTCTGACGACAAGAAGAAGAAGAAATACTCAAAGTCTTCTTTCAAGTCTTCATCAAAGTCTTCATCACACAAGAAGAGCTCATCTGGCAAGGCTCGTGCGTTTGTTGGCAAGGAAATGGATTCAGAGGAGGAGTCTGCTTCTCAGGAGGCGGAGGAGGAGTCTGAGGAGGAGTCCGATTCTGGCATTGCAAGTTTGGCTACAGCCTACGTTGCCAAGTCCATCTTCAACACCGAATACAATGACTTCATCACCGACGCCGATGCTAATAACCAGGACACCTCCGCTCCCACCTACTGCTTCATGGCACGCGGTGCCAAGGTAAACTCACACACTACTCACTATCAAACATCCAGTGAAGATGACTTTGATTATGGTTCCAAACCCAGCTACAAAACACTTGCTAAAATTACAACTGAACAACAGAAAGCTATGGAACATATTCAAAAACTGTTAGACAAAAGCGATGACCTGTTAGACGATGAAATGACTCGATCTCAGTCCTTAATTAAAGACATAAAAAATCTTCATGTTAAGTATGAGGAACTTGAAAGTTGTCATGAAACGCTCTCAACAACTCATGAAAAGCTTTCCTATGATTATCTTCAAAGGAAGCAAGATCTTGAGAAATTGAGAGCGGCTCATGAAGATCTTCAAAAGGAAAACGAGTCACTTCGCGCCAAACAGATCAGTCCCGCTCAGGAAGGATTTGAACCACCATGTCTTAAATGCATTGAGCATGATAACGCTACTTCTGTTGCTGGATGTTCTACTGCTGCTACTGTTGCAATATCTTCAACTGTTGATGTGGTAACTAACCCCTCTGCTGAGGATGTGTACGTGCATCTAGTGCCACCCCTAGTTGGTTTTGGAGTATTGACGACAAACCTAGTTGAGGGACTAATGTGTTTGTGAGAATTGCAGGATAACACAGGTAGAAGTCCCTCATTGATTCGGTTTTCCTACCAGAGATGACCCCTAAAAATGTATGAAGACATTGAAGTCAAAGGTGGTATATGAAGATATTCACATTGAAGACTATGACAAGAGAAGACACCACATGAAGCCTATGGAGCTCGAAGACTTAGATCTTTCGTAGTTCTCTTTATTTTGTGTTGAGTCATAGGAACCACCGTACTGTTAAGTGGGGTCCAAGAGAACCAGTCAGAATGACTGAAGTGATGCCTAACCAAAACCTATGTCTTCGAGTGAAGACTATGAGAGCGAATCTTGTCCAGAGTCGGACAAGTCAGCTTTGGTTGCAGCCCAAGTAAAGTTGCCGTGTGAGTTTGAAATCTGACCGTTGGAACACATGTCAGTTCCTTAGTGACCCAGGGTCATTTCGGACAAATCAGGTCGGGTTGCCAAGTGGCTATAAATAGCCCACCCCCTACAACCATAAACGGTTGGCTGCTCAGATTGAGAGTACGGCTTTTGTCGTTTGAGAGCAACCCACCTCGAAGCCTTTGAGAGAGAATTCCTTGCGAGGATAAAGCCCTAACCACCCAGAGCCAAAGAGAATTAGGCATCACTTAAGTCTTCTTGTGTGTGTGATCTGAAGACTTATTACACTTGAGGACTGTGCATCCTCCAGCCGGTTAGGCGTCGCGTTTTGAGCATCCAAGAGACATTGTGGATTGCCGGTGAACGAAGTCTGTGAAGGTTTGGGAGTCTACCTTAAAGACTTACCAGAGTGATTGGGCGAGGTCTGTGTGACCTTATCTCAAGGGGAATACGGTGAGGACTGGGTGTCCTGAGCTGCGTGTTCAGGACTGGGTGTCCGGGACTGTGTGTCCTAAGGTTTAAATACCTAGCCGCCCTAACCAGACGTACAGTTGTCACAGCAACTGGAACTGGTCCAACAAATCATTGTCTTCAGCGAGTCACTGGTTTCATCTTCCCTTCCCTTTACTTACTATTACTCCTTGTGAAGTCATTGTATGTTTTCACTATCTTTTGTCTTCACTGAGTGACTGCGTGTTCTGTATGGCTTCATAATATCTTCCTACCTGACCCTTACTACATTGCTGCTATTAAGTCATTGTGCTTTCACTCTATTGAATACTTGACTATGGCTTGCCTAGTGTAGTCTACCTTCCGCTGCAGGGTAATAGGTTTATTTCTATCGTTTGTCTTCATAACTTCCACGCATTGAAGACTTTCATAAAAATCGCCTATTCACCCCCCCTCTAGTCGATATAACGCACTTTCAATTGGTATCAGAGCAAGGTGCTCCCTTGTTCTATGTGATTCGGTTTAACCACCTAGAGTTTTAGCTATGTCGACTGCAGGGATAATTAAAGTCTCCGTTGCAAGCCCCGTCTTTGATGGAACTGAATATCCCCACTGGAAGAATAAGATGTGCATGCATCTTGAAGCCATTGACGTCGACCTATGGTATGTCGTCGAGAACGGCGTTCCCAAGGCTGGAGAAGGTGTCACTGCTGCTGATGTCAAGAAATTCGTTCAACTGGACTCTACTGCCAAGAATATCATTTGTGGTCATCTGACCAAAGGACAGTATGGCCGTGTGATTGCTTTGAAAACATCTAAGCTGGTCTGGGAATGGCTCTCCAAGGTCAATGAAGGCGTCTCAACCCAGAGAGATCAGAGAATCAGTGTCCTTCGCAACCTCTTCAACCGCTTCAAGCGAAATGACAATGAGAATGTCCAGCTCACATTTGACCGACTCACTGACATCACAAATGAGCTTCAAGCCCTTGGCGCTACTGAGATCACCAAACATGAAGTCGTCAAGACACTACTGAGATCACTTGATAGTTCGTTTGACACCCTAGCCCTGATGATTCAAGAACGTCCTGATTTCAAGACACTCGATCCGTCTGACATACTTGAGAGGCTCAACACACATGAGTTTCAGCTTTCTAAGAAAAGAGATATCTACGGTCCAAACTATGGGCGAACTCGTGCCTTGAAGGCAAAAGCTGTCTCCTCATCTGAAGAAGAATCTGACAGCAGTTCTGATGATCCTGAAGACATTGGAAGGGAACTTGCTATGCTTGTCAAGAAGTTCCAAAAATTCACCAAGAAGAAAGGCTTCAGAAAGTCTTCCCGATCAAGCTCAAGAAATGATGAAGCTTCTGCTCATGACTACAAGAAGAAAACATGTCACAAGTGCAAGAAACCTAGCCACTTCATCTCTGAGTGTCCACAGTGGGACAATGAGACCAAAAAGAAGAAGAAGAGCAAGGAATATGACTCTGACGACAAGAAGAAGAAGAAATACTCAAAGTCTTCTTCCAAGTCTTCCTCAAAGTCTTCATCACACAAGAAGAGCTCATCTGGCAAGGCATGTGTGTTTGTTGGCAAGGAAATGGATTCAGAGGAGGAGTCCGCTTCTGAGGAGGCGGAGGTGGAGTCTGAGGAGGAGTCTGATTCAGGCGTCGCAAGTCTGGCTACATCATACGTTGCCAAGTCCATCTTCAGCACTGAAGACAATGACTTCATCACCGACACCGATGCAAATGACAAGGACTACTCCTCTTCTACCTACTGCTTCATGGCACGCGGTGCCAAGGTAAACACACGCACTACTCACTATCAAACATCTAGTGACGATGACTCTGATTGTGGTTCAAAACCGAGCTACAAAACACTTGCTAAAATTGCAACTGAACAACAGAAAGCTATGGAACATATTCAAAAACTGTTAGACAGAAGCGATGATCTGTCAGGTGCTGAAATGACTCGATCTAAGTCCTTAATTGAAGACATAAAAAATCTTCACGTTAAGTATCTGGAACTTGAAAGTCGTCATGAAACTCTCTCAACAACCCATGAAAAGCTTTCCTATGATTATCTTCAAAGGAAGCAAGATCTTGAGAAACTGAGACGGCTCATGAAGATCTTCAAAAGGAAAGCGAGTCACTTCGCGCCAAACAGATTAGTTCCGCTCAGGAAGGATTTGAACCACCATGTCTTAAATGCATTGAGCGTGATAATGCTACTTCTGTTGCTGAATGTTCTACTGCTACTGCTGTTGCAATATCTTCAACTGTTGATGTGGTAACTAACCCCTCTGCTGAGGATACCACCGCTATTGCTGATGAGAATGCTAGGTTGAAGACATTGCTTGAAACAGGGATGTGCAAAAGTCTTAAAGGGCATCAGACACTATGTGATGTCCTCAAAAAGCAGATTCTGAACCGAAACCCGAGGAAAGAGGGTGTTGGGTTCGTAAGGAAAATGAATGCTGATGGCTCTTACTGGAAACCTGAGCTGTACCCCAAAACCATGTGGGTTGCTGCAAAGGAACCTTCAGCAGATCCATCCAATCTATCTGGCTTCACTTGTGCTAACCCCATTATCATTGATGAATCCTTTGATGCAAACTATATACTGTTTAAGAATCAGAATGGTGAAGTGTTTGCCAGGTACATTGGTACTAACTGCAGGAATGGACCGCCTATGAAGAAAATCTGGGTTCCGAAAAGGTGTCTAAAGAATCTTCCTGTGAATGTCATCATGACACCTCACATGAAGAAGACAAACCTCAGACCAAAGGCTTCATATGGTCCAAAGGCTTCATACAGACAGAGGACTCACCTGAGTCGCACTAATGCAAATGTTTTGCAGGGAAACCATAATCAGGCATATGAATATGAGAGCGGTTCATCAAACCGCCATGTTCATAAGACCAAGAACTATTCTGCTTATTCTTATGAGTACTATTGTCCGCCTGCAAGACTGTTTGCTAGGGCTCCAAAGCCAAAATTCTCAGATGCCGCACTTAGACTTATTGTTTCTAAGCCACCCTTGAAGATGTGGGTGGCTAAGAAAGCTTAACTCCCTTTTGCAGGGAAAGGTTTCCAGCAGAAAACCAAAATCATCTGACGCTATTGCTGGGGACCTTAAGCATCTTGTAGGGCGCAAGATCAAATGCCCGAATGGTCTTACTATGTACTTCGTTCCTGAATCGCTTGCTACTCTCTGTATTAGTCCTAATCTGGATCTAAGCTTTCATAACCCACTGGTTCGTCAAATGTTTTTGCTTCACAATGGTCTTGGTGAAGCCTATCCCCCTAACTGCACTGTAGGGTACGACACCAGCGTCTTCAGAATGGATTATTGATAGTGGGTGTACAAATCACATGACTGGCAAAAGAAGCCTTCTTATGGACTCAACCTTACGTCCATCCGACAAGAGCCACATCACATTTGCTGACACTGGTAAAAGTAAGGTATTGGGTCTAGGTAGAGTTGCAATCTCAAGGGATCAACACATGGATAAAGTCATGCTTGTTGAATCCCTTGGCTTCAACTTAATGTCTGTCTCAATGCTTTGCGATTTGAACATGATCGTAATATTTGGAAAATATCGTTGCCTTGTACTAATGGAATCTGACAAGTCTCTAGTATTTGAAGGGTATCGAAAAGATGATTTGTACGTGGTAGATTTCTCAGCAGGACCACAGCTTGCCGTATGTCTTCTAGCAAAAGCTTCAGAATGCTGGCTCTGGCATCAGAGGCTAGGGCATGCTGGCATGAGGAACCTCCACACCCTTGCAAAGAAGAAGCATGTCATAGGCATCGAGGGCGTCAAGTTCAAGAAATATCACTTATGCGGTGCCTGTGAAGCAGGGAAGATGACGAGGGCCAAACATCCCTCGAAGACAATCATGACCACTACCCGACCCTTCGAATTGCTTCACATGGATTTTTTTGGTCCCACTCATTACTCAACTCTTACTACTACTGCTTGTCTCTATAGCTTTGTCATTGCTGATGATTATTCTAGATATACTTGGGTGCACATAATCCTTTACAAGACTAAAGTGCAGGATGTCTTCAGACGCTTCGCCAATCGAGCTATGAACAATTATGGCGCCAAGATAAAGCACATCAGAAGTGACAATGGCACTGAATTGAAGAACACTGGCCTTGATACATATCTTGATACCTTGGGCATCACACATGAATTCTCGGCCCCGTACACGCCACAGCAGAATGGCGTCGTCGAACGCAAGAACAGAACACTCATTGAGATGGCCAGAACGATGCTAGATGAATACAAGACTCCAAGAAAATTCTGGCCTGAAGCCATTGATACTGCATGCCATACAATCAATCGTGTTTATCTTCACAAGCTTCTGAACAAGACATCTTATGAGCTCCTTACTGGCAAGAAGCCAAATGTCAGTTACTTCAGAGTATTTGGAGCGAGGTGCCGGATCAAGGACCCACATCACACCTCAAAGTTTGCACCAAAAGCACATGAGGGTTCTATGCTTGGATATGGAAAGGATTCGCACTCCTACAGAGTCTTCAATCTCTTTCATTACAAAGTGGTTGAAACAGTGGATGTGCGGTTCGATGAGACCAATGGTTCACAAAGAGAGCAACTGCCAAATGTGCTAGATGAAGTTCCATCCAGTGAATCAATCAAGCTAATGGGAACTGGAGAAATTATACCTTCTGAAGCTCATCCTGAAGAAGAACTTATCATCTCAGCACCTGATCAACATGAAGACAATGCTCAGCCCAAAGACATTCCTTCTAACAACGACAATGATCAGCAAGAGAAAAATCTTCACCATGTACATCCTCGCGTTGCCAATGAAGTGCAGATTGAAAGAATAATTGTTAGCATCAATGCACCCGGCCCACTCACTCGTTCAAGGGCAACTCAGCTAGCAAATTTCTGTGGGCACTTCGCATTCGTCTCAATAACAGAACCCAAGAAAGTTGAAGAAGCCTTCATGGAACCTGAATGGATTCAAGCTATGCAAGAAGAGCTTCATCAGTTTGAGCTGAATAATGTATGGGAACTGGTTAAGCGTCCTGATCCACGGAAGCACAATATAATAGGCACCAAATGGATATACCGCAACAAGCAAGATGAGCATGGTCAAGTTGTCAGAAACAAAGCTCGTCTCATTGCTCAAGCATATACTCAAGTGGAAGGCATTGACTTCGATGAAACATTTGCTCCTGTGGCTAGACTTGAAGCCATACGAATACTGCTGGCCTATGCAAAACATCATAACATACTTCTATATCAAATGGATGTGAAGAGTGCTTTTCTCAATGGCAAGATTGAAGAAGAAGTGTATGTTGCACAACCGCCTGGCTTTGAAGATCCAAAACATCCTGACATGGTATACAAGCTCAACAAGGCACTGTATGGCCTCAAACAAGCCCCTCGGGCCTGGTATGACACACTCAAATACTTCCTGAAGAGCAAAGGCTTCATACCTGGTTCCCTAGACCCCACTCTCTTCACGAAGACATATGATGGTGAACTGTTTGTGTGCCAAATATATGTGGATGACATTATCTTCGGCTGCACCAATCAGAAGTACAGTGAAGAGTTTGGATATATGATGCAAGGGCAATATCAGATGTCTATGATGGGAGAGCTGAAGTTCTTCGTCGGTCTTCAAATACGACAACAATGCAACGGCATCTTCATATCTCAAGAGAAGTATCTCAAAGATTGCCTGAAGAAGTTCGGTATGCAAGACTGCAAAGGCTTCACGACACCAATGCCAGCCAAACATCATCTGGGTCCCGACGATAATGGTAAAGAGTTCGGTCAAAAGGTATACCGCTCCATGATTGGTTCTTTACTTTATCTATGTGCATCTAGGCCAGATATTATGCTTAGTGTTTGCATGTGTGCTCGATTTCAAGCGGCACCAAAGGAGTCGCATCACTTAGCTGTGAAGCGAATTCTTTAATATTTGGCTCACACCCCAACTCTAGGATTATGGTATCCAAAGGGCTCAGAGTTTGATCTGGTTGGATTCTCGGATGCTAATTATGCTGGTGACAAAGTTGATCACAAGTCTACATCAGGCACATGTCACTTCCTGGGACGATCACTTGTATGTTGGTCTTCAAAGAAGCAGAACTGTGTATCTCTCTCCACTGCTGAATCTGAATACATTGCTGCTGGATCTTGCTGCGCTCAGCTTCTGTGGATGAAGCAAACACTCAAGGACTATGGCATTCATCTGAAGCAAGTGCCACTCTACTGCGACAACGAAAGCGCCATCAAGATTGCTAACAACCCAGTTCAGCACTCGAAGACAAAGCACATTGAAATTCGTCATCACTTTCTCAGAGATCATGTTGTGAAGGAAGATATTGATATCATACATGTCAACACTGAAGAGCAATTGGCAGATATCTTCACCAAGCCCTTGGATGAGAAGAGATTTTGCAAGTTACGGTGTGAGCTAAATATCCTGGAATCCTCAAATGTCCTGTGATCAGGCACACATCCGAACCCTTATGCATATTGATGACTTAGATGTGCAACACACGAAGTAAAGTATATCTTCAATCAATGAAGACATACATTCTAAGTATGAATACATTAATGTGGAATTTGACTTCGGAGCGCCACGATAATTGTGCGCCGTGTCTGGGTCTAATACTTCCTATACGGTGGGTAACGCCACCACCAAATGTTCTTTTTTGAAGTGTTTCACTCATGGCGTTACATTTGCTATGTCTTCACATTTAGCTTGGATTAAATCTCAACATATCTTCATGATTATATTCACTATGTTGATTATATAGATATATATATATATATACTAGTGTTCTGTCCTCTACAGCATTCACTTATAGCTATGTCTTCTTGTTGAATCTTTTGAACTAAGTGAATGTGATCGGACCCTAACCTCTCTATGCTTTCTATCTCAAATTCTATCTCTCCAAATCATATGCATTATATTGAAACTGTCGAATGTCTTCTCTGCGTCCTTGTCAGCAGAAGATACAGAGACAACCATTAAGTCCATTTTCAATGCTCATTCCTCCACATGAAACCCGGAGAAGTAGGAACGACCACCCGATAATCCAGGCGTGTGTGGGACGTGGAACAAACCCCAAAATTCCGCATAATGGCCACGTGTTCCTCAGATGCGAATCGCCAGGGGCACCTGTGTAATAACGCAGTGCCGCCCCTGTGCCTATAAATACACACTTCACGGTGGTCATTATCTCTTCTTCCACTCTCGCATGAACCCTAGCGCCACCGCTAGCCCTCGACGACGCCGGCGACGAAGCGCTTCGCTGCCGCAACCTCTCCGACGCCGTCTTCACGCCGACCGCGGACATCGTCCTCTCCGCCGTCGCCGTAGGTGTCCTCCGTCGCCAAGTTAGGGCACAGAAGATTGAACTGCTCGGCCTCATCTTCAACTCCGTCTAGCAGTTCTTAGTGTGGTAAATAAAACTTCCTTTTTACGGCACCGTTGATCCTATGGCTTTGTCACTTTATACCACAAGCAGTTTCTATTCACACAAGTTAGATCTCTCTCATACTGCATCTCATAACATGCCTAGTATATTCACTTATGCTTCACAAAGTAGTTAGATTCCTCACTTGTACTGATCTGTGGATTCGTACAAATCTGGAACCAACTCCTTATCTATGAGTGAATGTCTTCGCACGATGAGGTCAATGTCTTCTAAACTGATTTATCTTCAAAATCTTCTGAGAATGCATATGACCTCTTCCCCTTCCCTCGCACCTTAATGCTTTCACAGGTACATGTCCGTGGGAGAATCCTTTGGTTCTCATAGTCTGCATTCATTTGCCGAATTCTTACAGCATCACATAAATTCTCCCGAAGCAAGTTCCTGTTTGTCCAGCAAGCGAAAACCTTTGAAGCCTTTGAACGTGTTGAAGCCTTTCAGTTTAAAGTTTATGGCTTCAGAGAAAACAGCAAGGAAGGGTGGAAGAAAGCGTCATGGAGAAACATCTACAGATCTGCCAGATGACCTCTCAGAACTGTACAAGACAGATCCTGAAGAGGATTACAATCAACGCAAGACCCGAATCCAATGGATTCGAAGATATTGGGCAGAACAATGGTTCAAATACCGATTTGTAAACCAGGAATACGCTGAGAAAAATGCCATCAAGAGACCGTGGGGAGACATCCTATACAAGAATCTTCTACCCAGGTCCAGAGATGAAGCCATTGAACAAGGCTTCTATCCCTGCATGGTTCGTGGGCCACAGCCTGCTGATGCACACCCATCGTCACTACTATGGTGTCGTGATGACAATCTGTTCAAGCGCAACTTCCAGTTTGCCCAGAACTCAGCAAAGCAAAACAAGAAGACATTGGGAGTAGACTTTAACCCTGGTCCCTCAGCTCCAAGGGCTGATGGCACACGAGATGCAGAACCCAATGTCATCCGTCCTTTCTACAACCTTGAAGGCCTCATCACCCATATCTTGGTTCAAGGGACTGCAGTGAATGAGCCTGCAGCTGACGCTGAATCAGATGAAGCGCCTGCAGCGCCGAAGACAAAGAAGTTGAAGAAGCCTAAAGCTTCAAAGCCTGCCCCTTCACCAAAAATCTCACGGGCGAAGCCACTAGCAACTGCACCTCCTGAAGACAGTGTGCAGTCCGAAGACTTATCACGCATCTCCAAGCCCTAGAAGGTCAAGATGCCTCTGCCACACACCGGCCAAGAGCTAACAGCTGCTGCCATTCTGCGCAATGATGCCATCGATCTGTCAAGTGATGAAGATCTTGCAGATGACGCTCTTGAGCAACTCATCAAGAGCAAAGCAGAAGCAGAAATCTTCAATGATCTGCCTCTCTTTGATGTAACCATCATCCACAACTTCATTGACGAGTGGTTTGACATGCCAAACATCAGCTTTGAAGATCTGCAACTACCCATTGGCCTCAGTGTCGCCTTCCAAGGCGCCATTGCTTCAGAGCTAGCTGTCGCCCAGCGCATTGTTGAACTGAAGCAAAAGATTGACTATGAAAAGGCTCAGTTCAA
This sequence comes from Triticum urartu, assembly GCF_003073215.2. Lineage (NCBI taxonomy): Eukaryota > Viridiplantae > Streptophyta > Magnoliopsida > Poales > Poaceae > Triticum > Triticum urartu. Next base: position 136,041,471 of record NC_053027.1, on the reverse strand, counting down.
GAAGCATATGGCCAAGCTCAGCGTGCAAGAAGTGAAGAACTTCAAGATTATGATGCACGAGCTAAAGGAAGCCTTTCTAAAGAAACGTGCAGAAGCTCAGGGTTCGCGTGAGCGCATGATGGTTCTGGCTGACAGATGTGTGCAAGCCTACAATGAGGCTGAGAAGCGCAAGGCCCTTGGGCGTCCTGGCATCGACCCCAGGATGGCCGCAAAGAAGAAGAAGCCCGCTACGGCTGAACCCGACGCACCAAGGCAGGAAGCAGTTCCCATTGTCTTCCCAACTAGACTGACTGGCTCGAAGCCAAAAGGCCGGTCAACCGCTTCAGAGCTAAAGAAGACGAGGACTGCTGAGGCTGAAGCCAGGAAGAGGAAACATCCTGAAGCCTCTCCTACTACCCCCTCCAAGAAGAAGAGGAAGACCAAGAAAGATCGGGCTGCTCCCACAGAGCCTTTGATAGTTGAACCTATTTCTATGGTTTATCCTGACGCTGAATGTCAACTGACAATCCATGAGCCTGCTTCCACAGAGGCTCATGAAGCTGAAGACTTTCCAGCAGCTGATCCCATCACTGCTGAAGACATTGGTCAACATGACCATGTAGAAGATGGTGCAGTCCTTCCTCAGCTCGAGAATAGCGAACTCATCAGCATTGGTCGTCCACTGACGCCAATTGCACAGAATGCTTCATGGGCGGATCGCCCACAAGAGGAAGAAGACTTTGAGGCCCAGCAAACTCCAACTCCACAGGCGTCGCCTGCGTTGCGCAGGCTTCACAAAGGTACAAGGCCTCAAGTCTCTGCTGAAGACGATTCGGCTGCATCAGCCGCGGAAGAAGAAGTCCCACAAGTTGCCACTCCCCTGTCCCACCAAGAAGCAGTTCTCAAGGAGAACGTGATTGAAAATCTTGCGGCTGCCACCACCACCAATGAAGCTAATGTGGAGCCCTCCCCAACAAAAGCATCAGAAGACAGCGAAGCCACTGATCCCGCCACTTCTGTTCCTGAGTCTGCTGCTGGTCCCCAGTTCGACTATCATGTTGAGCACATGCCTCAGGTACAGAAGCCAATCCCAAGATTGCCAAGGTTCCCAGGTCCTGCATTAGCACCTGGCTCCTTCAATATCAATGGCTTCAGAGCGGACAACACATTCATCGATAGCTCCAGGAACCCCTACTCAAGGGAAAGAATATCATCTGATCGGTTCTGGAGCTATCCACAGCGAAGCTATTACTCATGCATTCTTTACAACCAAGGTCGCATCTTCCAACACAAGCGCCTTGACATTGAAGCTATAGCTGGTCTGCCCTGTCTGGAAGAAGCTTTGTATTGCTTCAAGGAAGTTGGACTGCTGCCGTTCGTTACTGACCAAGAGCATTGGAATGAAGAGTTGCTGCTCCAATTCTATGCCACACTTCACATCCGCGGATATAGCAGAGATCCGAAGACTTGGGTCTTGGAGTGGATGACAGGAAACGTTCATCACGAAGCTAAAGCCTTTGACATCATTGAGCTCACTGGTTTGCCCACTCCTGGCGATCTCTATGAGCATGGCTGTCAACTTCATAGTGAAGCTATTGAGAGCATCTTTCAAAAGCCTGAACCTGATATGAGTCAGATGCTCAGCATGATGAAGCCATTGCCCAAAGATGCTGCTTATCCCACGGAGTTCTTCATTGAAGACCTTGAGTATCTGCCAAGAACCATTTATCACATCATCAGGCGAACTCTCTAGCCCATCAAAGGGCACTCTCCAAATGCCAAACTTGAGGGTGCAATGAAGACTTTGGTCTTCTATATTCTTCATGGAAAATGCTTCAATGCACAGGACTTCTTCATTCGCCAACTTGCTGCATCAGGCTCTGATCTGTTTGGCTTGAAGTTCTATGCCCCATGGGTAATGCGGCTAATCAAACTTCACTCCGCTATCTCATATCAGCCATCTGCTCGCAATCATCGGATTTTTCTGCCTGATGTGGATATCTCTATTGAAGCCATCTATCCTAAGCCTGCCAAGGAACCTATAAGTCTTCAGAATGCAGAGCATCAGAGTTTCTCTCAGAACATTGAAGGAGTTGAAGCAGTCACACATGTGTATCCTTTGGCTGGCACTACACGTGCACCACATCCTGCTTCCACTGAAGCCACTGATAGTACAACTGCTCCATGACCCAAGAAGCGCACTCGTGTTCTCAACAACCGAGAGCTTCTTGTGGCTCTTCATCAGAAACAGGATAGGCATCATGACTGGCTGAAGCGTCAGATGCAAAGCCTCTTGGTGGATGTTAATCGCATTCGCAATCTTGCCACCAAGAATGCTTTTGTTGCCCATGAAACCTCTCGCGGCACATGGAAAGGGATAACGATGATGTGTTCTGAAGATGATCTTCAAGAGGATGGATTCATTGAGAGATTCAAGTTTGAATCCACACCTCCTCGAAGGGCTGTGCTGCGACGAACTCCATCCCTTGAAGACTCTGAGTTCTCTTCCTCTGCTGCAACTGTGACTGCCAGAGTTATCGAGGATGAAGACAATGCTACTTCACCGCCACCTCCTTCAGCATGCTTCGACTCTGCTCCAAGCTCTTCTGCACCGCCAAACACCACCAACGACCCTGCTACTTCACCTACTCCTCATGGGAACGAGTAGATGCCCTATGTCTTCAAACCTTTTTGGTCCTTACTGACAAAAGGGGGAGAAGCATATGAGGTTGATAGTCTTCAAGCGGGTCCATATGGGCGGGTGCTTTATATTTTGCTTCGTGATCACAACTCTCATTTTGCTACATTTGGTTCTTTGAGTTGTAACACTTAAACTCGATGGTCGTCTGCTACTTATCTGCCACCTTATTTTGCGATGATAAATTCCGCATATGCGACGATAAATTCCGCACTTAGATCATTCTGCAGACATCCATTTTCCATTATGCATGTCATTATCTTCATATACCTTCACATGCATAGTGGATTGTCATCATAAGTTGAAGTGGATCTCCACAAGTACAACCTGCCATGTGCATTTGCATTCCAAAAGCAAATTACTTATATGCACATCTTCAGGGGGAGCCCTTGCAACTTATGAAGACAATTCCTTATCCTTTACAAGTTCACAGATTATATTCCCCGTTGAAAACTTCAACTAGTTTGTCATCAATCACCAAAAAGGGGGAGATTGTAAGTGCATCTAGTGCCACCCCTAGTTGGTTTTGGAGTATTGACGACAAACCTAGTTGAGGGACTAATGTGTTTGTGAGAATTGCAGGATAACACAGGTGGAAGTCCCTCATTGATTCGGTTTTCCTACCAGAGATGACCCCTAAAAATGTATGAAGACATTGAAGTCAAAGGTGGTATATGTAGATATTCACATTGAAGACTATGACAAGAGAAGACACCACATGAAGCCTATGGAGCTCGAAGACTTAGATCTTTCGTAGTTCTCTTTATTTTGTGTTGAGTCATAGGAACCACCGTACTATTAAGTGGGGTCCAAGAGAACCAGTCAGAATGACTGAAGTGATGCCTAACCAAAACCTATGTCTTCGAGTGAAGGCTATGAGAGCGAATCTTGTCCAGAGTCGGACAAGTCAGCTTTGCTTGCAGCCCAAGTAAAGTTGCCGTGTGAGTTTGATATCTGACCGTTGGAACACGTGTCAGTTCCTTAGTGACCCAGGGTCATTTCGGACAAATCAGGTCGGGTTGCCAAGTGGCTATAAATAGCCCACCCCCTACAACCATAAACGGTTGGCTGCTCAGATTGAGAGTACGGCTTTTGTCGTTTGAGAGCAACCCACCTCGAAGCCTTTGAGAGAGAATTCCTTGCGAGGATAAAGCCCTAACCACCCAGAGCCAAAGAGAATTAGGCATCACTTAAGTCTTCTTGTCTGTGTGATCTGAAGACTTATTACACTTGAGGACTGTGCATCCTCCAGCCGGTTAGGCGTCGCGTTCTGAGCATCCAAGAGACACTGTGGATTGTCGGTGAACGAAGTCTGTGAAGGTTTGGGAGTCTACCTTAAAGACTTACCAGAGTGATTGGGCGAGGTCTGTGTGACCTTAGCTCAAGGGGAATATGGTGAGGACTGGGTGTCCTGAGCTGCGTGTTCAGGACTGGGTGTCCGGGACTGTGTGTCCTAAGGTTTAAATACCTAGCCGCCCTAACCAGACGTACAGTTGTCATAGCAACTGGAACTGGTCCAACAAATCATTGTCTTCAACGAGTCACTGGTTTCATCTTCCCTTCCCATTACTTACTGTTACTCCTTGTGAAGTCATTGTATGTTTGCACTATCTTTTGTCTTCACTGAGTGACTGCGTGTTCTGTATGGCTTCATAATATCTTCCTACCTGATCCTTACTACATTGCTGCTATTAAGTCATTGTGCTTTCACTCTATTGAATACTTGACTATGGCTTGCCTAGTGTAGTCTACCTTCCGCTGCAGGGTAATAGGTTTATTTCTATCGTTTGTCTTCATAACTTCCACGTATTGAAGACTTTCATAAAAATCGCCTATTCACCCCCCCTCTAGTCGATATAACGCACTTTCAGGATGCCACTGCTATTGCTGATGAAAATGCTAGGTTGAAGACATTGCTTGAAACAGGGATGTACAAAAGTCTCAAAGGGCATCAGACACTATGTGATGTCCTCAAAAGGCAGATCCTGAACCAAAACCCTAGGAAAGAAGGTGTTGGGTTCGAAAGGAAAATTAATGCTGATGGCTCTTACTGGAAACCTGAGCAGTACCCCAAAACCACATGGGTTGCTGCAAAGGAACCTTCAGTGGATCCATCCACCCTATCTGGATTCACTTGTGCTAATCCCATTATTATTGATGAATCCTTTGATGCAAACTATAAACTGTTTAAGAATCAGAATGGTGAAGTGTTTGCCAGGTATATTGGTACTAACTGCAGGAATGGGCCACCTATGAAGAAAGTCTGGGTGCCGAAAAGGTGTCTGGAGAATCTTCCTGTGAATGTCGTCATGACACCACAAGTGAAGAAGACAAACCCCAGACCACGGGCTTCATACAGACAGAGGACTCACCTGAGTCACACTAACGCAAATGTTTTGCAGGGAAACCATACTCAAGCCTATGAATATGAGCGTGTTTTATCAAACCGCCATGTTCATAAGACCAAGAACTACTCTGCTTATTCTTATGAGTACTATTGTCCACCTGCAAGACTATTTGCTAGGGCTCCAAAGCCAAAGTTCTCAGATGCTGCACTTAGACTCATTGCTTCGAAGCCACCCTTGAAGATGTGGGTGGCTAAGAAAGCTTAACTCTCTTTTGCAGGGAAGGGTCTCCAGCCGAAAATCAAATGCGTCTGAAGCTATTGCTGGGGACCTTAAACATCTTGTAGGGTGCAAGATCAAATGCCCAAATGGTCTTATTATGTATTTTGTTCCTGATTCGCTTGCTACTTCCCCTATCAGTCCTAACCTCGATCTAAGTTTTCATAATCCACTTGCTCATCAAATGTTTATGCTTCACAATTCTCTTCGTGAAGCCTATCCCCCTAACTGCACTGTAGGGTATGACACTAGCTGCTTCAGAATGGATTATTGATAGTGGATGTACTAATCACATGATTGGCAAGCGAAGTCTTCTCATGGACTGAACCTTACGTCCATCAGACAAGAGTCACATCACATTTGCTGATACTGGTAAAAGCAAGGTATTGGGTCTAGGTAGAGTTGCAATCTCAAGGGATCAGCACATGGATAAAGTGATGCTTGTTGAATCCCTTGGTTTCAACTTAATGTCTGTCTCAATGCTTTGCGATTTAAACATGATTGTGATGTTTGGAAAATATCGTTGCCTTGTTCTAATGGAATCTAAAAAATCTCTAGTCTTTGAAGGGTATGGGAAAGATGATTTGTACATGGTAGATTTCTCAGTAGGACCACAGCTTGCCGTATGTCTTCTTGCAAAAGCTTCAGGATGCTGGCTCTAGAATCGGAGGCTCGGGCATGCTGGCATGAGGAACTTGCACACTCTTGCAAAGAAGAAGCATGCCATAGGCATCGAGGGCGTCAAGTTCAAGAAGGATCACTTATGCGGTGCCTGTGAAGCTGGAAAGATGACGAGGGCCAAGCATCCCTCGAAGACAATCATGACAACGACTCAACCCTTCGAACTGCTACACATGGACCTCTTCGGTCCCACTCACTACTCAACTCTTACTACTACTGCTTATATCTATGGCTTCGTCATTGTTGATGATTATTCAAGATATACATGGGTACATATAATCCTCTACAAGACTGAAGTGCAGGATGTCTTCAGACACTTCGCAAATCGAGCCATGAACAACTATGGCGTCAAGATCAAGCACATCAGAAGTGACAATGGCATTGAATTCAAGAACACTGACCTCGACACTTATCTTGATACTTTGGGCATCACTCATGAATTCTCAGCTCCATACACGCCGCAGCAGAATGGCATCGTGGAACGCAAGAACAGAACACTTATCGAGATGGCCCGGATGATGCTCGATGAATACAAGACTCCAAGAAAGTTCTGGACTGAAGCCATTGATACTGCATGCCATATCATCAACCGTGTTTATCTTCACAAGATTCTGAACAAAACATCCTATGAGCTCCTCACTGGTAAGAAGCCAAATGTCAGTTACTTCAGAGTATTTGGTGCCAGGTGCTGGATCAAGGATCCACATCACACTTCAAAATTTGCACCGAAAGCACATGAAGGTTTTATGCTTGGATAGGGAAAGGACTCACACTCCTACAGAGTCTTCAACCTCTTTCACTATAAAGTGGTTGAAACTAAGGATGTGCGGTTCGATGAGACTAACGGCTCGCAAAGAGAGCACCTGCCAAATGTGTTAGATGAAGTTCCATCCAGTGAATCCATCAAGCTTATGGGAACTGTAGAAATCATACCGTCTGAAGCATAGCCTGAAGAGGAACTCATCATCTCTGCACCTGATCAACCTGAAGACAATGCTCAGCCTGAAGACAATCCTTCTGACGATGACAATGATTAGCAAGAGCAAAATCTTCGTCCTGCTCATCCTCGTGTTGCAAATGAAGTACAGATTGAGAGAATAATTGATAGCATCAATGCACCTGGTCCACTCACTCGTTCAAGGGCAACACAACTAGAAAATTTCTGTGGACATTTCGCATTTGTCTCAATATCTGAACTCAAGAAAGTTGATGAAGCCTTCATGGAGCCTGAATGGATTCAAGCAATGCAAGAAGAGCTTCAACAATTTGAGCTGAATAATATATGGGAACTGGTCAAGCGTCCTGATCCCTATAAGCACAATATCATAGGCACTAAATGGATATATCGCAACAAGCAAGATGAGCATGGTCAAGTTGTCAGAAACAAAGCTCGTCTCATTGCTCAAGGATACACTCAAGTTGAAGGAATTGACTTCGATGAAACATTTGCCCCTGTGGCTAGGCTTGAAGCTATACGCATACTGCTGGCCTATGCAAATCATCATAACATCCTTCTGTATCAAATGGATGTGAAGAGTGCTTTTCTCAATGGCAAGATTGAAGAAGAAGTGTATGTTGCACAACCGCCTGGCTTTGAAGATCCAAAACATCCTGACATGGTGTATAAGCTCAACAAGGCATGTATGGCCTCAAACAAGCCCCTCGTGCTTGGTATGACACACTCAAAGACTTCCTGAAGAGCAAAGGCTTCAAACCTGGTTCCCTAGATCCCACACTCTTCACGAAGACATATGATGGTGAACTGTTTGTGTGCCAAATATATGTGGATGACATTATCTTTAGCTACACTAATCAGAAATACAGTGATGAGTTTGGATACATTATGCAAGAGCAATATCAGATGTCCATGATGGGAGAGTTGAAGTACTTCCTTGGTCTTCAAATACGACAACAACGCAATGGCATCTTCATATCTCAAGAGAAATACCTCAAAGATTGCCTGAAGAAGTTTGGAATGCAAGACTGCAAAGGTTACACGACGCCAATGCCAGCTAAATACCATCTGGGTCCCGAGGACAATGGTAAAGAGTTCGATCAAAAGGTATACCGCTCCATGATTGGTTCTTTGCTTTATTTATGTGCATCTAGGCCAGATATCATGCTTAGTGTTTGCATGTGTGCCCGATTCCCAGCGGCACCAAAGGAATCGCATCACTTAGCTGTGAAGCAAATTCTTCGATATTTGGCTCACACCCCAACACTAGGATTATGGTATCCAAAGGGCTTAGAGTTTGATCTAGTTGGATTCTCGGATGCTGATTATGCTGGTGACAAGGTGGATCACAAGTCTACATCAGGAACATGTCACTTTCTGGGACGATCACTTGTATGTTGGTCTTCAAAGAAGCAGAACTGTGTATCTCTCTCCACTGCTGAATCTGAATACATTGCTGCTGGATCTTGCTGTGCTTAGCTTCTATGGATGAAGCAAACACTCAAAGACTACGGCATTCATCTGAAGCAAGTGCCACTCTACTGCGACAACGAAAGCGCCATCAAGATTGCTAACAACCCAGTTCAGCACTCGAAGACAAAGCACATTGAAATTCGTCATCACTTTCTCAGAGATCATGTCATGAAGGAAGATATTGTTATCATACAAATCAACACTGAAGAGCAACTGGCAGATATCTTCACAAAGCCCTTGGATGAGAAAAGGTTTTGCAAGTTATGTGTGAGCTAAATATCTTGGAATCCTCAAATGTCCTATGATCAGGCACACATCCTAACACTTATGCATGTTGATGACTTAGATGTGCAACACACGAAGTAAAGTATGTCTTCAATCAATGAAGACTTACATTCTGAGTGTGAATACATTAACGTGGAATTTGACTTCGGAGCGCCATGATAATTGTGCGTCGTGTCTGGGTCTAATACTCCCTATACGGTGGGTAACGCCACCACCAAATTATTCCCTTAGAAGCGTTTTTCTCATGGCGTTACATATGCAAAGTCTTCGCATTTTGTTTGTCTTCAATATTAACATGGCCTCATGTTTATCTTCAATATAGTGATTTAGTTTCTGTCCTCTACAACATTCACTTATAGCTATGTCTTCACGTTGAATTTTTTGAACTAAGTGAATGTGATCAGACCCTAACCTCTCTATGCTCCTGTCTCAAGTCTATCTATCCAAATCATATGCATTCTATTGAAACTGTCGAATGTCTTCGCTGTGTCCTTGTCAGCCGGAGATACAGAGACAAACATTAAATCCGTTTTTAAATGCTCATTCCTTTTGCCTGAAACCCGGAGAAGTGGGAGCGACCACCCGACAATCCAGGCGTGTGTGGGAACGTGGAACAACCTCCAATGTGTTGCATGAACGCCACGTGTCCTTCAGATGTGAACCGCCAGGGGCACCTGCATAATAACGCTGTGCCATCCTTGTCTCTATAAATACACGCCTCACCCTAGTCATTATCTCTTCTTCCACTCTCGCACGAACCCTAGCGCCACCGCTAGCCCTTGATGACGCCGGCGACGAAGCGCTTAACTGCCGTGACCTCACCGACGTCGTCCTCACGCCGGCCGTCTTCTCCACCATCGCCGTAGGTGTCCTCCGTCGCCAAGTTAGGGCACGGAAGATCGAACTGCTCGGCCTCCTCTGCCACTCCGTCTAGCAGTTCCTCGTGTGGTAAACAAAACCTCCTTTTTACAGTCTTTTTGATCTGATAGATTCATCCTTTTCAACCACAAGTGGTTTCTGTTCCCACAAGTTGGATCTATCTCATTCTGCATCTCATAGCATGCCTAGTATGTTCACTTATGCTTCACAAAATAGTTAGATTCCTCACTTGTACTTATTCGTGGATTCGTACAAATCTGGAACCAACTCTCTACATATGAGTGAATGTCTTCGCACTATGAGGTCAATGTCTTGTAAACTGATTTATCTTCAAAATATTCTGAGAATGCATATGACCTCTTCCCCTTCCCTCACACCTTTAATGCTGTCACAGGTACATGTCCGTGGGAGAATCCCTTGGTTCTCATAGTATGCATTCATTTGCAGAGTTCTTACAGCATCATATAAATTCTCCTGAAGCCAGTTCTTGTCTGACCAGTAGATGGAAGACTTTGACAGTGTTGAAGCCTTTCAGTCTAAACTTCATGGCAACAGAGAAATCTGCAAGGAAGGGTGGCAGACAACGTCGTGGAAACACCTCAAGAGATTTGCCTTCTGACCTCTATGAGTTGTACAAGACAGATCCAGAGGAGGACTACAATCAGCGGAAAACCCGTATCCAATGGATTCGAAGATATTGGGCAGAACAATGGTACAAGTATAGGTTCGTGACCTAGGAATATGCTGAGAAGAATGCCATCAAGCGACCCTGGGGAGACATCTTGTACAAAAACCTTCAACCCAGGTCCAGAGCTGAAGCCATTGAACAAGGCTTCTATCCTTGCATGGTCCGTGGACCACAGCCTGCAGATGCAGACCCATCTTCATTGCTACGGTGTCGTGACGACAATCTGTTCAAACGCAACTTCCAGTTTGCCTAGAACTCGGCCAAAGAAAACAAGAAGTCGCGGGGATTAGACTTCAATCCAGGCCCCTCTGCTCCTCGTGCCGATGGCACACGCGAAGCTGAACCCAATCTCGTTGAGCCCTTCTACAACCTAGAAGGCCTCATCACTCATATTATGGTTCAAGGGACAACCATGGATGAACCTGCAGACGACGCTGATTCTGACGAAGCGACTGCACCACCGAAGCCTGTGAAGCAAATGAAATCCAAGGCTTCAAAGCCCTCTTCAGCACCAAAGGCTTCAAAGCCCTCATCTGCACCAAAGGTATCACGGGTGAAGCCTCTGGCTACTGCACCTCTTGAAGCCAGTGTGCAGTCTGAAGATCTCCCACACATCTACAAGCCTGCCAAAGTGAAAAAGCCCATGCAACCCACTGGTTAAGAACTGACCCCTGCTGCTGTCTTGAGAAACGAGAATGACTCCATTGATATGTCCAGCGACGACGATCTTGGCGATGACGCTCTTGAGCAGTTGACCAAGAGCAATCAAGAGGCAGAAATCTTCAATGATCTTCCTCTCTTCGATGTGGAAATCTTAAACAAGTTCATTGATGAGTGGTTCGACAGCCCAAATGTCAGCTTTGATGATCTTCAGCTTCCAATTGGCCTCAGCGTCGCCTTCCATGGAGCCATTGCTCCTGAGCTGGCTCTAGCTCAGAAAATTGTTGAACTGAAGCATAAGATCGATTATGAAAAGGCTCAGTTCAAGAAGCATATGGCCAAGCTCAATGTTGAAGATATTCAAAACTTCAAGGTCGTGATGCATGAGCTCAAGGAAGCATTCCACAAGAAACGCGAAGAAGCCAAAGGTTCTCGTGAGCGCATGAAGGATCTTGCTGCCAAATGTGTTCAAGGATACAATGAAGCTGAAAAGCGCAAGGCTTTGGGGCGACCAGGCATCGACCCATGAATGGCTGCCAAGAAGAAGAAGCTAGCTATGGCAGAACCCGAAGCATCAAGGCGGGAAGAACATCACATTATCTTCCCAGCCAGTATGACAGGCTCGAATCCTAAGGTCCCCACAGTGGCTTCAGAACTCAAGAAAACAAGGGCAGCTGAAGCCGAAGCCAGAAAACGCAAGACCAAAGCCACCACTGATGATGCTCCCCCAACCAAGAAATGGAAAACAAAGAAGAGAGACCGGGCTGCTCCCACAGAGCCCCTTGATGTCGAGCCAATCTCAGTGGCTCGTCCTGCGTCTGAACATCAAGAGCGCCAGTTGATAGTTCATGAGCCTGCTTCCACAGAGGCTCCTGAAGCTGAAGACAATCCAGCTGCTGACCCCACCGCAGCTGAAGACATTGGTCCTCACGACAATGTTGAAGATGATGAAGTCCTTCCTCAGATCGAGCGCAATTTGGTATCATCGCCTGTGCTCACGCACAGTGAGCTCATCAGCATTGGTCGTCCTCTGACGCCAACTGCTCAGGATGCATCATGGGTTGATCACCCACAACAACAAGACACCCCAAGTGCCCCCCAACCACAAGATGACGATGACTTTGAGGCCCAGCCAACTCCATCTCCACAGGCGTCGCCAGCATTCCGTAGGCTTCGCAAAGGATCAAGGCCCCAAGTCACTCCAACTGTGAACGTCTCTGAGTCTGAAGCCAAAACGGCTGAAGATATTCCGGCTACATCAGCTGATGAAGAAGAAGAACCACGTGATGAAGACAGAGTTGCTACACCACCAACAATTCTTGAAGTTGTTCTCGAGGAGAATGTGTCCGACCCTCCAGCTCCTGAAGTGGAGGTTACCCATACTGAGGCAGCCACCAGCATCAACACTGAAGCCAATGACGTTGTCATGGCTGAAGTTAATGTGGCGCCTGAAGCGAATGTGGTGCTAGAAGTGCAAGCACCTGAAGCCAATGTGGCCCCTGAAGCCAATGCTGCACCAGATGTAATCATTCCTCCTGAAGCTATTGTGCCACTTGCAACCCATGTCAACGACAATGCCAATGCTCCTGTACCCCCTCCAAGACCTCATACTGTTGAGCTGGCATTTGATCGTGGTCAGCCTGTTATGGTCCGGTGGCCCATTCTGGTTCCTCGACCTGCTGCTGGTCCATAGTTTGACTATCATGTTGAGCACATGCCTCAAGTCCAGAAGCCCAAGCCAAGACTTCCAAGATTCCCAGGCACTGCAACCTCACCTGGGGTCTTCAATGTGAATGGCTTCGTGGCACATAACACCTTCTTCAACAGCGCCAAGAACCCTTACACCAAACCTCGCATTTCATCGGATCGGTTTTGGAGCTATCAGCAGCGCAACTACTATTCTTGCGTCTTATACAATCAAGGGCGCATATTTCCCCATATGCGTCTTGACACTGAAGCTCTAACTGGCCTGCCCTGTCTAGAAGAAGCGTTGGATTGCTTCAGAGACGCTGGACTTCTACAATTTGTCACAGACAAGGAACACTAGAATGAAGAGCTTCTGTTGCAGTTCTATGCAACTCTTCACATTCGAGGCTACAACAGGGATCCAAAGACTTGGGTCCTTGAGTGGATGACAGGCAATGTCCATCATGAAGCCAAAGCTCTTGATATCATTGAGCTCACATGCCTGCCCACTCCTGGTGAATACTATGAACCAGGTTGTCAACAACACCACAATGCTTTGGAGCGCATTTTTCAGAAGCCAGAACCCAACATGAGCCAAATGTTGAGCATGATGAAGCCTTTGCCTCATGACGCTGACTACCCATCTGAATTCTTTGTTGAAGACCTAGAGTATCTGCCTCGCACCATTTACCATATCATCAGAAAAACTCTATGGCCTGTCAAAGGACATTCATCTACAGCAAAGCTTGAAGGAGCAATGAAGACTTTGGTTTTCTATATCTTCAATGGCATCAGCTTCAATGCTCAAGATTTCTTCATCAGGCAGTTGGCTGCATCTGGCTCCGACATTTTTGGTCTGAAGTTCTATGCTCCATGGGTAATGCGTCTTATCAAGTTGCACTCTGCCTTCAACTATCAACCGTCTGCGCGCAATCATCTTATATTCTTGCCAGAGGTTGATCTGTCTGTTGAAGATATTTGCCCAGAGCCTGCTAAGGATCCCATTTATCTTCATAATGTTGATCGTCAAAGCTTCACCCAGCCCATTGAAGGAGTTCAGGCAGTCTCTCGTGTTTATCCCTTGGCTGGCAATACATGTGCCCCTCGCGCTCAAACTGACGCCACTGGAAGCACCATTGCCCAAAGGCCTCGGAAGCGATCTCGTGTTCTCAATGACCGAGAGCTTCTCGTCGTGCTACACCAGAAACAGGATAAGCATCACAATTGGCTTAAGCGTCAGATGCAAAGCCTCTTGGTGGATGTCAATCGCATTCGCAATCTAGCCACCAAGAATGCCTTTGTTACTCATGAAACCTATCGGAGGTCTTGGAAGAGTTTGACATTGCTTAGTGCTGAAGCTGATCTGCAAGACGATGGCTTCACCAAAAGATTCAAGTTTGACTCAACTCCTCCAAGGAATGCTCACTTGCGTCGGACTCCCTCACTTGAAGACTCTGACTATTCGTCTTCAGCTACGACAGTGAATGCCAGAGTCATCGATGACCAAGATGATGCCACTTCACCTCCTCCAACTTCAGTGCGTGTCGACACTGCACCAAGTTCTTCTGCACCACCGAACCTCAACGACGACCCTGCTGCTTCGCCTGCGCCTCATGGGAACGATTAGGCGCTCTATGTCTTCAAACCTTTTTGGTCCTTACTGACAAAAGGGGGAGAAGCATATGAGTTGATAGTCTTCAAGCGGGTCCATATGGGTGGTTGCTTTACTTTTGCTACTTTTTGCCAAGTGTTTACAACTCTCGCTTTTTGATACATTTGGTTCTTTGAGTTGTAACACTTAAACTCGATGGTCGTCTGCTACTTATTTGCTATTCTGTGATGCGATGATAAATTCCGCATGTGCAATGATAACTTCCTCCCTTAGGTCATTTTGCAGACATCCATTTTTATTATGCATGCCATTATCTTCGTTATATCAAATCATGCATGATGAATTGTCATCATAAGTTGAAGAGGATCTCCACAAGTACAACCTGCCATGTGCATTTGCATTCCAAAAGAAAATTACTTATATGCACATCTTCAGGGGGAGCCTTTGCCACTTATGAAGACAATACCCTATCCTTTGCAATTTCACATATTTTATTCCCCGTTGAAAACTTCAACCAGTTTGTCATCAATCACCAAAAAGGGGGAGATTGTAAGTGCATCTAGTTCCACCCCTAGTTGGTTTTGGAGTATTGACGACAAACCTGGTTGAGGGACTAATGTGTTTGTGAGAATTGCAGGATAACACAGGTAGGAGTCCCTCATTGATTCGGTTTTCCTACCAGAGATGACCCCTAAAAATGTATGAAGATATTGAAGTCAAAGGTGGTATGTGAAGACATTCACATTGAAGACTATGACAAGAGAAGACATTGCGTGAAGACTATGGAGCGCGAAGATTTAGTTGTTTCGTCGTTCTTTTTCTTCTTTGTTGAGTCATAGGAACCACCGTACTGTTAAGTGGGGTCCAAGTGAACCAGTCAGAATGACTGAAGTGATGCTTAACCAAAATCCTATGTCTTCGAGCGAAGACAATGAGAGCAAATCTTATCCAGAGCTGGATAAGTCAGCTTTGCTTGTAGCCCAAGTAAAGTTGCCATGTGTGTTTTAAATCTGACTGTTGGAACACGTGTTAGTTCCTTAGTGACCCAGGGTCATTTCGGACAAATCAGGCCGGGTTGCCTAGTGGCTATAAATAGCCCACCCCTACAACCATAAATGGTTGGCTGCTCAGAGTTAGTGTACGGCTTTTGTCGTTTGAGAGCAACCCACCTCGAAGCCTTTGAGAGAGAATTCCTTGCGAGGATAAAGCCCTAAACACCCAGAGCCAAAGTGTCGGAGTAATGGGCCACGGGTAGGCCAACCCGAGCCCCACGACCTTTCAAGACATCGGGGCAGGCTGCGCCCCTCAAGACCACAGGGCGTAGAGCCGCCTCCTAGGGAGTTTACGGCAAGGCAGCCGACTGCCCGCTCACGGCCGAGTCCCAGGGACGACTTCCAAAGAAGCCGGCTTTGGGGAGTCGGTCGGCGAATCCAACAAACCATGACCTCATCGAGGGGGACGGGGCAGGGGCGTGGCTACAATGAAGCCTACTCCCTGCCCCTTACCAAGGGCAGGCATGGCTACAGCGCGCCGTACTTGGGAAGATCTACCCGCGGCGTGGCACTGTTGCCCAGCCGGCACTGACATCAGCACCACTGTACCTGGTCCTGCGCCCACGACGGCTTGTCTGTACGGCCTGGAGGCAGCAGGGCCCACCAGCCAGCGAGACCTTGGGAGACGGCGGGAGCACCGCCAGTCGAACCCAACGGGAGTCGGCCCGGGGGAGTCGGCCGAGCCCTCCCCCAGGCCCACGCGCCATTAATCAAGAAGAGATGGGCGGCGGGCCTGTTGCCACGACCCCATGACCAAGCTTGCATCATCAGGAGCACGGCTACAGTAATCAGCAGCCGGCAAGACCCGCCCGTGGCGGACGCGGCCTGTCGGCTCCGTACCAGACCAGTCGGCGGGGCCCACCAGCCGGCGGGCCCCAGCAGTCGGCGGAGAAGTCGGAGGTCGGAGACACTGCTGGGCCCGTGCCTAGTCACATTACCATTGTACCCCTAGGGGGTAGGCCTATATAAACCCCCAGGGCACCCATGCAAAGGGTTGGATCCCAGTAGTTCTATACCTCACCAGATAGAGGGAGAGAGCTAGCCTTGCCCTCTCCTACCACCATACACAGCTCAAGGAGCAACCGTGTAAACACTTGACCATAGTGATCATGCGGAGACCCCGCAGAGCAGCAGTAGGGGTATTATCTCCCCGGAGAGCCCCGGAGCTGGGTTAGATTTGCCGGCGTGCATGTCTTCGCCTCATCCCGTTTCCAGGCACCGACGACGTTCTACTCGCCCCCACCATGATAAACCATCCATTGGCATATGTCACACCAAACCCCCGACATTTGGCGCCCACCGTGGGGCATGGTGCACCGCCGTCCGGAGATCTGTTCTGGACGGGAACCCTTTTCCTCCCTGGCGAGCGCAGCCAGCCAGGCACGCCAGACGAAGTTTGTGACGACGCGCTGCACGGCGTGGAGATCGCCTGCGTAGCCAGCTCCTTGGCCGAACTTGTCGGTGAGGTCCGCCTCTCCGACGAACCTGCATCCGACACAGGCGTAGGCGGCCCCGAAAACCTCCTCGTGGGCCTCCTCGATCAACTCCACGTTTCCGGCGAGCCTGCCGTAGACTTGGAGTCCGTAGGCTCCACCGACCCGATGCTGGTCGACTCTGACACCACATCGGTCGACGCTTTCCCCTCCAATGTGGTGGTCTATGACGAACCTCTCCCCCACGCGGAGAGCGATGGGAGCACCGTCACTGAGGTGCTGGGCATCAGTCATGACGAGTTCCCTGGTGGAAGGGCGCCCGACTCACTCGGCGCGGCGCTGCAAGACCTAGTTGCGCCCATTCCAGAAGATGCTGACGCAGAGACGTTAGAAGCGCGCCGCCTTCAGCTTGTTGAAGGCGCGAAGAAGCTAGCCAGCATGAGACGCTTGTCAGAAGCTTACCAGCGGGAGATGGATCGCGCTGTTGGCGGCTCGCCGGCTCCGGCAGGGCCCAGCCGCCTTGGCGCGGTTCAGCAGCGCGGCGTAGCCATTGCCAGCCTGTTTGGGGCTAGCCGCCCCGTGTATGCTACGCCAGCGGAGAACATCCGAGCCGCCCAGGCAGCGGCGGATGAGCTGGACAATTTCGAGGGTGAAGAGCGCCACCTCATGATGGAGCGAGTCCAGCGGCTCCTCGACGCGGCCGCCGCACAGAACGAGGCCGGCTGCCGCACGGAGGCACCGCAGCGGCCAAACGACGATCCGCACTGAGATCAAGGCGCGACGTCTCGGACGCCGACTGGTGGTACCCGAGGAAGGAAGGACAAGGAGCCAGCTGTCAGCCACAGTCGGACTCAGATTACCATAGAGCGCGACTGAGACGGCCGCCCGAGAGCAGTGGAACGACGGGACGACTGTCCGCCTCCGCCTCCCCACAAGGAGAGGCGAGTCTCCCCGCCACCTGTTGACCATCCGACTCTCGGTGACCGCCTTGGCCGCCGAGAGGGAGTTGGGGAGAATGACGCCCGCCACCGGATCGACCGACTTCACCGGTCCCTGGCGCTGGAAGAAGAAGACGAGCTGGGTCCACCTTGTTTCGGGCCCCGCATTCGGGACGAGCCCTTTCCCAGAGGGTTCACGCTCCCAAGAGACACGCCCAAGTATACCGGCTCCATGAAGCCGGAAGACTGGCTAGTCGACTACTCCACGGCTGTCAGCATAGCAAACGGCAACAAAGCGTGTCGCCGTAAAGTACGTTCCGCTCATGCTCCAGGGCACGACCCGGACATGGCTGAACATCCTAACGCCCCGCAGCATCAACAGCTGGGTCGACTTCACCGAAGCATTCGTTCGCAACTTCACCAGCACGTACAAGCGTCCTCCCAAGCCTCGCCAGCTCTCCCTATGCGTGCAAGGTCCTGACGAGTCGACTCGCGACTACCTCACACGTTGGGCTGAGCTCCGAAACTCCTGCGAGGGCGTGCACGAGGTGCAGGCCATCGAGTACTTAACAGCCGGGTGCCGAGAAGGCACCCTCCTCAAGCACAAGCTCCTCTGCGACGAGCCAGAAACCCTCGACAAGCTGTTGATCATAGCAGACAAGTACGCTACGGCCGACTCGTCCATGAAGACGAAAATTCAAATCAGCACGACTGGCAAAGTAGCTCCTCAGGCTCCAAGAACTCCGACAGCAGACGCCGGCCGATGACAACAGCAGGGCAACCACAAGCGCAAGGCCCCGCAGCCGGCTTCCAGCAGCCGGCAGGTCACGACCGTCGAAGCCCAGCAGCCAGAAGAGCAGCCTCCGCCCAAGCGACAGAAAGGCGGCAAACCGAACTGGTTGCTGGCCTTCTCCTACGAGCAGACCTTGGATGGACCTTGCAAGTTCCACAGTGGCGCGAAGCCCTCGAATCACACCACCCGGAAAGTGCCACTGGCTCACCAGGATTGCCAAGGGAGACGGCCTCCTGCCACCCCCGCCTGCTGGGCAGCCGCCTCTGCCCCAGCAGCCGGCAGTCAAGCCAGTCGGCGTAGTACAAGACGAGTACCCTAAAGAGCATGGAGCCTACGTGGTGTTCACCAGTGTGGCTGACGATCGATGAAGCAGGCGGCTGCAGCGACAAGAGGTGAACGCAGTAGCCTCAGAGACGCCAGAGTTCATGCACTGGTCAAAGAGGCCCATCAGCTGGAGCAGGGCTGACCACCCAGAAGTGATGCCGAGTCCGGGCTCCTATGCCTTGGTCCTGGACGCCACCTTTGCCATGGACAAACGGGCCGCGCGTTTCTCGCGAGTTCTGATAGATGGGGGCAGCAGCATCAACATCCTGTACAAGGACACCATGGAGAAGTTAGGAATCAAGCAGAGACAGCTTCAGAACAGCCGGACTGTGTTCCACGACATTGTTACTGGGTTTTCCTGTTCACCAGTCGGCAAGATCCTGATTGATGTCCTCTTTGGGGACAAAGATCACTTCCGAAGAGAGTCTGTTTGGTTTGAGGTGGTGGACCTTGAGAGCCCATACCATGCGCTACTTGGCCGGCCCGCCTTGGCCAAGTTCATGGCGGTCCCCCACTACGCCTACCTCAAGATGAAGATGCCCAGTTCCAGGGGAATTCTGACTGTGGACGGTGACTACCGGAAGTCGTCCGCTTGCGCGGCCGAGAGCAGTCGGCTGGCCGAGTCCCTGGTGATTGCAGCCGAGAAGCGACTCCTTGAGCGAGCTGTGGCGATGGCCGGTAAGCAGCCGGAGATATCGCCCGACCCGAGGCAGTCGGAAGCCGAAGGTTCGTTCAAGCCAGCCAAAGAGACAAACAAGATACCCTTGGATCCGGTGCACCTAGAGAGGTACGCCGTCGTAGGTGCAAACCTCGATAGCAAATAGGAAGGCGAGCTCGTCGATTTCCTCCGTGAGAATCGGGACATCTTCACATGGTCTCCCAAAGACATGCCAGGTGTGCCGATGGAATTCGCTGAGCACAAGTTACACGTACGATCTGATGCAAAGCCGGTCAGGCAGCCCCTGCGCCGCTTATCAAAAGAGAAGAGAAGAGTTGTTGGAGAAGAGATAGCCTGACTCCTAGCAGCCGGCTTCATTATGGAAGTTTTCTTCCCGGAGTGGCTGGCAAATCTGGTCCTGGTGCTAAAAAGAACAAGCAATGGCGAATGTGTATTGACTACACGAGCCTCAACAAGGCCTGCCCCAAGGACCCGTTTGCTCTGCCGAGAATTGATCAGGTGATAGACTCCACAGCCGGATGCGAGCTGTTGAGTTTCTTGGATGCGTACTCAGGATATCACCAGATCAAGCTGAACCCGGCTGATAGATTGAAGACCGCCTTCATCACGCCGTTTGGAGCATTCTGCTACCTCACCATGACGTTCGGCTTGAGGAATGCCGGCGCCACCTTTCAGTGTTGCATGCAGAAGTGCCTCCTCAAGCAGCTCGGTAGGAACGCCCACGTTTACGTGGACGACGTGGTGGTGAAGACGGAAAAGCGAGGAACATTGCTGGGAGACCTCAAGGAGACCTTTGAGAACCTGCGCCGGTTCCAGATCAAGCTCAACCCCGAGAAGTGTGTCTTCGGAGTACCAGCCGGCCAGCTGCTAGGTTTCCTGGTCTCTAAACGCGGCATAGAATGCAACCCAGTAAAAATCAAGGCCATCGAGAGAATGGAGGTACCTAGCCGACTGCTGGATGTGCAGAAGTTCACCGGCTGCTTGGCGTCCATCAGCCGATTCATCAGTCGGCTGGGCGAGAAAGCTCTCCCCTTATACCAAATCATGAAGAAGACCACTTTTTTCGAGTGGAACCATAAGGTGGACGAAGCTTTTCACCAGTTGAAGAAGATGCTGACTACTCCACCCGTCCTGGCGGCTCCGACCCCCAAGGAACCTATGCTCCTGTACATCGCCGCCACCAGCCGTGTAGTCAGCACAGTCATTGTAGTAGAGCGCAAGGAGGAAGGCAAGGCGCTACCTGTCCAGAGACTAGTATATTACCTGAGCGAGGTACTGTCGACTCCAAGCAGAACTACCCCCACTACCAGAAGATGTGTTATGGCGTGCACTTTGCTGCCAAGAAATTGAAGCCTTACTTTCAAGAACATCCAATCATGGTGGTCTGCATGGCTCCACTTGCCGAGATCATCGGCAGCCGTGATGCCTCTGGTCGAGTGGCCAAGTGGGCCATAGAGCTGGCTCCTTACACCATCTACTACCAGCCCCGCACCGCTATCAAATCACAAGCACTGGCCAACTTCCTCGTCGACTAGGCCGAGACCCAGTACCTGCCTCCAGCACCTGACTCCACCCATTGGCGGATGCACTTCGACGGCTCCAAGATGCGCACCGGCTTGGGAGTCGGCGTCGTCCTCACCTCTCCCAAAGGCGACAAGCTCAAATATGCACTGCAAATCCATTTTGCCGCCTCCAACAATGTGGCCGAGTACGAGGCGCTCATTCACGGGCTCCGGCTTGCCAAAGAACTTGGCATCCACCGGATCTTGTGTTATGGTGACTCGGACTTAGTGGTCCAGCAGTCGTATGGCGACTGAGACACAAAAGACGCAAACATGGCGAGCTACCGTTTCCTCGTGCAGCAACTCAGCGGGTATTTCGAAGGGTGCGAGTTCCTCCATGTGCCAAGAAACGACAACGACCAAGCAGACGCCTTGGCACGAATCGGCTCTACCCGCCAAGCAATACCATCTGGCGTCGCCCTTCAATGCCTCCTAAAGCCGTCTGTCAAGCCTTCACCAGAATCAGACTCCATCTTTGTGCCGGCTCCTCCCGAAGACGGCGGACCCGACTCCAGAGTTCCGGCGGTCGGAACGGGGACTTTGGCGGGCGACTCCAAAGCTGCCACAATCAAGCCCGGCCCGGGGACTGCGGTGACGGACTTGAAGATTCTAGAACTCGGCCCAAGGACCGAGCCAGTCGGCCTGGGGACTTCATTAGCCCAACAAGCGGTTGTTGACTCTAGCCCGCCGCCTCCCAGCCCAGCCGCCCTCGTCCAAGTCGCAGTTCTGATAGTCGACGAAATAGCAGCACCCTCATGGGCCCAACCCATCCTCAAATTTCTGGTGAACAAAGAGCTACCAGCTGATGAGACCTCAGCTCGGCAAGTACAACACCGGGCAGCAGCCTATACAATAATCAATAGAGAGCTGGTCAGGCGCAGCATCACTGGTGTCTACCAGCGCTGCGTAGAGCCAGAGCAAGGCCAGGCGATCCTCAAAGACATCCATCAAGGTGAATGTGGCCACCATGCGGCTTCAAGAGCACTCGTCGCCAAAGCTTTTCGGTACGGTTTCTTTTGGCCGACTGCCTTGGAAGAGGCCAAGGAGTTGGTCCAAAAATGCAAAGGGTGCCAGAAGTTCAGCTCCAAGCCGCACCAGCCGGCTTCCGCGCTCAAGATCATCCCCATTGCTTGGCCTTTCGCTGTTTGGGGCGTAGACATGGTGGGACCATTCAAAACAGCACGAGGTGGTCTGACTCACCTACTTGTCGCAGTGGACAAGTTCACCAAGTGGGTGGAAGTAAAGCCAATTAAGAAACTGTATGGTCCGACTGCCGTGACCTTCATCACCGATATCACAATTCGGTACGGCATACCACACAGCATCATCACTGATGTAGGATTGAAAGTATGTCTAGAGGGGGGGTGATTAGACTACTTGACAAAATAAAAACTTAACCTTTTCCCAATTTTAGTTCTTGGAAGATTTTAGCTATTTTGGGACAAGTCAAGCAATCATCACATAATTCAAGCAAGCATGCAAAGAGTATATAGGCAGCGGAAAGTAAAGCATGCAACTTGCAAGAATGTAAAGGGAAGGGTTTGGAGAATTCAAACGCTATTAGAGACACGGATGTTTTCCCCGTGGTTCAGATAGGTGGTGCTATCCTACATCCACGTTGATGGAGACTTCAACCCACGAAGGGTAACGGTTGCGCGAGTCCACACAGGGCTCCACCCACAAAGGGTAACGGTTGCGCGAGTCCACGGAGGGCTCCACCCACAAAGGGTCCACGAAGAAGCAACCACCCACAAAGGGTCCACGAAGAAGCAACCTTGTCTATCCCACCATGGCCATCGCCCACAAAGGACTTGCCTCACTAGCGGTAGATCTTCACGAAGTAGGCGATCTCCTTGCCCTTACAAACTCCTTGGTTCAACTCCACAATCTTGTCGGAGGCTCCCAAGTGACACCTAGCCAATCTAGGAGACACCACTCTCCAAGAAGTAACAAATGGTGTGTAGGTAATGAACTCCTTGCTCTTGTGCTTCAAATGATAGTCTCCCCAACACTCAACTCTCTCTCATAGGATTTGGATTTTGTGGAAAGAAGATTTGAGTGGAAAGCAACTTGTGGAAGGCTAGAGATCAAGATTCATATGGTAGGAATGGAATATCTTGGTCTCAACACATGAGTAGGTGGTTCTCTCTCAGAACATATGAGTTGGAATTGTGTATGTGTTCTCATGGCTCTCTCCATGAATGAAGAGGAGGTGGAGGGGTATATATAGCCTCCACACAAAATCCAACCGTTACACACAGTTTTCCAATCTCGGTGGGACCGAATCAACAAACTCGGTCGGACCGAAAAGGTAAACCTAGTGACCGTTAGAGATTTTCGGTGGGACTGACATGCAACTCGGTAGGACCGATATGGTTAGGGTTTGGGCATAACGTAATCTCGGTGAGACCGATTACACAAACTCGGTGAGACCGAATTTGGTAATTAGCTAACCAGAGAGTTGGTCAGGCAAACTCGGTGGGACCGATTTGCTCTTTCGGTGAGACCGAAAAGTTACAAAAAGGAAACACTGAATCTACATTGCAATCTCGGTGGGACCGATCCGCTCTTTCGGTGAGACCAAAAAGTTACGAAAGGGAAATAGAGAGTTTGCAATCCCATCTCGGTGAGACCGAGATCCCTATCGGTAGAACCGAATTGCTAGGGTTTGGCAGTGGCTTATGACAAGTGAAACTCGGTGGCGCCGGATAGAAAGAATCGGTAGGACCGAGTTTGGCTTAGGGTTTAGGTCATATGTGGATATGGGAAAGTAGTTGAGGGTTTTGGAGCATATCACTAAGCACATGAAGCAAAAGGCTCATTAAGCAACACCTCATCCCTCCTTGATAGTATTGGCTTTTCCTAAAGACTCAATGTGATCTTGGATCACTAAAATATAAAATGTAGAGTCTTGAGCTTTTGAGCTTGAGCCAATCCTTTGTTCTTAGCATTTTGAGGGTTCCACTTTCACATCCATGCCATGCCAATCATTGAGCTTTCCTGAAATAATCATCTTGGAATATCATTAGCTCAATGAGCTATATGTTGTTATGAATTACCCAAACCACCTAGGGATAGTTGCACTTTCAATCTCCCCCTTTTTGGTAATTGATGACAACACATAGATCAAAGCTTCGACAAATGATAATAAGCATGAAATATATCGTCGCTTTGAGAAGTATGTGACAAGTAAGAGCTCCCCCTAAATTTGTGCATATTTAAAATTTGCTTTGGACTGTAAATGCACAAGGAGTTAGAGTCATGGGTTACTCTTCCATGTCACATACATCTTGGTGGAGCGCTTAAAATGATAAGAATGAAATACATGCACTCATCACCAAGAATAGTGAATGATCACATAAGATAGATAAGATAATAGCATTAAGCAAACATTAAGTGTAGCTTATGATCAAACACATGATCATCAATGTCTCACGAGCAATGACATAGTATCTCAAGCACTCAAAAGCAAATAAAGTTCGAAAAACCACCAAATAAAGCAAGAGAGAATAAAAGCAACACTCTCTCTCTCTCGAAGCCTATGATCTATACATTTTTCTCCCCCTTTGGCAACAAGTTACCAAAAAGTTCCTAGAAAATGCATAGTGCTAGATCGACGCTCAGGCTTGATCTTCTGGTGGTGGTGGAGTCCGGAGCACTCCAAGGACGAAGCCTTCTATAGACGTGGTCGGAGTCGAGGCTGTAGTAGATGCTGGAGCTGGTGGAACTGAAGCTGTAGCTGGTGCAGAAGTGGTGGCTCTGGTGTCAGCAACTGGCACTGCAGATGACCTCGGACCTCGTGGCGCTCTGGCAAAGGCATCAGTTGTAGTCCTGCCTCTCCTCTCCTGCATGTCATCCTGGAGCTTCTCCACGGCAGTCTGAATCTCTGTCACCTTGACATCCAAGTCATAGAACTTTTGTTCCATGATTCTCTCTAGGCTTGCCTGGTTTTGAGTTAGGGTGGCTAGTCCTTTCTCAATCCGCAGGGTGGATGCAATCAGGTAACCAAGCTGCTCTTGTTTGGTTTTCAGGAAATATTCAGATGCCTCCTCTTGAGTTGGCATCTTGGCAGCTTTCTCCTTCCTTGCCTTCTCCTTCTTGGCTTGTGCTTGGGCAGATGATGGCTCATTCTCAGTCATAACAACTTGATTATCCTCAAAATCTGGACGGATGGGCAAGTGTTCCTTGTCCAACAAGTATATGTCCGTGCCCATCTTGGAGTTAATGAGCTCCTGAATTTGTGGGGCATACCCACAGCTCCTCTTCTGGTCTGTTGCAGTCCTCTTGATTGTCTCTACCATAAGGCTCATCACCTTGAACTTCTGTGGCACATCAAAGATATGTAGCAAGTTGATTGCATGGCCTCTGATCATCTTGTGATCTCCAGACTTGGGCAATAAGGTGTGCCTCAGTATCCAATTTATAGTTGGCAGCCCTGACAGAAGATAATGCACTGAGCCAAATTTGAAAGTGTCAAGTGCTTCATTTGGAATCTCCTTGTACATGTTGGACATAGAGTTATGATCCATTTTCTTCTTGGAATAGATATCCAAGTCATCATCATGCTCCTCTGGGGCATTTATGAGCTGTGCCCACTCAGCAACAGTAGATTGGTACCTCATACCTTCAGACATCCATGTAATCCTTCCATCTGGGTAGAAGTGTGCTGTGGAGTAGAATTGCATGATAAGCTCCTCGTTCCACTTTGTGAGCTTCTGCCCAACAAAGTCTGCAACTCCACAAGCACTAAAGCTGTCATACACTCCAGGGTAGTGTTCCTCATTTTCCTTCATGTACTCCCAATCAACCCATCTCATGTCAAAAACTATGGGCTTCTGATCAAGCAGCACTGTCTCATAGAAATCTTGCTGTTCCTTGGTGTGAAATCTGTAATCCACAACAGTCCTTCTCCTTGAAGCATACGGATCTGCTTCTCTCCACTTCCTCAGCCCTGAGTCTCTCCTGAGCTTCATGTCCTCAGCCACAGGATGAGCATCATTGTGGTCTGGGATCTTGGGCTTGAGTTTTCTGAGAACTTGCTCTTCATCATCTTCTTCAGCAACTTCAGGCACTGGGGCCTTGTTCTTCTCAGCAGCTGGGATGCTTCTTGTATTCCTCTTTGGCTTTGGCTTTGGAGCTGGCTTGGCCTTGGAAGCAGCTACCCCTGATCTTATGGCATCACCCATCAGCTTGGGTGCCTTAGGTGCTGGTGCAGCTACCTCTTCTTCTTCTTCTTCTTCTTCTTCTTCTTCTTCTTCTTCTTCTTCTTCTTCATCTTCCATGATGGAAGCCTTTCCAAGCACTCTGGCTACGGTCTTCTTGACCCTTTCCTTCCTTTTCTTGCCTTCAGCAGCAACTGGCTCTATGGGAGTGGACTTCTCAGGAATCTTGGTTGAAGCTCTGGCCTTTGGCATAGGCTGCCTACCTTCTGGCCTTTTGATTTTCATCCCTGGCTTTGTGCCTTGTGCTGAGCCATGTTCCTTCTCAAGCACTACTCTCTTTGATGTGGCTTCCTCCTCTGCCACATAATCTTCATCCTCAGAATCTGAAGTTCTCTTCTTCCTTTGTCTGGTGGCAGCTTTTGGCAGATTGCTAGGAGTACTTCTGCTGCCATCATCTGAAGAGCTGGAGGGACTAGTGCCCTCACTCATGTGCACTTGCTGTTCTGACACATTCTGGCTATCACTCTGGTCTGACATGGTGAACAAGCTGACTGCTGACCCTGTGAATAGTTTATAGATGAGGTAGAGTGGATGAGCATCACAAAATGCAGAGATTTTTGCAAAAGAATGACTCAAAATCTTAGTTTTAGTTTCCCACTGAAATCATCTCGGATCTACCGATTTTTAAACTCCATGATACCGAAGCAGTTTTGAAACCTAAACTAGTGAACTCGGTCAGACCGAGTCACAGTTCGGTGGCACCGAGACTGCTAGGGTTTCACAAAGTTCCAAAATCGGTCACACCGATAAGTAATTCTCGGTCAGACTAGTCTCACTTGTGCAATGGCATAAGCCAAATCAGTGGGACCGAGTTTTTCAACTCGGTGGGTCCGAGATGGTTTCGGCGGAAACCTAACCCTAAAATTTTCGAATCAAAACTAATCTACGAACGCATTGACTGGATAGGAGTGTTTCAATCGTGGCAAGAATCATTAAGAACACAATGTGCTAGGAATCGGACAGGGAATAGCACTGTGATCGAGTCCATACCCTAGTTCGGCGGAGACTCGCTATGGCGGCAACGGTGGGGGTAGAATTCCCGTTGACGGCGACGGAGACCAGTGACTGGAGGCGGCTGGCGGCGAGGAGACGATCCGGAGACCAAGTTGGCAGAGCAGGCTATCACGCGGGCGAAGGGGTTCGGAGAAATTTCCAAATTTTTGCCCGTGACTATATATAGCCCGACCTTGTCGGTGTGACCGAGTGGAACAATTCGGTGGCACCAAGATTCATAACTGCAAGCAGTTACTGAAACTCGGTGTGACCGAAAGGTTCAAATCGGTTGCACCGAGATCGAAAACCTAGATCAACTTAATGATCTCGGTAGGACCGAAAGTGGGGTATCGGTCAGACCGAGAATCATAAAGAGGTTTTGGAAGTTTAAGTCTATGACGAATCGGGGACTCCGAGCGCTCCTCACATAGAGTGATTTGAATCCGACTTGATCAAATTTTGTGATGTAGCATGAATAGAGTTTGAGATGAGAAAAGCATAGATAGCTAGAGGAGGTTCTTAGGCATTCTTGTCCATCCACTTGGCAAAAGGAAATAAAACCAAACAATCAAAACAACAAGTGGATGTCCTCGAATGAGTAAAATATGCAACCAGCATGCTCACACAATAAGATGGCAAATGAAGTATGTGACAAGGCATGCACAACCAAGTCTAGCATCTATCAAGCAATTTGCGATGACAAGGTCATCTATATATGAGTATATTGGCTTAGGAGTCAAGTGAGAACACTTGATCATAGGTCATACTCATCGTTTAAGCTCAAGTGGGGTTACCACTTTTACATAAGGCATTGTTGTGTTCACATCTTTAGAGTTGCTTTAGCTCAAGTCTTAGAGTAAAGCTCCCCCTAGATGTGATATCCCCCCTAAGAGGGATGAACTAACCTCGGGTTTTGTTGATGATGACTTCATGTAGATGTTGAAGATGTGGATGCTCAATGTTGATGTGGATCACTTGGAGCTATCCATTTGAGTGAATTGCACTTTCAATACCTACATGGGTTAGTCCCACAAGGAACAAACAAGGATATCCATAGACATAGAGTGACGCACACACAAGATGATGTCCATGAAAAATTTTAGGTTACCTTGTCCCTTGTCTTACCAACAAGAGGGTTTGTGACTCCTTGAACTAGTGCAAGATGTGGAAGTTGATTGCACTTGTTCTTGCCAAAATGATAAGAGTGAAGTATGTTGGCGGAGTCACCCTCAAGAACTCTCTAGTTCTTCTTCTTTTGGATCCACACCATCTTGATGGGAATCCTTGGAGTTGTAGTCGTACTTGATGAAGTGGAACTTGAAGTAGTCTTGGGAATCCACTTGACTAAGGTCTTAGGAGCTTCTTCAAATGCATCAATTTCCTCTTGAAGCTTGTCCTTGCCTTTTTGCTTGTAGTCTTGTGGTGGAAGATCATCTTGAGCTTGTGTCCCCTTGAAAGATGTATCATACTTCTCTTGTTGAGGAACAAACTTTGTTTTGGGGTATTGATCTTCTTCCCACTCAACTCCATTGGCATTGAACTTTTGTTCAAAACCAACACCTTGGTTCTTCCGGTGCATTCCTTGCTTGCGCACAATTTCCTCGAATTGCTTACTCCCAGCAAGGCTTTTGTACACTCCTTTCTCTATAATTCCCTTCAATAAACTATTTTCTTGCTCAAGTGCAACTTGGCTAAGAGAATCATTAGTGGAATCAAGAGAGCTACTAGAAGCAACAATATTGGATTTAACATGATCATTGTTACTGCTAGAGGAAGAATCTTTCTTGTTCTTGTTACTAGACTTGACTTGAGGCATGTAAGTGGATAAGAGTAAACGCTTGGCAATGTAAGAAGAACTTTTCTTGCGGAGATCATCATTGATTGCCTTTAAGAACTCATGCTCTTGCTCAAGATTGAGCTTTTCAAAGCGTAATTTCTCATGAGCTCTTAAAAGTTCTCGATGATCTTCGAAGATAGTGTAATGAGCTAACTTAAGAGTTTTTAGTTCTTTAGTTAGAGCCTCAATCTTCTCCTTATCATTGTCATTCGTTTTATCTTGATTAGCATGATTAATTGGTCTTTCATCATAGCATTCATCACTAGAGTTGTCACCAAGCAAATCATCACCTAACAAGTCATCTTCATCACTATTGAAATCAACATACTCGGGGTGTGTTACCTTAGGACCTTTGGCCATGAAGCATCTTCCAATTCCCTCATTTGGTGAATCAAATATGTCATAGGAGTTGGTTGACACAAGTGCTAGACCGGCAACACCTTCATCTTGAGTATCTTCGGAGTCGGAGTGATAACTTCTCTCGGAGTGGCTGTCGGAGTCGGAGCCGGATACCCATTCACCAACATGAGCTTGATGTCTTCGTTTTGTGTAGCTCCTTGATGATTTTTCCTTCCTTTCCGAATCCTTGCTTCTCCGTGAGTATCTTCGTTCATAACGATCATCTCTACTCCTTCTCTCTCTTGGTGGTGATCCTTTGCTTCTTCTTTTTGGAGAATCTTCTCTTCTCTTGTAGGGAGCCGTATACTCATTGGAATAGTGTCCGGGTCTTCCACAATTGTAACAGTTTCGCTCTCGACTAGAAGATCTTTTGTCATTGTAGGAGCTTGACTTGGAGCTTCTATCTTTGCTTCTACTCTTGTAGAACTTGTTGAAGTTCTTCACCATTAAGCTCAATTCTCCATTGAAGTCTTGTTTCTCACTTGATGATGTAGGGGCTTCACATGAGGCTTTATAGGCACCACTTGATTTGTTGTGAAGTTCCTCTTTATCCTTAAGTGACATCTCATGAGCAACAATTCTTCCAATCACCTCCGTTGGCTTGAGATCTTTGTAATTGGGCATCATTTGGATCAATGTGCACACGGTATCATATTTTCCATCCAAGGCTCTTAGGATCTTCTTGATGATGAATCTATCGGTCATCTCTTCACTTCCTAAGCCAGCAATCTCATTTGTGATGAGAGCAAGCCTAGAGTACATTTCAGCGACACCTTCACCATCCTTCATCTTGAACTTGTCAAGTTGGCATTGAAGCACATCCAACTTGGATTCCTTGACGGAGTCGGTACCTTCGTGCATATCAATCAAAGTGTCCCAAATTTCCTTTGCATTCTCAAGGCCGCTGATTTTGTTGAATTCTTCGGGGCACAATCCGTTGAAGAGAATATCACAAGCTTGAGCATTGTATTGCAACATCTTCAACTCCTCCGCGGTAGCTTCACGGTTCGGTTCTCTCCCATCAAAGAAGTCACCTTGCAAACCAACACACACAATAGCCCAAACGGCAGGGTTATGTCCAAGAATATGCATTTTCATTTTATGCTTCCAACTAGCAAAATTAGTACCATCAAAGTAAGGACCTCTACGGTGATAATTTCCCTCGCTAGACGCCATACTCTCCTAGGTTGTGAAACCAAGGCTATGACCACCAAAAGCTATGGAGATCAAGCAAATGGAGACCAAAGCTCTGATACCACTTGTAGGATCGAAAGTATGTCTAAAGGGGGTGATTAGACTACTTGACCAAATAAAAAACTTAACCTTTTCCCAATTTTAGTTCTTGGCAGATTTTAGCTATTTTGGGACAAGTCAAGCAATCATCACATAATTCAAGCAAGCATGCAAAGAGTATATAGGCAGCGGAAAGTAAAGCATGCAACTTGCAAGAATGTAAAGGGAAGGGTTTGGAGAATTCAAACGCTATTAGAGACACGGATGTTTTTCCCGTGGTTCGGATAGGTGGTGCTATCCTACATCCACGTTGATGGAGACTTCAACCCACAAAGGGTAATGGTTGCGCAAGTCCACACAGGGCTCCACCCAAGGGCAATGGTTGCACGAGTCCACACAGGGCTCCACCCACGAAGGGTCCACGAAGAAGCAACCACCCACAAAGGGTCCACGAAGAAGCAACCTTGTCTGTCCCACCATGGCCAACGCCCACACAGGACTTGCCTCACTAGCGGTATATCTTCACGAAGTAGGCAATCTCCTTGCCCTTACAAACTCCTTGGTTCAACTCCACAATCTTGTCGGAGGCTCCCAAGTGACACCTAGCCAATCTAGGAGACACCACTCTCCAAGAAGTAACAAATGGTGTGTAGGTAATGAACTCCTTGCTCTTGTGCTTCAAATGATAGTCTCCCCAACACTCAACTCTCTCTCATAGTATTTGGATTTGGTGGAAAGAGGGTTTGAGTGGAAAGCAACTTGGGAAGGCTAGATATCAAGATTCATATGATAGGAATGGAATGTCTTGGTCTCAACACATGAGTAGGTGGTTCTCTCTCAGAACATATGAGTTGGAATGGTGTGTGTGTTCTGATAGCTCTCTCCTCGAATGAGAAGAAGGTGGAGGGGTATATATAGCCTCCACACAAAATCCAACTGTTACACAGTTTTCAAATCTCGGTGGGACCGAATCAATAGGCTCGGTCGGACCGAAAATGTAAACCTAGTGACCGTTAGTGATTTTCGGTGGGACTGACATGCAACTCGGTAGGACCGATATGGTTAGGGTTTGGGCATAACGTAATCTCGGTGAGACCGATTACACAAACTCGGTGAGACCGAATTTGGTAATTAGCTAACCAGAGAGTTGGTCAGGCAAACTCGATGGGACCGATTTGCTCTTTCGATGAGACCGAGTGGAACTCGGTGAGACCGAAAAGTTACAAAGGGGAAACACTGAGTTTACATTGCAATCTCGGTGGGACCGATTCGCTCTTTCAGTGAGACCGAAAAGTTACGAAAGGGAAACAGAGATTTTGCAACCCCATCTCGGTGAGACCGAGATCCTTATCGGTAGAACCGAATTGCTAGGGTTTGGCAGTGGCTTATGACAAGTGAAACTCGGTGGCGCCGGATAGGAAGAATCGGTAGGACCGAGTTTGGCTTAGGGTTTAGGTCATATGTGAATATGGGAAAGTAGTTGAGGGTTTTGGAGCATATCACTAAGCACATGAAGCAAGAGGCTCATTAAGCAACACCACATCCCTCCTTGATAGTATTGGCTTTTCCTATGGACTCAATGTGATCTTGGATCACTAAAATATAAAATGAAGAGTCTTGAGCTTTTGAGCTTGAGCCAATCCTTTGTCCTTAGCATTTTGAGGGTTCCACTTTCACATCCATGCCATGCCAATCATTGAGCTTTCCTGAAATAATCATCTTGGAATAGTATTAGCTCAATGAGCTATATGTTGTTATGAATTACCAAAACCACCTAGGGATAGTTGCACTTTCAACCGACAACGGCACAAATTTTGCCAAAGGCTCCTTGGCCCGTTTCTGCGCGACACAGGGCATCCGACTGGACCTAGCGTCCGTCGCCCACCCGCAGTCAAACGGCCAAGTGGAGTGATCAAACGGCCTCATCCTGTCCGGCATCAAGCCTCGGTTGATCGAGCCTCTGGAGCGCTCGGCTGGCTGCTGGCTCGACGAGCTATCAGCCGTTCTCTGGAGTCTGCGCACTACTCCAAACAAGTCAACCGGGTTCAGGCCCTTCTTCCTCGTCTACGGTGCCAAAGCCGTCATCCCAACGGACATAGAGTTCGACTCCCCACGAGTCGCCATGTACACCGAGGAGGAAGCAGAAGAAGCACGACAAGACGGTGTCGATCTGCTGGAAGAGGGCCAGCTGTTGGCACTCAGCCGGTCCAGCATCTACCAGCAGAGCCTGCACCGATACCACAACAGGAAGGTCAGGCCAAGATCTTTCCAAGAAGCCGACCTTGTACTCCGGCTGACCCAGCGAACAGCCGACCAGCACAAGCTATCGCCGCCTTGGGAAGGCCCTTTCATCATCAGCAAAGTACTAGGCAACGACTCCTACTACTTGATCGACGCTCAGAAGCCCCGAGTACGCACGAGGGACGACTCCGGCAAGGAGACAGAGCGGCCATTGAATGCAAATCTTCTCCGAAGATTTTACAGTTGATGCAGTATGTACCATGCTACCCTTTGTATTAAAGTACCAAGACTTCGGGCCCCCAAGACGAGCTCGGGGACTGCCCTCTTTTGTCTGTATGATAAAAATTATGCCTACAAGTATGTTACTCTTTATCATGCCGCTTGGCACCGGGCTCGACAACTCGGCCCGGGGACTTGCCGCCTTGCACTATGAAATGCTTCCTGCAGTCGGACAAGTAGTGTGTAAACGCCTAAGCCGTCTCCTGCCAGAAGCTGCAGCTCGCAGAGCGACTGTACGGTGGGCAGCAGTAAGGTAGAATGGGCATTCGCATGAAAAATGGCTAAGGACCCAAAGAATAAAACATAGTTCAAGACGGCTTCCAAGCCCTTCTCGCAAACTGACTCTCGGACAGTCGGATTGTCGTTTTCTATCCAACTTGCTCAAACAATCTTAAAATCGGCTAAGTACTTGCTTTCCCAAAGTAGCCTAGCACTTGGTCCAGCAACAGTCTGCAGAGCGGCTATCCGATTGGCAAGGCAGGCAACTAGGAGAAAGCGGCAAGGGAAAACAGCCAAAAGAACAATGAGCAAGAAAAGATAGACATATATATAACACAGGCCCTTGGCCAAATTGTCAAGCAGAGGTTCAAAATACACCCCCCGCGGGTGGAATTGTGTGAATTAACAAGTTCTTCAAAAGACTACTGAAGCAGATAAAACAAAAGACACAACGTCAACTTAGGAGGCGGCAGACAGAGTCGGGGGGTCGGAGGAGGCGCCAGCATCAGTCGTCGGGGCGGTCAGCCGGCTAGTCTCGGCTTGATCGCCTCCGGCAGCAGTCGGATCGGTCACACGCGGCTCGTTGCTGGAGGCGCGGTCAGGCTGAGGCTGGCCGTCTGCTCCGTCTTCTGGAGCCTCGGCCTCGCCCTCATCCTCCGCCTCGTCCTCCTCCTTGACGCGGGAGCCGATCACCTCCGCCGAGTCTTCGCCGTAGTCTAGGTTCATCCCAAACCACTCCGGCGGGACCTCCTCGCCGTCTTCAGACCGCTCGGGGACGAAGATGCTCGTGTCGGTGTACTCAGCGATCGCCGCAGCACGCTTGACGAGGCGTCTTCCGCAGCCACCAGCTCCGGCTGGGCCTCCGACCGAAGCATGGCCAACCAGTCTAGATCCAGCCCCGGGTACCACGCCTTGACGAACTCCAAGGCCTGGCGCGCTCCAGCCCGGGCCGAAGAGCCCTTCCAGGCCTCGAGGCGACCAGCCGCGACCCCCAACCAGTTGGCCGTCAGGCTGGGGGTGCGCGGAGCCGGCATATCCGGCCAAAGGGTGGAGATCACCTGGGCGCCGATGCGCTGAAGCCGGCGCAGCATCCGGTGAGCCGGCCGGAGGCGAGCCTCGATACTCAAGATGTGCTCATCAAGAGTTCGGGGGGCAGCGGCGGCGATATCTGCGCCCTCCACCCTCCGGCTTGCACGATCAGCCTCGATGGCTTGGATAGCGGCCTGAGACTACCCAGGGAAGAAGTCTGCAAAAGACACGAAGAAACAAAAAAGCGAGTCAAAAACCAGGAGTCGGCACGACCTAGGTCGGCGGCTCAAAGAAAGAAAACAAAGAGACTCACCATCAACGATGTCTTCGATCTCGTGGAAGCCGGAGGACAGCATCGTCTCCTTGTCAGACCAGGAAGAGCGCTCGCTCGCGAACTCGGCCAGGAGGGAGGCCTCCGTCTCCTCCGCCTCCCTCTGCGACTTCGCAAGCAGCCCCTTCTGCTCTGCCAACTGAGTGGTCAGCAGATCGCGCTCCGCAGCGAGCTTGCCGCACTCCTCCCCTTTGGCGAGCAGGGTGGAGTTGGCTTCGCTCAGCTGCTGTTGAAGAGCAGCGTTGGCCCCTGAAGGAAAGAAAGAAAGACAGCAGTCGTCAATAAAGTAGGTCGCCGGGGAGATCCGGCCCGACTGCTCAGCAGTCGGCCCGAATCTCGGGGACTACAGCCCGCGGGTGCGCTAGCGCGCCCCCGCAGAGAAGAGAAAAAGGAGAAGGACTTACTCCGGCTCTCTGCCAAGTCGGCGGTCCGCTTGCCCAACTCTTCAACATTACAGTTGAAGGCGGTGACGCGGAGGTTGTGGTAGTCCTGCAACAAGCATTTCAGACAAAGTTAGTACCCAGAAGTTCATCAAATTGGAGTTCCGGACCGCCTGCTCAGCAGCTGACCCGAAACTCGGGGACTACACCCAGTGGGTGCGCTGGCGCGCCCCCACAGAGAGGAACAAGAAAAACAAAGGCCCAAAGAAAAGACATACCCGGACGGCCGCCCGCGACGCCAGGAACACCTTCGTGCAGCTCTGGAGGGCGTCACCCTCAGCGCGGAGCTTCGCCTGGACGTCCAAGAGCGCCCGGTTCAGCGGCCCTGTGCCGCCTCCACGCACCCACCAAACAGGTGCGGCGCTCGTCGCCTCGGCGTCTGGAGCCGCGGAGCTGGCAGTGCCGGCCTCCAGGGGGCGGGGTGCCGAAGTCGCCTTCTCCAGACGACGGCGCGCTGGCGAGCCGACCTGGAGGAGTAGCCTTCCCACGGCCTCTTCTTCGGTCAGCGGCACCGGAGGGTCCGCTGGCTGCTCGCCTCGCACGCCTTCAGACGGCGGCGGAGGCGGCGGCGGCGGTGGTGGAACGTTCGCGCCCGGAGTAGAGGGCTCGCCGCCTTCCCTATCCTCGACGAGGTTCTCCATGCCGGCTCCCCCAGTCTGCCCCGTGAACTCCGGCGACGGCGGCGCAGAGTTCAGTGGGGTAACAAGCAAGGCCGCCTGGCGGCGTCCGGCTTCCTCAGCCTGCTGCTTTGCCGCGGCGGTGGCTTCGGCATCCGCTAGTTTTTTCTTGGCGGAGGCCTCCGCCCTGTCGGCCTCCGCCTTCTCCAGGCTGAGGGCTTCTTCTTCATTGCGCTTCTCCTGCGCATTCCGCTCCGTCGCCTCCCGGAGGTCGGCAGCGGGGTCTATCCGCCGAGTGGTGGCGGGTGCCTCCGCTGACCCCATGATGGAGGCGGGGGCGACCCGCTCAAGGGAGAGGGGAGCCCTGAAGAAAGAAGGGCGAGCAGAGACTCAGACAAAACATGAAGAAAGAATAAACTTTGAAGTCAGAATACTTACGCAGAGACCAACGGCGGCTTCTTCACTTCCTTACGGAAGCGGATGGCCTTCGCGGCTGCCTCGTCCCGTCGGGTCGCCGCAGCTGAGCCCTTGGGCTTCTTCGGCCGGGTGCCAAACAAAGTCGGCGCAGCCTGGAGCTTCTTCCCGCCGCCTGGAGCGCCCGACACGGCAGAAGAGCCCGCGCCCGGCTGGCTGGCTCCTGGCCGATGGTGAGGGGCGACTCCTCCCTCGGCGTCGTCTTCAGGCCAGTCGGCGAAGGTAGCTGAGGGCCTGAAGTCGCCTGTCGTTCCTCCTCCTCCCTCGGCGTCGTCTTCCTGAGCCGCCGCCCCCAGATCGGGGTCGTCGACGTCGCTCTCCACCCGATCGACGGCGAACTCACGGGCCGGCCCCGAGGTGCCGGCTGGTGGGTGAAGAAGGGGATTCTAACCAAAAAGCAGACTGATTAAAACAAGACTCGGCAAGAAGAAGACAATCTAAAGAAAAGAAAGGCGACTCACCACGGGCGAGGGGTTGGCGCGGGAGTATGGCTCCTTGCCGAATCGCCAGTCCTCCGGGAGCCTGCTGTCCGAGAGGTAGTTCACCATCAGGGCCACCTCTTTGTGAGGCATGTCCTTGGTGCACATCCGACTCGGTTCGCGGCCCCCGCTCATCTGGCATATCAGGTGAGGGCGGCCTTGGAGTGGGAGAACTCGGCGCGAGACGAAGGCGGCCAGCAGGTCCAGGCCAGTCAGACCCTCCGACTGCATCAGCACTCGGAGTCGCGTGATGGCGCCGGCTCCCGCAGGCGTCAGCGACCTGGACCGGTACGACCAGTTGGGCAGTCTGCCAGCTGGCGGGCCGGCTTCGAAAGCCGGCAGATTAACCCAGTCGCCCCTCGTGGCGATGTTCCTGACGTAGAAGTAGGACCGCTGCCACATCTTCACCGACTTCAGCAGCGAGATGGAGGGGAAGTGGTTGTCGGCTCTTGTCCTTCGCACGGCGATGAAGGCGCCGCACTGAGCCGGCACGCCCGTGGCTGGGTGCCGAGCTTGGAGAAGAAGAACTCCCCCCAGAGCTCGAGGGTGGGGAGGACTCCAAGGAAGCCCTCGCACAGAGCCACGAAGGCGGACAGCGGCACCACTGTGTTGGGGGTGAGGTGGTGCGGCTGGAGTCCGTAAAACTCCATGAACGACCGGAAGAAGCTGCTCGCCGGCAGCCCCAGCCCGCGCAGGCAGTGCAAGCGGAAGATGACCCGCTCGCCCTCCCGCGGGGCGGGGGAAATCTCCCCCTCAGGCGCGAGACGCACCTGCACGCGATCCTCGCGGGGAAGCCGACGGGTCCGGCGGAGGAACTCGATATGGTCTTCGTGGAGCTCGGGCCGTCCCAGGTGCCGGAGCGCACTGGGGGAGGCGCGGCAGCGGAGGAATAGCTCATCGCAAAGCTGTCGCCGCGGTGTTCACCGGAGCTTGGGCGTGCGGCAAGGCGAAGAAGAGAAGAGGAAGCAGGAGAGCGAGGAGCTGCGAGGAGGAAGAAGCGAGGGGTAGTGGAAAGGAGGGGCGCGCGTGCCCCCTCTTCCCCCTACTTATAGTCCTATGGGCTGCGAAGCCGAGGGGGCGGACGTGGGGATTTACTGCGCCCGCAGCCCCACGACCCCCACGATCCACGTAAAGTTACTGCGCGCAGTAACTTCACGGGAATCCCAACCGCCAGCCAGGGCCGCAGCGGATCCGCTCGGGCGCCGAGGCGCGGTAGTGGCGGGCCCCGCCTATGGGCCTGTCCCGTCGCGCGCGTGGGATGGCAGAACGGCCTGGCCACGTGCCCTCGTGTGACAGGCCAGAAATGGGCGGCGGCCTGGAAGCTTAGCTAGCACGCCACTTGAAATCCCGTCGCGACGTTTGAACTACTAAGCAAGTCAGAATTGAGTGAGTCCGAGTTGGGCGAGTCCGACTCCTTCTAGTCAGCCCGGCGGAAGTCAATCAAGACCATGTGTTGCGCCCGGAAAGAGAAACTGCTGAGGCCTCTCGGCCGATCGTCCGCGGCGCCTCACCAGCTTCAGGGACTACTGTCGGAGTAATGGGCCACGGGTAGGCCAACCCGAGCCCCACGACCTTTCAAGACATCGAGGCAGGCTGCGCCCCTCGAGACCACAGGGCGAAGAGCCGCCTCCTGGGGAGTTTACGGCAAGGCGGCCGACTGCCCGCTCACGGCCAAGTCCCAGGGACGACTTCCAGAGAAGCCGGCTTTGGGGAGTCGGCCGGCGACTCCAACAAACCGTGACCTCATCGAGGGGGACGGGGCAGGGGCGTGGCTACAATGAAGCCCACTCCCCGCCCCTTACCAAGGGCAGGCATGGCTACAGCGCGCCATACTTGGGAAGATCTCCCCGCGGCATGGCACTGTTGCCCAGCCGGCCCTGACATCAGCACCACTGTACCTGGTCCTGCGCCCACGACGGCTTGTCTGTATGGCCTGGAGGCAGCAGGGCCCACCAGCCAGCGAGACCTTGGGAGACGGCGGGAGCACCGCCAGTCGGACCCAACGGGAGTCGGCCCGGGGAGTCGG
Organism: Triticum urartu; assembly: GCF_003073215.2. NCBI lineage: Eukaryota > Viridiplantae > Streptophyta > Magnoliopsida > Poales > Poaceae > Triticum > Triticum urartu. Next base: position 136,002,651 of record NC_053027.1, on the reverse strand, counting down.
CCGAGCCCTCCCCCGGGCCCACGCGCCATTAATCAAGAAGAGATGGGGAGTGGCCACAGTGATCGCCCGCCAGGCGACGGGGCTGTTGCCACGACCCCATGACGAAGCTTGCATCATCAGGGGCATGGCTACAGTAATCAGTAGCCGGCAAGACCTGCCCGCGGTGGACACGGCCTGTCGGCTCCGTACCAGACCAGTCGGCGGGGCCCACCAGCCGGCGGGCCCCAGCAGTCGGCGGAGAAGTCGGAGGTCGGAGACACTGACGTCTGGGCCCGTGCCCAGTCACATTACCATTGTACCCCTTGGGGTAGGCCTATATAAACCCCCCAGGGCACCCATGCAAAGGGTTGGATCCCAGTAGTTCTATACCTCACCAGATAGAGGGAGAGAGCTAGCCTTGCCCTCTCCTACCACCATACATAGCTCAAGGAGCAACCGTGTAAACACTTGACCACAGTGATCATGCGGAGACCCCGTAGAGCAGCAGTAGAGGTATTATCTCCCCGGAGAGCCCCGGAGCTGGGTAAGATTCGTCGGCATGCATGTCTTCGCCTCATCCCGTTTCCAGGCACCGGCGACGTTCTACTCGCCCCCACCATGATAAGCCATCCGTTGGCATATGTCGCACCAAACCCCCGACACAAAGAGTGTTAGGCATCACTGAAGTCTTCTTGTCTGTGTGATCTAAAGACTTATTACACTTGAGGACTGTGAATCCTCCAGCAGGTTAGGCGTCGCGTTCTGAGCATCCAAGAGTCATTGTGGATCACCGGTGAACGAAGTCTGTGAAGGTTTGGAAGTCTACCTTGAAGACTTACCAGAGTGATTGGGCGACGACTGGGTGTCCTTAGCTCAAGGGGAATAAGGTGATGACATGGTCTTCTGAGTTAAATCTCAGCCTCTCTAACAAGACGTACAGTTGTCACAGCAATTGGAACTGGTCCAACAAATCATTGTCTTCAACGAGCCACTGGTTCTATCCTCCCCATCTCTTTATTTGCAGATTGGTCCTTGTGAAGTCATTGCCTGTTTGCACTATCTATTTGTCTTCACTGTGTGACTGCTTGTTCTGATTGGCTTCATACTATCTTCCGTTCTGATCTATACTGCCTAGCTGCTATTAGTCTTTGTGCTTTAATTTCATTGAATACTTGACTATGGCCTGCTTAGTGTAGTCTACCTTCCTCTGGATGGTTATAGGATTATTTCTATCGATTGTCTTCGAAACTTCCATGTTTTGAAGACTTTCATAAAAATCGCCTATTCACCCCCCCCCTCTAGTCAATCACTAGCACTTTCACATAGGCTAGCTTCTAGGGTTTAGCCTCTCCAATCTCGTGGTAGATCTTCTCTTCTACTACTCATATTATCAAGAATAATCAAGAAGGACATAGGGTTTTACCTCCATCAAGAGGGCCTGAACCTGGGTAAAACATCATGTCCCCTGCCTCCTGTTACCATCCACCTTAGGCGCATAGTTCGGGACCCCCTACCCGAGATCCGCCTATTTTGACACCGACATTGGAGCTTTCATTGAGAGTTCCTCTGTGTCGTCACCGTTAGGCTTGATGGCTCCTTCGATCATCGATAGCGATGCAGTCCAGGGTGAGACTTTTCTTCCCGGATAGATCTTTGTATTCGGCAGCTTCGCACTGCGGGCCAACTCGCTTGGCCATCTGGAGTAGATTGAGAGTTACGCCCCTGGCCACCAGGTCAGGTTCGGAAGCTTAAACTACACGGCCGACATCCGCGGAGACTTGATCTTCGACGGATTCGAGCCCCTGCCAAGTGTGCCGCACGGTCACGATGAGCATGATTTAGCTCTACCATCGGACAGTGTTCAGGAGACCGCACCGGCAACCGCTCCGACCCTCAATTCGGAGCCAGTTGCGCCATCCATGGACGGGTGGATAGACCCCGCCACAGAGGCTGTATTCTCAGCGGCGATCGAGCCGAATATCGACCTTACCCTTCACAGGAGCCGTGATGCCGAACTACCGGATTCTTCCCCGGCCACGGACTCCGAACCGCCTGCGCCCGTGCCTATCGAATCCGACTGGGCGCCAATCGTGGAGTTCACCTCCGCGGATATCTTTCAGCACTCGCCCTTCGGCGACATACTGAACTCATTAAGGTCCCTCTCCCTGTCAGGAGAGTCCTGGCCGAATTATGTTTGGCAGGATTGGGATGCGGATGACGAAGAAATTCGCCACCCACCCACCACCCACTTAGTAGCCACTGTCGACAATTTGACCGACATGCTCGACTTCAACTCCGAAGACATCGACGATATGGACGATGATGCGGGAGACGAAGAGGAACCACTGCCCACAGGGCACTGGACAGACGTTGTCAGGACCCCGATTCCAAGTCACATTGATCTAGCCGGTAACACCTCATATCACTTTGCGGCCTCACGCACGGTATCCCACGGGTGTCGCCTTACCATGGCCCGGGACCGTTTGCGCCTTTTGGCTCACGTATATGATAGTGTCGCTAGCATCCATATGATAGAGAACCCGGGCCGACATGGCTAGTTGTGAACCCAAAGCGGCACAGACCTATGGAGACAGGCATACATGAATCACATCGAGCATGTCGGTCATCGGCGAGTGATTCCAGGCTGTAGCACTGGGCTAACAGGACTCCGGGGAACCCGGGCTGTAGCAAGCTAGGCAGGACTCCGGAAGTCACCGCGTGACATTTCCCCGAAGGGACAGACATAGGAACGAAGTGAAACACATGCCGGCCAGTCAAGTGTCCTGAACAGTAGTGCTGGGCTAGCAGGACTCCGGTGAACCGGGCTGTAGCGGACTACTATGGCCCGGGGAACACTAGACTACATTTCCCCATAAGAAAGGCTGCCAAGGATAAACAACTAGATTGTCGGATCCCACTCATACCAAGCATTTCAATCATACACACAGTATGCCCGATATGAGTACATACAACATGGCATCACAACAAAACTCTACAACTCAAGTACTTTATTTAAAGGCTCCAGGGAGCCATACATAACATGTTCATACAGATAGGGGTCACATGACCCGACACTCAAGTCATACAATTATACAAGCACATGCGGAAGCAACTAGTCTGAGTACAGACTCTAGAAAGAAATAAGGCTTCTCGAAGCATGTCTATCTACATAGGGCCCTCCATGGCCAGGATCACCACCTGGGTGGCTAGTCACTCGTCGATGTCAAGGTCTACGTAGAACCCATCGGAGGGGGCGGTGTTGTCGTCTGAAAACAGTAATTAAGCAAACATGAGTACAAAGGTACTCAACAAGTCTTACATCAGAACCTACTAAACATGCTTATTCTCAAGAAGGTGGTGGGGTTAATGCAGCAAGCCATCTTTGACTCTTGGCTAAGCTATCCTACGGAACTCCACAAGTAAAATAGTTTTCGCACACGAGTCCACTACTCACCAACACAATACTCCACCCAGGATCCTCCCTCGTCATCCTACGAGAGGGCCATCCTCGGTACTCACACTTATCTTGAGTCTTTTAGTAGTATCCATTAACTTGTCTATGAACTATATAGGCAACCAAGTAGTCCTTTGCCGCGGACGCGGCTATTCGAATAGTTTTATACCCTGCAGGGGTGTACTTCTTCATACACGCTTTCACCACTTACCGCCGTTTACACGACATGTACTCGGCAACCTTCAAGCGGAAGCCCAGCGAGGGTGTCGGCCATGGCCTACCTAAACACTTAAGTCTCTAGTCCAGGTTTATCGCCTATCCAGGTTCCATCCGCAGGGAGTCCGGCTGAGGTTTCCACATACGGCCCCAAACGATGTGAACAGGGTCCCGAGACGCCAAACAGGCGCCCGGCATACCCGGCCACGGTGTATCTACCGCAACATAGCCCACCCCTAGGGTCAGTGCTACGCACGGCCGCCAACACATAACCTACAAACACTAGAAACTATTTGTAACTCCTGGACAGAGTACTAGGGTGATTAAGAAGCCGAGAGGGTCCATTGGTTTCGGGCCCAATGTACGGTAGTAACTGTATCTTAAATCACGCATACAGATCTCAGTTCTTAGGGATGGCCTCAATGAAACAACCCACCATGTACTCCTACATGGCCTCTCATCGATACCTTTACCAGAACATGTTCAACACATCCCTCATATTACCGACATAAGCATTTCACTCTAGCCCATCACCCAGATGAACCAGACCTGACACAACTCTAAGCATAGCAGGCATAGCAAGGTAGGAATCACATACATGGCTCAATCAACTCCTACACATGCTAGTGGGTTTCATCTAGTTACCGTGGCAATGACAGGTCATACAGAGGATAAGGGTTCAACTACCGTAACACACAGCAGTTTGAATCGCGTTGTCTTAATGCAGTAAACAAGAGCAGAAGCGAGAACATGGGTATGTATCGGAATGATCAATGTTTGCTTGCCTGATGGAGTGGTAGTGGGATACTGCCCTTCAGTTGGATACTCGTGAATATCCTCGGAGGCAGAACCTACCACGAAGAACACATCGGAACACAATCAACACATGACGATATGCAGCAGTATGATGCATGCTATGACATGGCAATATGAATGTGTCTTGGCCTAATGCAAGCTATAACAGAAAGGATTGAACTCATTTGAATCAAAGATTCAAATATTAGCTCATTAAACATGGCCTTAATAGTGTATTGCCTTATTCTGCTTAAACAGCAAGGTAAACTTGTTTTGTAATGCATGAAACCATTACAGATGGATAGATTGAATTTTTCTGATCATTTTTCATATATAAATCTTTGCATTTGGAGCTATGGTTGATTTTCTATGATTTTTAGAAGTTTTGACTATTTTCTGGAATTTCATGTATAAGAATAATTCCAGTAATTTAATTACTGCGTCAGCATTACGTCAGGGTGACATCAGTGGTCAACGGGGACGTCCAGGTCAAACCTGATTGGTGGGTCCCGCGTGTCAGTGGTTAATTAAACTAATTATTTTTAGTTAACACTAATTTGATTTAGTTAGCAGAGGGGGGCCCACTTGTCATTGACTCAGGGGAGTCAAACTGGGGTCAAACCCCTGGTCAGCGGGGCTAATCCCGCCGGCGTTGAGTCGCCGGCGAGGCCGAGACGGCGGAGGGCTTCGGATTTGGTCCTCCAGTGACCAAATCGACGGCGGAGACGTGCTACGCGTAGCTGGGGCTCGCGCGCATCTAGTGGGGCAAGTGGGAGGAGCTGGGGTGGAGCGAGCTCGCCGGAATCGAGCTCGTGGCGGCGGCCGGAGTTCGGGCGGGGTTGGTTTCGAGGCTACGGTGCACGGGAGAAGGAGCTGGTGGTGGCTACGGGTTCCTGGTGCTGTGCTGAGCACAACGGCGAGCTTGCCTTTGAGCCACTGTGGCTCTGGCCACGACGGCGCCATGGCCGGCGGCGGGGAGCTCTCGGGTGCGGTGGAAGTGGCAACTACAGAGGCCAAACGAGCACGGGAGCTAGGGGAAAAAGAAGAGGAGCTCACAGCGAGGTCGGAGAGGGGGTCAGCAAGCTCGGGGAGGTCCTGACGGCGGCGAATCGACTGGAGATGGCTCGGGTGCCCGAGGTTGAAGACGAGGGCGAAGACGGTGTTCGGCGGCGTTTGGAGTCGCGTGGGTCGGTGGAGAGGTGTAGGGCGACGAGGCCGAGCTATTGGGCTCGTCGGAGGGGCGAGGGGGTGGCTCTGGTGGCAACTACGGCGATCGGCGGTGAGGTTCGCGCTCGGCCATCGCGGGAGAGAGTGAGGGAGACGAGGGGGAGAGTGAGAGAGGATGAGGGGGGGACGTGGGGGTCGCGTGGCATCCCTGGACGTCTCCAGGGCGTCGGCGTAAGCAGGAGGTGGCCAGCGTGTGGCCGCGGGCGCCGGCCACGCGCTCCGCGTCCTTCTGGCGGGAGGAGGACGACGACTGGCAAGCCAGTCGGCTGGGCCGAGCCAGGTGGGCTGGGCCAGCACAGGTAAGGCCCAGGTGGCTTCCCTCTCTCTCTCTCTCTCTTTTTCTAATTGTTTCTGTTTTTCTATTTAACTACAAATGTTGGGCTTTATTAAAAATACTAAAACGTTTCCAAAAATCCTGAAAATAATTGTGGGCTCTGTTTAGAATATTTCCAACAGCAAACATTTATTTCCAGAATTATTTGAGCACTTAAATTATTTTATAGCATTTAAATGCCCAAATTCAAATACTTATGATTTAATTCAATGACCTTCTGTTGACCTAGAAAATTGTGCACCAATTTTGCCAGAGGTTCTAACCCAAGACAAAGAGGGTGAACTTTTTAGAAGGGCATTTCAGGTTCATTGAAAATAATTTTAGTAAACCCTAGTTGTTTCCAGGGGGTGTTGGGGGTTTCTGCCTTCCCCATTTCAAATTTAAGAGAAATTTAAACATGATGCACACTCTAATGCTTGAACTAGCTAGGGTGTGACAGCCACCTCATCATATGATATATACATGGTGGACACACCCAAAGAAGGCAATGGTGACGGGACATCGGAGGATGACCCCTCCAAGAAGCAACCGAAGCGCCGACGTCAGCAGCGCCGCTCCAAGTCTCGCCAAAGCAAAAGCGGTGACACCGGCACAGGAGATAATAGCACTCCGGACAGTGCCAAAGACGACAACAATCCCCTCCAGCAAGATTTAGAGCAGGAGCATGGAGAAGCCAGCCCTCCCGAGAGAGCGGCAGATGGAGAGGCGGAGGATGATAATTACATGCCTCCCTCCGAAGACGAGGCAAGCCTCGACGATGACGAATTTGTCATGCCAGAGGATCCCGCCGAGCAAGAGCGCTTCAAGCGCTGGCTTATAGCCATGGCAAATAGCCTTAAGAAAAAGCAGCAGCAGCTTCAAACTGATCAAGATTTGCTAGCTGACAGATGGACTGAAGTCCTTGCGGCCGAGGAATATGAACTCGAACGCCCCTCCAAGAGCTACCCAAAGCACAGGTTGCTACCCCGACTGGAGGAGGAAGCATTAAAATCTACATCTCAAGCATATGATGCGGTTGATCAGCCACCTCGTGGCCACAACAGAAAGGCATTTCAGCCAAAAACTCAGCCCGCACCCCGACGCCACTCAAATAAAAATGACAAGGCACGGGGAAACACGCTAGACCTGCGAGACGTATTGGAGGACAAAGCAAAACACGCAAGATTGATCTACGGATCACGAGGGCACACCACTACGCGAGACGATAACCGTCACGCTGGATACAATAAAAGTAAATCCGGCCGGGCCGAACACAATGGACAAGACTCATTCGAGCTGCGTCGCGACATAGCCCACTATAGAGGCGCCGCACACCCCATATGCTTCACAGACGAAGTAATGGATCACCAAATCCCAGAGGGTTTCAAACCCGTAAATATTGAATCATACGACGGCACAACAGATCCTACGGTATGGATCGAGGACTTCCTCCTGCACATACACATGGCCCGCAGTGACGATCTACACGCCATCAAATAACTGCCATTCAAGCTCAAAGGACCAGCTCGGCATTGACTCAATAGCCTGCCAGCAGAATCCATCGGCTGTTGGGAAGATCTGGAAGCCGCATTCCTCGACAACTTCCAGGGCACTTATGTGCGACCACCAGATGCCGATGACTTGAGCCACATAATTCAGCAGCCATAGGAATTGGCCAGGCAATTCTGGACACGGTTCCTGACAAAGAAAAATCAAATCGTCAACTGTCCGGATGCAGAGGCCCTAGAAGCTTTTAAGCACAACATCCGCGACGAGTGGCTCGCCTGGCACCTTGGCCAGGAAAAGCCGAAATCTATGGCAGCCCTCACGACACTCATGACCCACTTTTGCATGGGAGAAGACAGCTGGCTGGCTCGCAACAATAACATATCAAAGAACCATGGTACTTCGGATACCAAGGATGGCAATGGCAGGTCACGTCGCAACAAACACAAGCGCCGCATCAACAACGACAATACCGAGGATACGGCAGTCAATGCCGGATTCAAAGGCTCTAAACCCGGTCAGTGGAAAAAGCCATTCAAAAGAAGCACTCCGGGCCCGTCCAGTTTGGACCGTATACTCGATCGCTCGTGTTAAATACACGGCACCCCGACAAGCCAGCCAACTGCACCAACAGGGATTGTTGGGTGTTCAAGCAGGCCGGCAAGTTAAATGTCGAAAACAAAGATAAGGGGTTGCATAGCGATGACGAGGAGGACCCCCGGCCGTCGAACACCGGAGGATAGGAGAGGTTCCCCCCACAAGTGCGGACGGTGAACATGATATACGCAACCCTCATCCCCAAGAGGGAGCGGAAGCGTGTGCTAAGGGACATATATGCGTTGGAGCCAGTCGCCCCAAAGTTCAACCCATGGTCCTCCTGTCCGATCACCTTCAATCGCAGGGACCACCCCACTAGTATCCGTCATGGCGGATTCGCCGCACTGGTCCTAGACCCAATCATTGACGGATTTCACCTCACTCGAGTCCTTATGGACGGCGGCAGCAGCCTGAACCTGCTTTATCAGGACACAGTGCGCAAAATGGGTATAGACCCCTCAAGGATCAAACCAAAAAAACGACCTTCAAAGGCGTCATACCAGGTGTAGAGGCCCATTGCACAGGCTCAGTCACACTGGAAGTGGTCTTCGGATCCCCGGATAACTTCCGAAGCAAGGAGTTAATCTTTGATATAGTCCCGTTCCGCAGTGGCTATCATGCACTGCTCGGGCGAACCGCATTTGCGAGATTCAATGCGGTACAACATTATGCATACCTCAAGCTCAAGATGCTAGGACCTCGGGGGGGGGGGGTCATCATAGTCAATGGAAACACAGAGCACTCTCTCCGCACGGAGGAGCACACTGCGGCCCTCACAGCAGAAGCGCAGAACAGCCTCTTAAGGCAATCCACCAGTTCGGCGATTAAAGACCTGGACACCTTCAAGCGCGCCCGGAGTAATCGGCAACAAGACCGCCTGGCACGATCCGAGCTCGCATAGAAATGCGGCCCCTGCCCCAGCCCCAGCCAAACAGCGAAATCCATGCCACGGGTACATAATTACGCATTGAAAATACCATGGGCACAGGTGGGGAGGGGGGCACGACTACGGCACGCCCCAAGACGCGGCTCAACCACACTAGGGGCTTCCCGCTTTGTTATTTGTCTCTCTTTCAGGACTTTAATCTCTGGAAACCCTGTCCGGCAGTATGATTGTCGGACACACGATGCAATAACCAAGGAGGCAGAAAGCTACGTCGCACCACGGAACTCCCAGGTGGCTTCTGATAACGAGTGAAATACCTACTTTAAATACCATTCCTCAGCTTGCCCTTGGAGGGGACATGTCAAATAGTCCTACTTTTTGCTTATCGCACTACTTGTATCATTCTGCTTCGACGCACCTTTGTGAATAAACTAATGCATAGCACTAGACTATTATCGCATTCTCCATTCTTCTTATATATATATGTGTTCATTCATGACATTCAGCACCCGTACATTCTGGTACGGCCAATATGCCAGGGGCTTAAGCGTACCCCATAATAGGGCGTGAGAAGTCCGAACACTTTCGACAGTGCGGCACCCCGAACTTATAGCACTATATGCATCAGCTCTGAATCATGTCTTGGGTCAATAGTTGGGTTTGCCCGGCTCCCATGTTTTGGTACCTTACGTTCCGCTATATCGGCTAAGGTAGCACTGGGAGAACTACTGCGATTGTGCCCCGGTTCATCTAGGCTAAGCACCTCAGTAGAGAAAGCTAAAACTGACTGTCATGATAAGGCGAGAGCTGGTCGCTATTCGAGAGGTCTCGAGTCCCTAAAGACTTATGTCGCTTAGAGCGAGGAGTCGGTTTTGTCCGGCGTAAGGCATGTATAGCGCCCGAATTCGGCCTTCCGAGTACTAGGGTCTTCGCCAAAATTTAAAATTGTAGACTTCTATGGCTAAGTGAGAGTGATAAAGCATTATAGTCTGATTGCCTTGTTCGTTGTGCTGAGCACCTCCCTCGAAGGACCCAACAATGGGAAAAAGAGTGCTCAGATTTATCCCGAACACCCCAGCACTCGTGGCATGGGGGCAGAATCCGACGACTGGCCATCTCTCAGATTTGATAAACAGCCGCACAGAAGGTAATATTTTAAATTCAAACAAGCGTTGCATAGTGCAAATGAACAAGTTTTCATAATACAGGATCACACGAGAAAGTTCATTCAAAAATTACATCCTTCGCACACTCGTCCGCTACAAGACGGGCACCCTTTAGGACACCCTCATAATACATCTCGGGGTGGCGATGCTCCTTGCCCTGCGGCGGCCCCTCCTTCACTAGCTTCTCAGTGTCCATCTTGGCCCAATGCACCTTTGCACGGGCAAAAGCCCGGTGGGCACCTTCGATACAGACGGACCGCTTGATGACTTCCAGCCATGGGCAGGCATCCACAAGCCGCCTCACCAGGCCAAAGTAGCTGTTGGGAAGGAAGTCGCCAGGCCACATCCGGACTATAAAGCCCTTCATGGCCTGTTCGGCCGCCTTGTGCAGCTCGACCAGTTGCTTCAGCTGGTCGCTCATAGGCATCGGGTGTTCGGTCCCAGTATACTGAGACCAGAACAACTTCTCCGTCGAGCTTCACTCCTCGGCCTGGTAATACATTGCGGCATCCGACATGCTGTGGGGCAAATCTGCGAATGCTCCTGGAGAGCTCCGGACTCGGGTAAGTAACAAGTAATTTACTTTCACATGCTTGCTTTGCATATTGAATGCCTTACCCGCCGCTATCTTCCTCATCACCTCAATTTCCTCGAGGGCCTTTTGGGCTTCAGCCTTGGCATGCTTTGTGCTCTCGAGGGCCGTGGCAAGCTCGGACTCTCGCGTCTTCGAGTCAAGCTCCAAAGCCTCGTGCTTCTTCACGAGAGCCTGGAGCTCTTGCTGCACCTCTCCCACCCGTGCCTCTTGTTTTTCCCGCTCAGTGCGCTCCTCGGCCGCTTTGTTTTCGGCCTCGGACAGCGCTTGCTCCAGGGTCGCCACTTCGGTCGTGGCCCCTGGCACATTCATGATGATCCTGTCATTTAGCAACAACATTTTATTTTTTATAGAGACAAGGTATTACTTACCTTTGTTCTCCTCGAGCTGCCTCTTGGCAAGGCCGAGCTCTTTCTCGGACCGCTCGAGGTCCTGCTTTAGTGCGGCGACCTCCGCAGTCAGTGCGGTAGAGGTCAGCAGCGAAGCCTGCATACGCATACAGACATACTTATATTAGACTCCTGCAGATATTACTTGATCCTCTATCAGCTTTTCTTTGTGAACACCAAACAGAGTATCAGGGGCTACTGTCTATGCGGTAATATTTTCCTATATTTTAAATACTTACCTCAAAGCCTGTTAGAAGGCTGGCACAGGCTTCAGTCAGTCCGCTCTTGGCGGACTGAACCTTCTTGATCGCCGCACTCATAATAGTGCGGTGCTCTTCATCAATGGAAGCGCCGCGAAGCGCTCCCAGCAGGTCGTCTGGTGCCTCTGGATGGACAAAGGTCACCGGCACGGATGGCTTGCCCCTTTTGGAAGGGGCCGCCTGTCCGAGTCCGAAACCACTGGAGGTTCCGGCGCGGTGTTCGGCTGAGGGCCGAACTTGGAGCCCCCGGGAGCCTTGCTCCCTTTGCTCCTGGAGTCCGGAAGGTCGCCTTGAGGCGCCTCCGGGACTGTCTCCCCCCGGCTCGGTGCCCCTTGAGACAATACCTCGGCATTGTCCGTAGGGCAAGGGGAGGAGGCGGTTGGAAGTGTATCACTATTCATGTCCGACGAGTCCAAGGAACCGTCCGACGATGATACGTCGATACGGGCTTGGGGCGGACTGCATAATCATATTCGACGTTAGGAGAAGCAGTGCGACAAAGGTATGCTATGAGTTACTCTGGTATCCGAATACTTATGACTTCGCCAGGGGCTTGGCCCGGAGCAGCCACTCGTCTTCGCCGTCGGCGGCGGTGGTGGAGCAGTCTGGAAGGAGAGTCCTTCCCTTCTTGGACCCTTCGGCCTCCCCGGTTGGGGCGGCCTTCCTTTTCTTGTCTCCCCCGCCTGGAGGGGGAGAATCTTCATCTTCCTTCTCCACGTTTTCACGGGAGGAGTGTGTCTCGGTGTTATCGGACGATGAGTCCGATACCAACTGGCGCCAGGAACTCTTTTGGGTTCCCTTGGCCTTCTTCTTGGTCTTCTCCGGCACCTCATAAGGAGTCGGAGTCCGCATCTCCGTCAGGAGAGCATCTGCAGGGTCTTCGAGCAGAGGGGTCAGACAGTTAATTTGCTCCGATGTCTCCACCCAGTCCTGTCAAAGGCATGGGAGCTCAGACCCCGCACATGGTTAAGCTATGGGAAATAAATATCCTACCAGATGTATAGAACTTACCGAATTCGCAGGGCACTTCGCGCTTAGCCCGCGGTCCTCGGTAAGAGAAGGAGGGGCCTCGGTGCCCTTGAACAGCACCCTCCAGACGTCCTTATGCGTCATGTCGAAGAGCTCATGTAGAGTCTGGTGCTGGGCTGGGTCGAACTCCCATAAGTTGAAATCCCGTTGTTGACACGGGAGGATCCGGCGGAAGAGCATGACCTGGACTATGTTGACAAGCTTAAGTTTCTTGCTTATCATGTTCCGGATACACTTCTGGAGTCCGTCCAGCTCCACCGATGAACCCCAGGACAGGCCCTTCTCCTTCCAGGAAGTGAGCCGCGTGGGGATTCCGGATCGAAACTCGGGGGCCGCCACCCAGTTGGTGTCGCATGGCTCAGTGATGTAGAACCACCCATATTACCACCCCTTTATGGTCTCCACGAAGGAGCCCTCGAGCCATATAATGTTGGGCATTTTTCCCACCATGGCTCCGCCGCATTCCGCTTGTTGGCCGCCAACCACCAACGGCTTGATATTGAAGGTCTTCAGCCACAAGCCGAAGTGGGGCCGGATGCGGAGGAAGGCCTCGCACACGATGATGAACGCCGAGATGTTGAGGATGAAATTCGGGGCCATATCATGAAAGTCCAGCCCATAATAGAACATAAGGCCACAGACGAATGGATGGAGGGGAAACCCCAGTCCGCGGACGAAGTGGGGGAGGAAAACCACCCTTTCGTGAGGTTCCGGGGTAGGGACGACCTGCCCCGCGGCTGGCAGCCGGTGCGCGATATCCGCGGCTAAGTATCCGGATCCATGTAGCTTTTTGATGTGTCCCTCCGTGACGGAGGAGGCCATCCACTTGCCTCCCGCTCCGGACATGTTTGGAGAGAGTTGAGGAGAAGAATGTGGACTTGGGTGTTGGAGCTTGAGTGCGCAAGAATGGATGAGCAAGGAGGAAGAAGGCGTGGGTAGAAAAAGGTGAAACCTTATCCCTTTATAAGGGCGGACGAAACTATGCGCCTCCCACCAGCCTGGTAAAACTTGCTTATCCCCCAAGCGCCGTAATTGGTGGTGCGGTTGGGTTACCCACGCCCGTATTGATGAGAATCCCGTAATAAGGGAGACACGGTCTCTGTTTGGACAAGACGTGTCAAGAAACCGCCTCGCATTATGTGCGGGGCTGGTTAAAGAAAAACGGTTCGAATAATTACCGGGCCATGGCATGATGTCATGCTGCCAAAACGTGTCAGCATATTAGATTTGTGGAAATATTATTCTCTCTACGGTGGTATGTAAAACTTATTTTGCATGGTCGGACACTATCCTTGTATTCAAACTCTTCTATGGTGTATTCGGACGAGGAACCCGCCTTGCAATGCCGAAGACAACACTGCACGCCGGACTCATCGTCATTGAAGCCTGGTTCAGGGTCTACTGAGGGAGTCCTGGATTAGGGGGTCTCCGGACAGCCGGACTATATCTTTTGGCCGGACTGTTGGACTATGAAGATACGAGATTGAAGACTTCGTCCCGTGTCCGGATGGGACTCTACTTGGCGTGGAAGGCAAGCTAGGCAATACGGATATGGATATCTCCTCCTTTGTAACCAACCTTGTGTAACCCTAGCCTCCTCCGGTGTCTATATAAACTGGAGGGCTTTAGTCCGTAGGAAAACAGACAATCATACCATAGGCTAGCTTCTAGGGTTTAGCCTCTCTGATCTCGTGGTAGATCTACTCTTGTACTACTCATATTATCAAGAATAATCAAGGACGTAGGGTTTTACCTCTATCAAGAGGGCCCGAACCTGGGTAAAACATCGTGTCCCCTGCCTCCTGTTACCATCCGCCTTAGACGCACAGTTCGGGACCCCCTACCCGAGATCCGCCGGTTTTGACACGGACAGCCTGCCTGGTGCTCTGTTTTGAACCAGAGCACAGAGTTTAAATCCTGGATTCACAATTTCCCACTATTGTTTTCCTTCCAAAGCTGGAAGGTTATCAGCATATGTAGCTCTGGATTTCTCAACAGAGTAAAAGTTGTGCACATATTGATCTATTGCACTAGCTTCATCTCTTAGAGCAGTGATAAAGAAGAGAGCATGGATGCTTGGCTTACTAGTTATTTGCCACTGTGTGCAACTACAAGTCTAGTTCTGTAAGTCAACTGGGTACCTCCATTCTCTTTTTTCTTTGTCAGTAGCTGTAACTTCAGCCACTTTTGGGCTTCTCCTAATCAAAGTCATCTCTAAACCTTTTGTTTTTGCCATTAAGGCCTTCATTACAGATGGAACAATCAAGTGGCCTTCAAAATGGTCAATGGCAATCCTGTTCCTGATATCAAATTTCTGCATAATATACTGCCTGATCTTGTCACACAAATCAACTATGTGAAGCCCCTTGTATTTCTTGATCCTTGAGTTGAAAGCTTCAGCTAGGTTGTTGTTCACATAGTCCACTTTGCAAGTATCATTGAAGAGTGCCCTAGCCCATATTTTTGTGTGGTGCTCCTCTAAATATTCTTTAACTTTGGGCCTGCTGTGCAACTGATTTAGATGGTAGTTGTGCTTCTTTATGTTGTATGTAAGTGACCATGGCCACAAATTGTCGTCATAGAACTTGCCTTTGAAATTCTTGCTGAAGTTCTAAGACAAATGTCTCATGCACTCCCTGTGCTCTACTCCAGCAAATACATCATCAACAGCTGTCTCCAATCCTTTGCAAGCATCAGTATGTATGACTAAACCATCTGGATGCCCTATGAGTTTCTTCAGTTGTTGGAAAAACCAAGTCCAGCTCTCAGTTGACTTTACTTCTATGACACCGTAGGCAACAGGGAATAACCAGTTGTGAGCATCAAGGGCACAAGTAGAAACAAGCTGACCCCTATACCTACCATTCAGTGTAGTTGCATCCACAGCAAGATAAGGCCTGCAACCCTCCAAGAAACCTTTTTGACATGCCTTGAAACACACAAAAACTCTTCTAAAGCACTCCCTGTACATTTTCTTTCCTCTCACTGTGTACTCCACAGTGTGCTTGTCAATTTCAACTACACTGCCTGGTGAAGTTCTCTCAACTTCAGCTTTGAATGAATAAATAAGACTGAAACTCTCACTGTACTTCCCAAAACATCTTGTCTAGTGCCAGCTCTTTACCAAAATAACACCTACTGTATGGCAGCTCCACTCCATACTTCTCAGTCAACCTCTGCTGAATTTCCTTTGGGCCCATGCCTGGATTATTTCTAAGCCACTACATACAAGCATCTGCTATCCATCTTCTCTTTGCAGCCCTCAATCTCTGAGATCTATTAACACTTTGGACAATTGTGAGGGTAAGGGTTGACCTTAATCTCGAAAGAAGAAGAACAAACAGTTGGTAAATGCAATAGAATTGTTTCACAATTACTATAGAAACTACAGAAAGAAGAAAATGCATAAGTACCTGAAATAATGTGCTTATCCTCATTAAAGAGGCATGTAGCCTCCACTTACATCTCTTAGAGGCACATTTGACAGTAAACGTTGTTGGGTCACTTTTCAAAATAATGACTCTGTTTCACTCTTAATTGAGAAAGTTGCAACTGCATTTCTACACTCAACTGCAGAAGGAAAAACTACCCCCTCCTCAATAGAGGGATTTTCTCTATCATACATCATTACAGGTATGTCCTCATCTTCAGTTCCAAATTCTGCATTGTCCTTTTCCTCTAGCTTATCATCTTCATCTGTATCTGAAAATTCAGCAGGAATGTAGGACTCATTTGCTTTATCTTCCTCAATGTTGTGCTCAGTATATCCTGGGTAAAGTTTCTCATCCTCTTCATCATACAATGGTTCTGCATCAGGTTCTGCTTCCTCCACAACAGGATCAATAACTATGCTAGGTTTAGCTTGGGTTTTACTGCAAGAATGCTCTGACTGAACATTTTCACTAGGAGTTGTAGGTGGCTTGCAGCTGCTGCTTGTTGCCCTTGTTTTAGTCAGTTTTCCAGATGCTTTAGAACCAGAGGGCCTTGAACCAGTGGGATTGGAATTTTTCTGTGATCTAGGCCTCTGAATAACATTGATTTCCAGATTGCATGACATGGTTTGTGCATTAGTAGCAAACATGACACCTAACTCACTATCAGACTGAATAGGAACCCAAGCAACTTTGGATGCATCCCAATACCTTATCTCCACAGCATCATATAATCCCCATGGATATTTGGCACAAATGGTTGCCCTTAACTGATCAAATGTGCTACTGTTGTCCACAAGTAACGGAAATGTGAAGCCTTGTTCTTTTCCTTTTGTACCAGCACCATATAAAATGCATGTCTCCATTCTAACACTGAGATATAATGATCTAGTCGGATCCACCCTATGCAAACATGTCACAATATTAAAATACATCAAGAGACTAGCCTAAATAAGATGCAAACATGTATATCCTAACCTAAATCCACCAAGAAACAATAGATCTAGGGGACAGAGGCAAGAGACAACAGATCTGGAAGAGATGGGGGAACTTACTGTGATGTTCTTTGAGATGACTGTGTTCTTCGCTCGCAGGCGCAGCCTGTGGCAGCGCTGCCGTCCCCCATCGCCAGCAGAAGTGGATCTGGTGGGCGCTGATTCGGTCGCCGTCGCCGCCGCCTAGGGTTTGTGAGAGAGTGGGGAACGGGAGAGTGGGGATGAGAGTGAGATGGGCCTGAGTGGTTTTTGTCCTAGCCAGGGGCATCTGGTGTCCAAAACGGAGCACCGTATATGGTCAAACGGCGCAGACCAAGCGGAACCGTGACGGAAGGGAAAAAATGAAAGAATCCCAAAGTGGCTTGGACAGAACAAGTGAGTTTCTGAAACTAGGGGTAAAACAGATGAGTGGGACACAACTAGGGGCATGAAACTAATTATCCCTGTAATATTGGCATGGAACAATTAAAAATTATAGATAAGACGGAGACGTATCAGCATCCCCAAGCTTAATTCCTGCTCGTCCTTGAGTAGGTAAATGATAAAAAAGATAATTTTTGATGTGGAATGCTACCTAGTATAATCTTGATCATGTAATCTAATCATGTCATGAATATTAAGACACGAGTGATTCAAAGCAATAGTCTATCATTTGACATTAAGACAATAATACTTCGAGCATACTAATAAAGCAATCATGTCTTTTCAAAATAACATGGCCAAAGAAAGTTATCCCTACAAAATCATATGGTCTGGCTATGCTCCATCTTCACCACACAAAATATTCAAATCATGCACAACTCCGATGACAAGCCAAGCAATTGTTTCATACTTTTGACATTCTCAAACCTTTTCAACTTTCACGCAATACATGAGCGTGAGCCATGGATATAGCACTATAGGTGGAATAGAATATGATGGTGGAGGTTGTGTGGAGAAGATAAAAAGGAGAAAGTCTCACATCGACATGGCTAATCAACAGGCTATGGAGATGCCCATCAATTGATGTCAATGCGAGGAGTAGGGATTGCCATGCAACAGATGCACTAGAGCTATAAGTGTATGAAAGCTCAAACTGGAAACTAAGTGGGTGTGCATCCAACTTGCTTGCTCATGAACACCTCGGGCATTTGAGGAAGCCCATCATCGGAATATATAAGCCAAGTTCTGTAATGAAAATTCCCACTAGTATATGAAAGTGATAACTCAAGAGACTCTCTATATGAAGAACATGGTGCTACTCTGAAGCACATGTGTGGTAAAAGAATAGTAACATTGCCCCTTCTCTCTTTTTCTCATCATTTTTTGTGGGCTTCTTTGGCCTCTTTTTTTATTTGGGCTTCTTTGGTCTCTTTTATTTTGATAACCTCACATGGGACAATGTTCTAATAATGATGATCATCACACTTTTATTTACTTACAACTCAATATGACAACTCGATACTAGAACAAAGATATGACTATATGAATGCCTCTGGCAGTGTACCGGGATGTGCGATGATCTAGCATAGTAAACATATCAAAAAATGGACATGCCATGAAAATATCATGCTAGCTATCTTACGATCATGCAAAGCAATATGACAATGAATGCTCAAGTCATGTATATGATGACGATGGAAGTTGCATGGCAATATATCTCGGAATGGCTATGGAAATACCATAATAGGTAGGTATGGTGGCTGTTTTGAGGAAGATATAAGGAGGCTTATGTGTGATAGAGCGTATCATATCACGGAGTTCGGATGCACCGGCAAAGTTTGCACCGACTCTCAAGGTGAGAAAGGGCAATGCACGGTACCGAAGAGGCTAGCAATGATGGAAGGGTGAGAGTGCGTATAATCCATGGACCCAACATTAGTCATAAAGAACTCACATACTTATTGCAAAAATCCGTTAGTCATTGAAACAAAGTACTACGCACATGCTCCTGGGGGGGTAGATTGGTAGGAAAAGACCATCGCTCGTCCTCGACCACCACTCATAAGGAAGACAATCAATAAATAAATCATGCTCCGACTTCATCACATAACGGTTCACCATACGTGCATGCTACGAGAATCACAAATTTCAACACAAGGATTTCTACAATCCACAACTACCACTAGCATGACTCTAATATCACCATCTTTATATCGCAAAACTATTGCAAGGAATCAAACATATCATATTCAGTGATCTACAAGTTTATGTAGGATTTTATGACTAACCATGTGAATGACCAATACCTGTCATCTCCCTAAATAGATATAAGTGAAGCAAGAGAGTTTAATTCTTTCTACAAAAGATATGCCCACTGAGGGAGTCCTGGATTAGGGGGGTCTCCGGACAGCCGGACTATATCCTTTGGCCGGGCTGTTTGACTATGAAGATACAAGATTGAAGACTTCATATCGTGTCCGGATGGGACTCTACTTGGCGTGGAAGGCGAGCTAGGCAATACGGATATGTATATCTCCTCCTTTGTAACCGACCTTGTGTAACCCTAGCCCCTTCCGGTGTCTATATAAACCGAAGGGTTTTAGTCTGTAGGACAACATACAATCATACCATAGGCTAGCTTCTAGGGTTTAGCCTCTCCGATCTCGTGGTAGATCAACTTTTGTAATACTCATATCATCAAGAATAAATCAAGCAGGACGTAGGGTCTTACCTCCATCAAGAGGGCCCGAACTTGGGTAAAACATCGTGTTCCCTGCCTCCTGTTACCATCCGCCTTAGACGCATAGTTCGGGACCCCCTACCCGAGATCCGCCAGTTTTGACACCGACATTGGTGTTTTCATTGAGAGTTCCTCCATGTCGTCGCCGTTAGGCTTGATGGCTCCTACTTTCATCGATAGCGATGCAGACCAGGGTAAGACTTTTCTCCCCGGACAGATCTTTGTGTTCGGCGGCTTCGCACTTTGGGCCAACTCGCTTGGCCATCTGGAGCAGATCCAAAGTTACGCCCCTGGCCACCAGGTCAGGTTTGGAAGCTTAAATTACACGGCCGATATCCGCGGAGACTTGATCTTCGACGGATTCGAGCCCCTGCCTTGTGCGCCACGCGGTCACGATGAGTACGATTTAGCTCTACCATCAGACCGTATTCAGGAGATAGCACCGGCAGCCGCTCCGAGCCTCAATTCGGAGCCAGTTGCGCCATCCATGGACGGGTGGATAGACCCCGTCACAGAGGCCGTATCCTCAGCGGCGATCGAGCCGAATATCGACCTTACCCTTCACGAGAGCCATTTTGCCAAACTGCCGGATCCTTCTCCGGCTACGGACTCCGAACCGCCTGCGCCCGTTCCTATCGAATCCGATTGGGCGCCGATCATGGAGTTTACCTCCACGGATATTTTTCAGCACTCGCCCTTTGGCGACATACTGAACTCATTAAGGTCTCTCTCCTTGTTAGGAGAGTCCTGGCCGAACTACGTCCGACAGGATTGGGATGCGGATGACAAAGAAATTCACCGCCCACCCACCACCCACTTAGTAGCCACTGTCGACGACTTAACCGACATGCTCGACTTCGACTCCGAAGACATCGACGGTATGGACGACGATGCGGGAGACGAAGAGGAACCATTGCCCACAGGGCACTGGACAACCACCTCATCATACGATATATACATGGTGGACACACCCAAAGAAGGCAATGGCGGCGAGACAATGGAGGATGACCCCTCCAAGAAGCAACCCAAGCGCCAGCGTCAGCGGCTCCACTCTATGTCCCGCCAAGGCAAAAGCGGTGATACCGGCAGAGGAGATAATAGCACTCCTGAGAGTGCCGAAGACGGCAACAATCCCCTCCAACAAGATTTAGGGCAGGAGGATTGTCGTGGCTTTGTCACGGCAGATGTCCTAGAGAAAGGACTTAGTCGTGGAGCCATCGCGATGGGTTAGCTTGAAGGGGTTAAAGCGGACACAGGGACGCAAGAGAGTTTATACTAGTTCGGCCCCTTCGATGAAGGTAAAAGCCTACGTCTAGTTGTGATGGGATTGATGGGGTTTCGATGACTAGGGAGCAAACAAGCTTCGCCTATGTCTCGAGTTGTTGTCTATTGTCCTTGAACCGCCGCCGGGTCGTCCCCTTATATACATGGGTGACTCCCGTCGGTTTACAGAGTCCCAATACCGGCTCATAGATGTGTCCGGTTTGGTCTCTACTTATTCCTAACTTACAATACAAGTTAACTACTAACGCCGGTTTACGGCTATAGGCCTTGAACCGACCATGGGCCTTAAGCCCTCATCTGCCTTCTTGGGCTTTAACATACTTAACTACTGGCGAAGTTAACCCGGCCCAGATAGGCCGGTTTACGCCCAGTAGTAATATCCCCAACATTAGGCCCCAGATTGATTTGAACGGGTTCATGTCAATCCTTTAACAAAAGCTTCATCTTCAACATCTTCTCATAAATTGGTAAACCGCCATGATGTCATCTTCTCTGATTGCTGTAAACTGGAGTGACGTCAACTGTCATAACGAAGCTATCCATTATGCTTCTTTGTTTAATAGATCTGCGGAAATCGAGGCGACAGCTCCGTTTCATGGCCCCTTGATTGTCGCACCTGACACATGTTCTTTCGCCTTATAAATAGGACCGAAGGGTCATTTCTTTCTCCCCTTCGTGCCTTCTTCGTCTTCCTCGCGTCGCCAGCCTCGGAGCTCCGCTGCCGCCGTCGACCTCTGCCTCAACCTTGGCCGCTGCATCAACCTGAGCGCACCAGAGCATCACGGCAACCTTCCGCGTCTTCCTCAGCTCCGGTAAATCTTCTATCCCTTCCCCCGCAGATCTGGCCTAGGGTTTCATAGTTCTTCAGTGTTCATCGTCTGCCTCTGGCTCATACAATAGATCTTTAGACGGCTCCGCAAATCTTTATTCTGTGCCATGGTAGCTGTTTTACCCTTCGCCTTCACTTACACATCTCAAAACCATAGATCTATATGTACGTCTTGCTCATTGATTCGGTACTGCTCCTTTTGGACCTCTGAATATTTATCTTTTTTCTGAACTTGCTTTAGATCCATCGCTGTAGAGAAATCTTACGAAATCTGTTTCTATAAACTTACTCATTTGCTTCAATGTTTAAACCAGGCGGTTTAACCTTGTAGAAAAAAAATGCCAAACCGGTATATACCATTAGTCCCCTTGTCGAACCGCCAGACGTTGTTGCTTCATAAAACTCCGGTTCAGATAGTTCAGTCTCCGGTTTAACATTGCACATAACAATGTACCTTGATCAAATGCATTTTTGAACCAGGATCTTCTACCTTGTAGATTCCATCATGGCCAAGCAAGTATATGAGTGCAGTTGGGTTCCTTCTCGCGTCACAGAGGCTCAGCTGGACGATCTAGTCCTGATCGGCGCTTTAGGCAGCAAAGATACCATCCATTGGAGGGCTCCTGGCAAAGAATGCCCTCCCACTCCTCAAGAAGGAGAGGTTGTTGTTTTTGTAGACCACTTAGCTCGGGGCTTTAAGCCGCCCGGTTCTAAATTTTACCGGGATGTTTTGGCCGATTTCCAACTCCATCCACAAGACACTGGCCCCAATTCTGTTACAAATATGTGTCACTTCCAAGTGCTTTGTGAGGCGTTCTTTCAAGAGGAGCCCACAGTGGAATTGTTCAGAGACCTTTTCCATCTAAACCGCCGTACTGAGTTTACTGACGGCTCCAATACGGAGTTGGGTGGCATGGCGATCCAGAAAAGGAAAGAGGTCATATACCCTCACGCCAAACTACACACCCACCCCCAAAGAGTGGAATCAGACATGGTTCTATTGCAAAGACACCTCCCCTGCTGGTGAGAATCCCTTGCCTGGCTTTCGTCCAGAGCGGCTCAGCAATACACACCCTTTTCCGCAAAGATTGACTGCCCAGGAGAGAAGCAAATATGCTCCTCAACTGTCAAAGCTCAAAGCCTTTATGGCCAACGGTTTAACAGGGGTTGATCTCGCTCGCTGTTGGATATCATGGAGCATACTGCCCCTTAGTCAGCGCTCCGGTTTGATGTGCGAGTATACCGGCAGTGTTGATGACCCACTGCAACATTCCAAAATCCAGCTCACCGATGAAGAAATCACAGAGGCTGTGAATAAGATGCTGAATGAACCGGAACATATATGTGCTAAAAACGGCCTGCTTCCCTTCTGTGCCACCAACAAACCGCCAGCTGTAAGACCTTGATCTTTCCTTTTGCTGAATCTGTTTATTGACATATTTGGCTTATTTTTCATGCATCTTATTGATGATGATATTTGTCAGGATGATGTCGAAGCCAGCCACGCTGATGCTGCAGAGGTAATTATTCTCTCTTCCGATTCAGAACCTTTGCCTTCGCTAAAAATCCGTCAGGCAAACCGAAAAGTTAAATTTTCTCATCCTCTTGCTTATTTGGATCCCAAATTTCTTATGAAGACCCAACAGCACGAAGCTCGTCGCACAACCCGGCACAGCGGCCAGGTAGTTACCTCCGCCGGTTTACCGAATAGTCCGGTTCAGAAACGCCGTTCAGAGGTCTCTAATTTGCTTGTCAGTGATTGTCCTAAAGCGGGCTGCTTTCGTCAACTTCTTAATCCATCTGACTTCGATTACCAGGTTACTTCCCACTCATCTTCTGGCGAGTCATCGGCTACTCAGCTGCCACCGCTCAAAACGGTGCTTGGGTAAGCTATACTTATTATGATATTTGCAGCACATCGCCTTAGAACATATGCTATATTTGATTTTGTTATTCTTTTCAGGGCCAAACCTAGGCCAAGCAAGAAGGCCCGCCTAGACAAAGCGGCCGAAGAAGATGCTGTTCTTGAGCCAGGCAAAACACCCGATCTTGAAACGGCTATTCCTGAGGATATACCCAACGATCCACCGCAGCAAGACGACGATCTTATTGCTGAAGAGAGACCTACTGATGCCTCAGGTCCTGTCAATCAGCCCACAGGCTCCATCCGGATTGAGAGATCCACCGGTCTAGCAAAACCTACTGTCAAGCCAACAGCCCCAGTGCAAACCGGCGATACTCAGGAGGATGAGGTTGTCATCACTGGCACTGGCCATACCGAGCCAAGCAATCCTGTTGCTTTGTCCAAACATTCTGCCAAGGAAGAATTTGCTGCCTTTGGTAAAGGCAAGTGGAATGCTGATCTGGCAACTTACGCTGCTCTGAACGCCCAAGATATCCATTCCGGCTACCTGAACCATTTGTATACCATCTGTGACTATGAAGCCAGTCTGGTTAATATGATGAAGGATAAATACGAGGTAACTTCCATATGCTCTTTCCTGCTTGTATGCTTCAATACTTTCTGACTCTCCTAGCCCCCAAGGGCCGGTTTTTAATCTTCGTTCAAACCGGGACTTACTAATATAAATCTTAATATTTTGAAATTCGCCGATGTAGCCCCCAAGGGCCGGTTCAACTTAGCGTAGTTAAACCAGTACTTTAAGTAATTGAGATTGCCGCATCAGAATATATATACGAGCAAATAGCCATTAGCCCCCAAGTGCCAAGTTGAATACTTGTATTGATCTTGGGACTTTGTAAGCAATTGAAAGATGAAGATCGAATATGCATTAGCCCCCAAGTGCTAAGTGCATAACTTGTTATGTGGTTGGTACTTCAATCCTTGTACCGTTTTGTTGAAGCATATAACTGTCTGCATGCAGGCGGAGCTGAAGACGAAAGAAAGCCAAGTCGCCCATCTCCAAGAAAACCTGAAAACCCAATAAGCTGAAACCTCCAAAGCAAAAGAGGAATTAGCCACCGCTTTAAGTGCCATGGAACAGCTTAAGGAGACCTTCAAGAAGAAGCGGGCGGATTGGGGCACTGAAAAGTCCGCTTTAATCAAACGAGCAGAGCATGCCGAGGCTGCACTAAAACCAGTGGCGGATGAACTGACCAGCATAAAGCGGCACGTGCATGCCATGACTACTGCTATCTTTGGTAAGTCATTTTGACTTCTGAATTGGCTCTGCCTTCTTACAGAATTGCCGGTTTATTAACCCTTTATGGTATTTCAGGGACACGCATTGGTCACTTGGGGTCAGATGTGCGGAAGAAACTGAAAGCTGCCTATACATTGGTTGAACAATTGTATACTGGTGCCCAGCGGATCATCTATACCGCATCCCATAACAAACCAGCGCCCACTTTGATTCAAGACATTCTGATGAAACTGTCGATGCTTCCTGCCCGGGTTGAAGAGCTGAAGAAATCTGCTGCTCGAACCGGTGCGATCAATGCCTTGATCCGGGCAAAAGCCTGGGTGCCGGATTTTGATCCTATTGAAGCGGCTCAGGGCTATCCCAGCTTGAAGGAAGACGGGTCAGAGTTTGGTGAAGCGGATCTGCGAGCAATAAACCGGGAGGTACGTCCGCTAGCTTGTCAATTGGCTGAAGAAGCAGACTTGTCTCATTATCAAGCCCAATATGACAATCAGAACAAGCGAATAGCTGCACCAATCCATGAATCGGAAAATCTGATCCCTCCAATCCGTAAGCATACTTACGCTCCCGATATTGGCCCGTCATTGTTGATCCATGATGAAGCTGTTTTTCAAGCATTAATGGGAATTGACTGGACAACTATTGATTTCCAGCCACTCGGTAGAGAAACGGAGGCTGAAGCGGCGCAGGATGACCCACAACCATCAGGCCAGGCTGGTGACCAAGCTTGAGCCGGAAGCCGGTTTTAAAACTGCCTCTCCTTTGCGAAAAACAATGATATTATTATGGGCACCATGTTGCCTTGTAATAGGCTAGCTGATACTTTTGATGTTGATATGCCTTCGTGCATAATTTGTTCTTCCTGTGGTGATGAACTTTCCAAAGCACTTTCTGCAATAGGAAACTCTTCAAGTGCCACCGCGGTTGTACCATCAGGCGGAATATGATGTCTGCATATATGAAGTCAAAACATCCAATTTTTTTAAGTATATGACCAAAATTTTGAGATACATAATACCTGCCATCGTTGAGCGTGAAGTTGGCTTGGCCAATCTTGAAGCGGAGTTTTGCAAACCCACACTGTTGGAGGAGATAACAGCTCCTGTATATATATGATGCTGGTTTACCATGTAAACCGTGCCGGGTTATAATAAACACCGTGTTACTCCATAAGAGGATGTTAACAACAAGGATCAAACCGGGCAAATAGTCTCCGGATTGACGTGAACTGTGTTCCATCAATTGATTGGTTGAAAACTTTATCAGTTTAAAAAACGCAATAAAAAAGAAAAAAGTATTTTGCAAAGAAAAGTGCAAAGCAAAGGCAATGACAAAACCGTTTGCAAAAAAGGTTTATTTGAGCTGATCAAATGGCGTTACCATGGCCGAACACGACCAAGCTCCCGTTAGGTGTAACTATGGTTCTAGTCAGCCAGGTCCCCAAATGAAACCGTGGCATTTATGCCGACCAAGTGGCATGGCAATGGTTTGGGTTCGACCAAGCCCCCAAGTGATTCTGTGGCCTTAGGCCGATCAAGAGGCATGGCTGGTTCAGACGTGACCAAGTCCCCAAGTGATCTGGTGGCTCTCGCCTATCAAGAGGTATGGTATTGGTTCGGACACGACCAAACCTCCAAGTGATATAACATGATGCTTTTAAAAAGCGAACTCAAGGGGTAAACCGGAGGCCGCTTTAGAACAACTCCATGTAACCACACATGATGTAAAAGAACAGATACCCCGCTTTAGCTGAGGTTCTGGTTTATTATATTTAATCATGATATATACATCATTGTAATATGTACATAAGTAGAACCAATGGCTCAGGTATAATAAGGCCGAAGATGAGCTATGTTCCACGGCCTGTTGGTCTCCTCCTCTGATGTACGTGAGTCCTTATGCTCTCGAATATCGATCAGATAGTATGACCCGTTGTGCAGATTCTTGCTGACCACGAAAGGCCCCTCCCAAGGTGGGGATAACTTATGCATATCAGTCTGATCTTGGATGAGCCGAAGCACCAAATCTCCTTCCTGGAAAGTTCTGGTTCTGACTCGGCGACTGTGATAACGACGAAGATCCTGTTGATAAATCGCCGATCAGGCGGCCGCTATGTCCCGCTCTTCATCCAACCAGTCCAAAGCATCTTGCCGTGCTGTCTCGTTGTCCGCTTCAATATAAGCCGTCACACGAGGTGAATCATGACGGATATCACTGGGGAGAACCGCCTCCGCTCCATAAACCATGAAGAACGGTGTGTATCATGTTGACCTGTTGGGTGTTGTATTGATGCTCCATAACACAGATGGTAATTCTTCTACCCAACAACCCGGCGCTCTCTGCAAAGGAACCATGAGCCGGGGCTTGATGCCTCTCAAGATCTCTTGATTAGCTCTTTCTGCTTGACCATTGGACTGTGGGTGTGCCACTGATGAAACATCAAGCCGGATGTGCTCCCGTTCACAGAACTCCTTCATGGCACCTTTGGATAAATTGGTACCATTATCTGTGATAATGCTGTGTGGAAAACCAAACCGGAAAATCACTTTTTTTAATGAACTGAACCGCCGTGGCCGCATCACACTTGCTAACAGGTTCTGCCTCCACCCACTTTGTAAACTTGTCAACCACCACCAGGAGGTGGGTCTTCTTATCTTCGGATCTTTTGAAAGGCCCAACCATATCCAGCCCCCAAATCGCAAACGGCCAAGTAATTGGAATCATTCTCAATTCTTGAGCCGATACATGAGCACGTCTTGAGAACTTTTGGCAACCATCACATCGTCTGACCAGATCCTCCGCATCAGCATGAGCAGTTAACCAATAGAAGCCATGGTGAAACGCTTTAGCCACCAAAGATTTTGAACCGGCGTGGTGACCACAATCTCCTTCGTGGATCTCACGCAAAATTTCACGGCCTTCTTCAGGAGACACACAGCGTTGAAATGCTCCTGACACACTGCAATGATGCAACTCGCCGTTGATAATAGTCATGGACTTGGATCGCCGGATTATCTGTCGGGCCAGAGTCTCATCCTCTGGTAACTCGCCCCGGTTCTTGTACGCTAGGTAAGGAAGGGTCCAATCCGGAATAACATGAAGAGCTGCCACCAATTGAGCCTCCGGATCAGGAATAGCCAAATCTGCTTCACCAGGGATCTTGACCGACGGGTTGTGCAGCACATCCAGAAAAACATTGGGCGGAACCGGTTTGCGCTGAGAGCCCAGCCGTCTTAAGGCATCCGCCGCTTCATTTTTCTGCCGGTCCACGTGGTCCACCTAATAGCCTTTGAAATGACCTGCAACAATATCCACCTCACGACGATATGCTGCCATGAGTGGGTCCTTGGAGTCCCAAGTGCCAGACGCTTACTGAGCCACGAGGTCCGAGTCACTGAAGCACTTAACTCGACTTAGATTCATCTCCTTAGCCATCCGGAGACCATGGACCAAGGCTTCATACTCAGCTGCATTGTTAGTACAAGGGAACATTAAGCGGAGAACATAACGAAACTTATCACCTCGTGGGGAAGTTAATACGACTCCAGCCCCCAAGCCTTCCAGTTGCCTGGATCCGTCAAAATGGATGGTCCAATATGTGTGATCCGATTTTTCTTCAGGTGCTTGCATTTTCGTCCAATCATTGATAAAATCAACCAGTGCTTGAGACTTAATTGCCGTCCGAGGCACATACTTCAAATCGTGCAGCCCAAGCTCTATAGCCCACTTGGCAATCCGGCCAGTTGCTTCCCGGTTCTGGATGATATCCCCCAAAGGAGCAGAACTGACCACCGTAATTGGATGCCCTTGGAAGTATTGTTTAAGCTTCCGGCTTGCCATAAAAACTCCATACACCAGCTTCTGCCAATGCGGATACCTTTGCTTGGACTCAATGAGCACCTCGCTGATATAATAGACCGGACGTTGAACCGGATGCTCCTTACCTGCCTCCTTTCGCTCCACCACAATAGCCACGCTGACCGCCCGAGCATTATCAGCAACATATAGCAGTAACGGCTCCTTGTCAATGGGAGCGGCGAGCACAGGCGGATTGGCCAATTGCCGCTTGAAGTCCTCAAATGCTTCATCAGCAGCAGAACTCCAGACAAACTGATCTGTCTTCTTCAACATCTGATACAAAGGGATTGCCTTCTCACCAAGACGACTGATAAACCGGCTTAACGCGGCAATCCGGCCTACCAGGCGTTGAACATCATTGATACACTTCGGTTTAGCGAGGGAGGTGATGGTGGTGATCTTCTCCGGATTAGCCTCAATTCCCCTATTGGACACCAGGAAGCCTAATAACTTGCCCGCCGGTACACCAAAGACGCATTTGTCCGGATTAAGCATCATCTTGTATGTCCTCAGGTTATCAAAAGTTTCCTTTAAATCACCAATCAGAGTCTCCTTCTCCCTGGATTTAACCACGATGTCATCCACGTAGGCGTGCACATTACGGCCAATCTGTTTGTGTAGACAATTTTGCACACAACGTTGATAAGTTGCCTGGGCACTCTTGAGCCCAAAGGGCATAGACACATAGCAGAAGGCTCCAAAGGGAGTTATGAATGCCGTTTTCTCCTGGTCCTTAACTTCCATTTTGATCTGATGATAGCCAGAATATGCATCCAAAAAACTTAAACGCTCACAACCCACCGTAGCATCAATAATTTGATCAATACGGGGGAGGGCGAAAGGATCTGCTGGACAAGCTTTATTAAGATCTGTGTAATCCACACACATGCGCCAGGTGCCGTTTTTCTTAAGGACCAGCACCGGATTGGCAAGCCACTCAGGGTGAAAAACTTCAACAATAAAACCATCTGCTAAGAGCCTGGCTACCTCTTCTCCAATTGCCTTGCGTCTTTCTTCGTTAAACCGGTGGAGGAACTATTTCACCGGTTTGTATTTAGGATCCACATTAAGGGTGTGCTCAGCGAGTTGCCTCGGTACACCTGGCATGTCAAAGGGCTTCCATGCAAAAATGTCCCGATTCTCACGGATGAACTCGATGAGCGCGCTTTCCTATTTCGGATCCAAATTAGCAATGATGCTGAACTGTTGGACGAATCGCCAGGTACAAAGTCAACAAGCTTAGTTTCTGCTGCCGATTTGAACTTCAGGGCCGGATCATGCTCCGTAGTTGGCTTCTTTAATGGAGTCATGTCCACCGGATCAACATTGTCCTTATAAAACTTCAGCTCCTCGGTGGCACAAACCGACTCTGCATAGGCCGCATCACCTTCCTCACACTCCAAAGCGATTTTGCGGCTTCCGTGAACCGTTATTGTCCCCTTGTGACCCGGCATCTTGAGCTGCAAATACACATAACAGGGTCGTGCCATAAACTTGGCGTAGGTCGGTCGCCCAAATAGGGCGTGATATGGACTTTGGATTTTCACTACTTCAAACATCAATGTCTCCGACCTGGAATCATGATCATCCCCAAAGGCCACTTCCAGAGCTATCTTACCAACAGGATATGCTGATCTGCCAGGTACTACACCGTGGAACACCGTATTAGACGGTTTAAGATTTTTGTCTGTCAAACCCATACGACGGAAGGTCTCATAGTACAAGATATTAATGCTGCTACCTCCATCCATGAGCACCTTGGTGAACTTGTAACCTCCCACCTGAGGCGCCACCACCAGAGCCAACTGACCCGGATTATCGACCTGGGGAGGGTGATCCTCTCTGCTCCATATGATTGGTTGTTCAGACCAACGTAGATAACGGGGTATGGCCGGTTCAACAGAGTTGACCGCCCGCCTCTGAACCTTCCGGTCTCGCTTGTCCAAGCTAGTGGTGAAGACATGGTACTGCCCACTACTCAACTGCTTTGGGTTGCTCTGGTAACCTGACTGTTGTTGCTGTTGGTTGTAACCACCCTGGTTGTTCTGACTATTTTGACCATTATGTCCACCCGGATTACCATTAAATCCTGAACCGGAACTTCCTCCATCATAACCCGGCCCGGATCCTGAGCCACCACCAGATTCGTGATCATACCAGAAATTATTAGAATTCTTGAACTCCTGCATAATAAAGCAATCCTTCCAAAGGTGGTTTGCTGGCGCCTCCTTCGTCCCATGTCTTGGACAGGGCTGGCTTGGCAGATAGTTTAGGCGGTCTGGGTTAGGGTTGGGTGCCCCATTATGATTTTTCGGTTTACCCTTGCGTCACTGGCCATTGTCCTGTGCGTTGGTATTAGCCACAAAGTCCATGTTACCATCCGCTTTACGCTTGCCTCCACCACCATTGCCTGCCCAGTGATGCTGCTGACCTTTGGAGTTGCTGTTCCTCTTTCCCTTCCCCGTCTTGTCATCATCAGATTCGGGATCCTTGGTACTATCAGAATCAGCATATTTCACCAAAGCGGCCATGAGGGTCCCCATGTTAGTGCAATGATGCTTCATCCGTCCCAACTTCAGCTTCAGGGGCCCAAACCGGCAGTTGCCTTCTAGGGTTAATACTGCGGTGTCAGCGTTGATGCGGTCTGATGAGTGCAACACTTGTGAAATATGGCGCACCCAATGAGTCGTTGATTCTCCTTCCTCCTGGACGCATGCAGCTAAGTCCACTATCGACATAGGCTGTTTACATGTATCCTTGAAATTGCTGATAAACCGGGCTCGTAATTGGGCCCATGAACTGATAGAATTAGCCGGCAAGCTTTTTAACCAAGTACGGGCCGTTCCTTCAAGCATCATGGTGAAGTATTTCGCACACGCCGCGTCATCCACATCAAGCATCTCCATGGCCATCTCATAGCTCTCCACCCATGTCTCTGGAGGCTGATCCGCCGTGTAATTTGGTACCTTGCGCGGGCCCTTGAAATCCTTGGGTAGGCGCACATTGCGTAAAGCGGGGATAAGGCAAGGCACCCCCAAAGAACTAGAAGTAACACCAGGTTCGATCGAGATGGTTGGACGAACCGGCGTGAGTTGCCGAGCCTGATGCTGTGTGGCTAACTCGGCCTCACTGCGTGCTCGGGCCCGGTTCACCACTTCCTGAGCATTATCAGCACCACCCGTCGGGTTGTTGCCATGGGGTGCTCCACGTCGTTCGTTACTCGACACTGCCGGTTCATCCATATGTCTGCTATAGCTCCGGCTTGGACGGGGGGTCGAGTGGATCCGGTCACGGCTGTACGAGTATGCTTCCTGTTGGACCAAAGCTGTCCTCAGAAGCTCCTTGACCCGTCGCGTCTCTACTGCCTGCGGCGAATCACCTTCAATTGGAATGGCCTCCAGCCGTGCAGCAGCGGCAACGAGATTGTCCATCGGGTTGGAGTAGTGATCCGGAGGTGTTAAAACAGCCTGAGGTATAACGGTGTTTTGACGAGGCGGGTCCATCTGACAAGGCTGAACCGGTGCACCGGTCCCAGGAGCTTCCGCCCAGTTTCCCTCCAGCGGATTGCCGGTTCCTACTCCTGGAGTGTTGAAAAGGTCTCTGGCCTCAAAAACCGGAGGCAAACGGGATCGGTACTTCCTCCTCATGACTTCCTGCGACGCACTCTGGTCCAACATGAGCATGTAGGCTTGTGCGTCTAAAGCGGCCCGCTCCGTGGCCATCCTGGTGTCCTCAGCTGCCAGATCTGCCTTGGCCTGGGTGATCTGTTCCTTCACTTTTGCAATCTCGGCGTTGTGAACGCCCTAATCCGCCGGATTAGCCTCCGCCATAAGCACAGCCAATGCATCAAATAGCTCTGATAGAACTTGAGCCGGCGGGCGCACAGGGCCTCCTGCCCCGGCAGCCGTCGCCGCTGCTGAACCGGAGGTTGTTGCCGCAGCGGTCGAAGAATGAAGCGCTGCTTGTGTGCCAGTCATGAATATTCCAACCCGGTTGGGCAGATCAGAGGGGTCCAGAATACTGTCGCCATCGGAACAGCCCCCAATCCGGCCGTCTTGTAGCTGATAAAGAGATTCGGTTTCTCTGGTCGATGACTCGTCATCGGAACAAACGACGGTATCGCCGCGAGATTCCGATCCATCCTCATAACTTCCTCCATGGATGACTCCCACGAAGGCACGCTTCATGGCCGGTTTAACCCGGGCGGATCGCGCACGCTGAGCCGTCTCGACGAGGTCGGTGCAGATGTCCGGCTCAGGGCCCGGTTCACCGATCTTGCCAATGAAAACGTGAATGCCACCAAAGGGGACTTGGTACCCGTACTCAATTGAGCCGGCCTCGGGGCCCCAGCCTACGTCGTCGATGTAGAACTTGCCGCGACGACTCTTAGTCATCCGGCCTACAGCGTAGCCCTCGAGTCCTTCAAAGCGGCCCTCCAAGAACCGGAAACCATCGTGCGATAGCCCCACGGTGGGCGCCAACTGTCGTGGCTTTGTCATGGCAGATGTCCTAGAGAAAGTACTTAGTCGTGGAGCCATCGCGACGGGTTAGCTTGAAGGGGTTAAAGCGGACACAGGGACGCAAGAGAGTTTATACTAGTTCGGCCCCTTCGATGAAGGTAAAAGCCTACGTCTAGTTGTGATGGGATTGATGGGGTTTCGATGACTAGGGAGCAAACAAGCTTCGCCTATGTCTCGAGTTGTTGTCTGTTTTCCTTGAACCGCCGCCGGGTCGTCCCCTTATATACACGGGTGACTCCCGTCGGTTTACAGAGTCCCAATACCGGCTCATATATGTGTCCGGTTTGGTCTCTACTTATTCCTAACTTACAATACAAGTTAACTACTAACGCCGGTTTACGGCTACAGGCCTTGAACCGACCATGGGCCTTAAGCCCTCATCTGCCTTCTTGGGCTTTAACATACTTAACTACTGACGAAGTTAACCCGGCCCAGATAGGCCGGTTTATGCCCAGTAATAATATCCCCAACAAGGATGGAGAAGCTAGCTCTCCAGAGAAAGCGGCATATGGAGAGGCGGAGGATGACAATTACATGCCTCCCTCCGAAGACGAGGCAAGCCTCGATGATGACGAATTCGTCGTGCCTGAGGATCCCGTCGAACAAGAGCGCTTCAAGCGTCGGCTTATAGCCACGACAAATAGCCTTAAGAAAAAGCAGCAGCAGCTTCAAGCTGATCAAGATTTGCTAGCTGACAAATGGACTGAAGTCCTGGTAGCCGAGGAATATAAACTCGAACGCCCCTCCAAGAGTTACCCAAAGTGCAGGTTGCTACCCCGACTGGAGGAGGAAGCACCATCCCCGGTGTATGACGTGGCTGATCGGCCACCTCGCGGACGTGACAAAGAGGCATTCCAGCCAAAAGCTCAGCCAGCACCCCGACGCCATTCAAATAAAAAGGCATGGGGAAATACGCCAGACCTGCGAGACGTATTGGAGGACAAAGAAAAACACGCAAGATCGATCTATGGATCACGAGGGCGCACCACTATGCGAGATGATAATCGTCACGCTGGATACAGTAAAAGTAAGTCCGGTCGGGCCAAACACAGCGGGCGGGACTCATTTGAGCTGCGTCGCAATATAGCCCAGTACAGAGGCGCCGCACACCCCTTATGCTTCACAGACGAAGTAATGGATCATCAAATCCTAGAGGGTTTCAAACCCGTAAATATAGAATCATACGATGACACAACAGATCCTGCGGTATGGATCGAGGATTTCCTCCTGCACATCCACATGACCCGCGGTGATGACCTACACGCCATCAAATACCTCCCACTCAAACTCAAAGGACCAGCTCAGCATTGGCTCAACAGCTTGCCAGCAGAGTCCATTGGCTATTGGGAAGATCTGGAAGCCGCATTCCTTGACAACTTTCAGGGCACTTATGTGCGACCACCAGATGCCGATGACTTGAGCCACATAATTCAGCAGCCAGAGGAATCGGCCAGACAATTCTGGACATGGTTCCTAACAAAGAAAAATCAAATCGTCGACTGTCCGGATGCGGAGGCCCTAGCAGCTTTTAAGCACAACATCTCGACAAGTGGCTCGCCCGGCACCTTGGCCAGGAAAAGCCGAAATCTATGGCAGCCCTCACGACACTCATGACCCGCTTTTGTGCGGGAGAAGACAGCTGGCTAGCTCGCAGCAATAACATATCAAAGAACCATGGTACTTCGGATACCAAGGATGGCAATGGCAGGTCACGTCGCAACAAACATAAGCGCCGCATTAACAGCAACAATACCAAGGATACGGCAGTTAATGCCGGATTCAAAGGCTCTAAACCCGGTCAGCAGAAAAAGCCATTCAAAAGGAGCACTCCGGGCCCGTCCAGTTTGGACTGTATACTCGATCGCTCATGCCAAATACACGGCACCCCCGACAAGCCAGCCAACCACACCAACTGGGATTGTTGGGTGTTCAAGCAAGCCGGCAAGTTAAATGCCGAAAACATAGATAAGGGGTCACATAGCGATGACGAGGAGGAGCCCCGGCAGCCAAACACCGGAGGACAGAAGAGGTTCCCCCCACAAGTGCGAACGGTGAACATGATATACGCAACCCACATCTCCAAGAGGGAGCGGAAGCGTGCGCTCAGGGACGTATATGCGTTGGAGCCAGTTGCCCCAAAGTTCATCCCATGGTCCTCCTGTCCGATCACCTTCGATCGCAGGGACCACCCCACAAGTATCCGTCATGGCGGATTCACCGCACTGGTCCTAGATCCAATCATTGACGGATTTCACCTCACTCGAGTCCTAATGGACGGCGGCAGCAGCATGAACCTGCCTTATCAGGACACAGTGCGCAAAATGGGTATAGACCCCTCAAGGATCAAACCCACAAAAACGACCTTTAAAGGTGTCATACCAGGTGTAGAGGCCCATTGCACAGGCTCAGTCACACTGGAAGTGGTCTTCGGATCCCCGGATAACTTTCGAAGCGAAGATTTAATCTTCGACATAGTCCCGTTCCACAGTGGCTACCATGCACTGCTCGGGCGAACCGCATTCGCGAGATTCAATGCGGTACCGCATTATGCATATCTCAAGCTCAAGATGCCAGGACATCGGGGGGTCATAACAGTCAATGGAAACACAGAGCGCTCTCTCCGCACGGAGGAGCACACTGCGGCCCTCGCAGTAGAAGCGCAAAGCAGCCTCTTAAGGCAATCCACTAGTTCGGTGATTAAGGACCCAGACACCTTCAAGCGCGCCCGGAGTAATCGGCAACTGGACCGCCTGGCACATTCCGAGCTCGCATAGCAATGCGGCCCCCACCCTGGTCCCAGCCAAACGGCGAAATCCGTGCCACGCGTACATAATTACACATTAAAAATACCATGGGCACAGGTGGGGAGGGGGGCACGACTACGGCATGCCCCAAGACGCGGCTTCAACCGCACTAGGGGCTTCCGCTTTGTTATTTTTCTCTTTCAGGACTTTAATCTCTGGAAACCCTGTCCGGCAGCATGATTGCCGAACACATGATGCAGCAACCAAGGAGGAAGAAAGCTACGTCACACCACGGAACTCCCAGGTGGATTACGATAACGAGTGAAATATTTGCTTTAATACTATTCCTCAGCTTGCCCTTGGAAGGGACATGTCAAACAGTCCTACTTTTTGCTTATCGCACTACTTGTATCATTCTGCTTTAATGCACCTTTTTGAATAAACAATGCATAGCATTAAGACTATTATTGCATTCTTCCTTTCTATATATATATGTTCATTCATGACATCTAGCACCCGTACACTCTGGTACGGCCAATACGCTAGGGGCTTAAGCATACCCTATAATACGGCGTGAGAAGTCCGAACACATTTGACAGTGTGTCACCCTGAACTTATAGCATTATATGCATCAGCTCTGAATCATGTCTTGGGTCAATAGTTGGGTTTGCCCGGCTCCCATGTTTTGGTACCTTACGTTCCGCTATATCGGCTAAGGTAGCTGTCAGTGTCAAAACCGGCGGATCTCGGGTAGGGGGTCCCGAACTGTGCGTCTAGGCCGGATGGTAACAGGAGACAAGGGACACGATGTTTTTTACCCAGGTTCGGGCCCTCTCGGTGGAGGTAAAACCCTACTCCTGCTTGATTAATATTGATGATATGGGTAGTACAAGAGTAGATCTACCACGAGATCAAGGAGGCTAAACCCTAGAAGCTAGCCTATGGTATGATTGTTGTGTATGGAGTTGATTGCCTACGGACTAAAACCCTCCGGTTTATATAGACACCGGATAGGGTTAGGGTTACATAGAGTCGGTTACAATGGTAGGAGATCTTGAATATCCGCATCGCCAAGCTTGCCTTCCACGCCAAGGAAAGTCCCATCCGAACACGGGACGAAGTCTTCAATCTTGTATCTTCGTAGTCCAGGAGTCCGGCTGAAGGTATAGTCCGGCTACCCGAACACCCCCTAATCCAGGACTCCCTCAGTAGCCCCTGAACCAGGCTTCAATGACGATGAGTCCGACGCGCAAATTGTCTTCGGCATTGCAAGGCGGGTTCCTCCTCCAAGTCCTTCATAGAAGATTGTAAACACCAAGAGTAGTGTCCGGTTCTGCAAAATAGGCTTCCACATATTGCCATAGAAAGAATGATATAAACACAAATCAAATCTGCTGACGTATTCCGCAGTGCGCCATCACACTACGGCCAAGTCCTTTACTCGAATCGTTTTTACTTTTCCACCTCAGCATGTTTTGCGAGGCGGTTTCCTTGGCACGTCTTGTCAAAGCAGAGATCGTGTACCCCCTTTACGGGATTCTCATCAATACGGACGTGGGTAACCCAACCGCGCCATTTACCACGGCGCTTGGGAGGCAAGCGAGTTTTACTAGGCTGGTGGGGACGCACAACCGCATCCGCCCATATAAGGGGATAAGGATCCACCTTTTTACCTACGCCTTCTTCCTCCTTTGCCTATCCATCTCCTGCGCACTCGAGCTCCAACGCCCAAGCCCGCACTTCCCACCTCAACCTTCTCCAGCAATGTCCGGAGCGGGAGGTAAGTGGATGGTCTCCTCCGTCACGGAGGGCCATGTCAAAAAGCTGAGGAAGGCCGGATACTTGTCCAAAGACATCGCGCACCGGCTTCCCGAGGAGGGGCAGCTTCTCCCCACCCCAAGGCCCCATGAGAGGGTAGTATTCCTTTCCCACTTCCTCCGCGGACTAGGTTTCCCACTCCACCCATTTGTCCGGGGGCTCATGTTCTACTATGGCCTGGATTTCCACGATCTGGCCCCGAACTTCGTCCTCAACATCTCGGCGTTTATCGTCGTGTGCGAGGCTTTCCTCCGCATCCGCCCCCATTTCGGCCTCTGGCTCAAGACCTTCAAC
This sequence comes from Triticum urartu, assembly GCF_003073215.2. Classification (NCBI taxonomy): domain Eukaryota; kingdom Viridiplantae; phylum Streptophyta; class Magnoliopsida; order Poales; family Poaceae; genus Triticum; species Triticum urartu. The sequence continues at coordinate 135,964,643 of NC_053027.1, read as the reverse complement.
GTCAAGCCCAAGGTGGTGCGCGGCAGCCAGGCGGAGTGCGGAGGTGCCATGGCGGGCAAGATGGCCAACGTCCTATGGCTCGAGGGCTCCTTCGTGGAGACCTTGAAGGGGTGGCAATCGTGGTGGTTTTACATCACCGAGCCGCGCGATCCGAAATGGATCGCAGCCCCCGAGTTCCGATCCGGACCCCCCACGCGGCTTATGTCCTGGAAAGAGACGGGCCTGTCATGGGGCGACGAAAAAGAGGTGACCGGACTGCAGACATGCATCCAGTCCCTGTTGAGCAAGCCGATCAAGCTCGTCAATGTAGTCCAGGTTATGCTCGTCCGCCGGATACTCCCGTGTCAACAACGGGGCTTTAATCTGTGGGAGTTCAACCCGGCGCAGCACCAAACCCTTAACCGGCTCTTCGACACGACGTATGAAGACGTCTGGAAGGTGCTAACCAAAGGCGCCGAGGCTCCCACATCTGCTTCCGAGGACCGCGGATACAGCTCGCAGCGTCACGCTAGCGAGGTAAGCTATTTTCACCTTTTACAGGATGTTAAGTTTTTTCATAGTTTGACTCTATGCGGGATCTAAACTCCCTTACCTTTGACAGGCTTGGCGGGCGAAGTCCGGATCGATTAACTGTCCGGCTCCCTTGCCCGAAGACCCAGCCCCTGCTCTCCTAGTGAAGGTGCTGGTTCCGGCGCCTTATGTGGTGCCGGAAAAGAAGGCCAGGAAGAAGAAGGCCACGGGGACTCGAAAGAGTGCCTGTAATGTGGTGGTGTCGGACTCGTCATCTGACGAGTCCGAGACGCCCTCCTCCCGCGAAAACGAGGAGGAGGAAGAAGAAAACTCTTCCCCCCAGCGGAGGGAGGAGAGAAGAGGGAGGCCGCCCCAACAGGGGAGGCCGAGGGGTCTAGGAAACGGAAGACCCCTCCGCCGGACTACGCCCCCAACGCCGAAGAGGGCAAAGAGGAGTGGCCAAACAGGGCCAAGCATCCGGCAAAATCGTAAGCTCGGATATCAGAATAACTCATGATGTTCCTTTGTTGCACAGCTTTCCCTAATGTCGAACATAATTATGCAGCCCGCCCCGGGCCGAATTCAATGAATCGTCGGGCGGCTCCCTGGACTCATCGGACGTGAACTCAGTTCCGCCCGCTGTCTCCCCCCGCACTGTAGACGACGCCGAAGTGGCGTCGCGACAAACTCCGGGGCAGGAGGAGGTGGTCCTGGAGGAGCCGCAAGGCAACCTCCCGGACTACAGGAGTGAAGGGGACAAGGCCCCCCAGGGCTCCAAGTCCGGCTTTGTGCCGGACACCACGCCAGAATCTTCCACAGTTCCGGACCGCGGTAGGCGAACTCCTTCCAAGAGGAGCAAGCCTTCTGAGCCGGCGGCCTCCGTCCAACCGGAGGTGCCGGACAATCTGCTGGAAGTGCTTGACGGCGCCTCCATCAACGAGGGGCACCGTACTATTATGAGTACGGTGATCCAGAAGGTTCAGTCCGCCAAGAGCGGACTGACTGAAGCTTGCGCTAGCCTTCTAACAGGCTTCGAGGTAAGTAAAAATATATAAAAATAGTACCGCAAGACAGTAGCCCCTGATGCTTTGTTTGGCGTTCGGAAAGAAAAGCCGAATAGAGGATCTAGTAAATTTCGCAGGAGTCTAACAATAAAGAGTCGATATGCGTGTGCAGGCTTCGCTGTTATCCACCGCCGCACTGACTGCGGAGGTGGGTGTCCTGAAACAGGACCTCAAGCGGACCGAGCAAGAGCTCGGCCTTGCCAAGCGGCAGCTCAAGGAAAAAGAAGGTAGGAAATACCTTACAGAAAAAGTGCCTATAGAGAGGCGTGATTGCAAAAAATAATAGGATTGCACTGCTTATTATAGGGGCCATGACTGAGGTGGCGACCCTCAAGCAGGCGTTGTCAGAGGCCAAAAAGAAAACGGCCGTGGAGCGCACCGAACGAGAGAAACTTGGCGCTCAGGTCGGCGAGGTGCAGCAAGAGCTTCAGGCTCTCATGAAAAAACATGAGAGTTTGGAGCTTGAGTCAAAGACCCAAGCGTCCGAGCTCGCGGCGGCCCTTGAGACTGCCAAGTCTGCCAAGGCCAAAGCCCAAAAGGCCCTCCAAGAGTTGGAGGAGATGAAGAAGATAGCAGCGGGTAAGGCATTCTTTATGCAAATCAGAAATATAAAAGTAAAGTACTTGTTACTTACCCGAATCCGGAGTTCTCCAGGGGCATTCTCAGATCTTCCCCGCAGCGTATCCGCCGCCGCCACATTCTACCGAGCTGAAGAGGGCAGCTCGACGAAGAAGGTGTTCTGGTCTCAGTATGCTGAGGCCGGACACCCTGTGCCCTTGAGCGACCAGCTGAAACAGCTGGTCGAGCTCCACAAGGCGGCCGAACAGGCCATGAAGGGCTTCATAGTTCGGCTGTGGCCCGGAGAGGCCCTGCCTGGGAGCTACTTCGGGCTGGTGCGGTGGCTGGTGGAGGCCTGTCCAAGGCTCGAGGTCATCAAGCGCTCCGTCTGCATCGAAGGTTCCCGTCGGGCCCTTGCCCGTGCAAAGGTGCACTGGGGTAAGCTGGACGGTGAGAAGCTTGTGAAGGACGGGCCGCCGCCGGGGAAGGAGCATCGCAAGCCCGAGAACTATTACAAGGATGTTCTTGCGGGTGCCCGCCTTGTGGCGGATGAATGTACCAAGGATGTAATTTTTGAATAAACTCGCTCGTTTTTATCCTGTGCGCTGAAAACTTGTTCATAGGCGCTTAAGTAATGCTTGTTGAATTTAAAATATTATATTTTGTGCGGCCATTTATCAAAAAATTGAGAGATGGCCAGTCGTCGGCTTCTGCCCCCATGCCACTAGTGCTGGGGTGTTCGGGATAAACCTGAGCGCTCTTTTTCCCATAGTTGGGTCCTTCGAGGGAGGCGCTCAGCACAACGAACCAGGCAATCGGACTACAATGCTTGAACACTCTCACTTAGCCATAGAACTTTATAATTTTAAATTTCGGCGAAGCCCCTAGTTCGGAAGACCGAGTTCGGGGCGCTATCCACGCCTTGGCCGGACAAATCCGGCTCCTCGCTCAAAGCGGCATAAGTCTTTAGGGACTCGAAAAACCTCTCGAACAGCGACCAGTCTCTCGCCTCATCATGACAGTCAGTTTTAGCTTTCTCCACTGAGGTGCTTAACCCAGCTCAACCGGGGCACAATCGCAGTGGTTCTCCTAGTGCTACCTTAGCAGATATAGCGGAACGTAAGGCACCAAAACATAGGAGCCGGGCAAACCCATCTATTGACCCAAATCATGATTCGGAGCCGATGCATATAGTGCTATAAGTTCGGGGTGCCGCACTTGTGAAAGTGTACGGACTTCTCACACCATATTAAAGGGTACTGAAGCCCCTGGCGTACTTGCCGTACCACAGTGTACGGGTGCAACATGTCATTAATGAACATATATAAAAGAGAGTAATGCAGAAAATAGACAAAAGCTATGCATTATTTATATAAAGGCTGCTGTCAGAGCAGAACGATACAAGTGGTATTATAAGGTAAAGATATTGGACTATTTAACATGTCCTAGCCAGGGGCAGGCCGCGGAATTGTATTCAAAACAGGTATACTGCTCGTAATAGAGACCACCTAGGGGTTCCATAATGCGGCATGGCTTGTCTGCCTCCCTAGATCTTGCATCGTTTGTGCGGCAGTCGAATTGCCGAACAGGTCGTCCGAAGTATGGAGTCCTGAAAGTAAGAAAAAATTAAAAAAAGAATCCGGCAGCCCCTAGTACGTTTTAAGCCGTATTTTGGGCGTGCCGTTATTGTGCCCCTTCCCCTGTGCCCATGGTATTTCAAGGGCGTAGTTATGTACGCGAGGTACTGGTTTCGCTATGTCGCGAAAGCTGGGGTTGGGGCCACATTGCTACACTTGCTCAGAGTGTGCCAGGCGGTCCTGCTATGGGTTACTCCGGGCGCGCTTGGCAGTGTCTGACTTTTTAATGGCCGGACTGGAGAATTGCCTGAGAAGGCTACTTTGTACCTCCGCTACGAGAGCCGCCGTATGCTCCTCCGTACGGAGGGAGCGTTCGGTGTTTCCATCGACCGTAATTACTCCTCGAGGGCCTGGCATCTTGAGCTTGAGATATGCGTAGTGCGGCACCGCATTGAACTTTGCGAATGCGGTTCGTCCGAGCAGGGCGTGATAGCCACTGCGAAACGGGACTATATCGAAGATTAACTCTTCGCTTCGGAAATTGTCCGGGGATCCGAAGACCACGTCAAGTGTTACTGAGCCTGTACAGTTGGCTTCTACACCTGGTATAACGCCTTTAAAGGTCGTTCTTGTGGGCTTAATCCTTGAGGGATCTATGCCCATTTTCCGCACTTTATCCTGATAAAGCAGGTTCAGGCTACTGCCGCCGTCCATGAGGACTTTTGTGAGATGAAATCCGTTGATGATTGGGTCGAGAATCAATGCGGCGAAGCCGCCATGACGGATGCTAGTGGGATGGTCCCTTCGATCAAAAGTGATCGGGCAGGAGGACCATGGGTTGAACTTTGGGGCGACTGGCTCTATCGCGTATACGTCCCGTAGCGCACGCTTCCGCTCCCGCTTGGGAATGTGGGTTGCGTATATCATGTTCACCATCCGCACTTGTGGGGGAAAGCCCTTCTGTCCATTGTTGTTCGGCGGCTTGGGCTCCTCGTCGTCGCTGTGCAGCCCCTTGTCTCTGTTTTCGACCCTTAACTTGCCTGCCTGCTTGAACACCCAACAATCCCTGTTAGTGTGATTGGCTGGCCTTTCGGGGGTGCCATGTATCTGGCACAAGCGATCGAGTATTCGGTCCAAACTGGACGGGCCCTGAGTATTCTTTTTGAATGGCTTTTTCCGCTGACCGGATTTATAGCCTTTGAATCCGGCATTGACTGTCGTGTCATCATTGTTGTCGCTGTTAACGCGGCATTTTTGCTTATTCCGACGTGTCCTGCCACTTTTGTCCTTGGTATCCGAATTACCAGGGTTCTTTGATAAGTTGTTACTGCGAGCTAGCCAGCTGTCTTCTCCCGCGCAAAAGTGGGTCATGAGTGTCGTGAGGGCTGCCATGGATTTCGGCTTTTCCTGTCCCAGGTGCCGGGCAAGCCACTCATCGCGGATGTTATGCTTGAAGGCTTCTAGGGCCTCTGCGTCCGGACAGTCGACTATCTTGTTTTTCTTTGTTAGGAACCGTGTCCAGAATTGTCTGGCCGATTCCTCTGACTGCTGAATTATGTGGCTTAAGTCGTCGGCATCCAGCGGTCGCACGTAAGTTCCCTGGAAGTTGTCGAGGAATGCGGCTTCCAGGTCCTCCCAAGAACCGATTGAGTCTGCTGGCAAGCTGTTAAGCCAATGCCGGGCCAGTCCTTTAAGTTTGAGCGGGAGGTATTTGATGGCGTGTAGATCATCGCCGCGTGCCATGTGGATGTGAAGGAGATAATCCTCGATCCATACCGCCGGATCTGTTGTGCCATCGTATGATTCGATGTTTACGGGTTTGAAACCCTCTGGGATTTTATGATCCATTACTTCATTCGTGAAGCATAGCGGGTGTGCGGCGCCTCTGTACTGGGCTATATCACAACGCAACTCGGAAGAGCTATGTCTATTGTGTTCGGTCCGGCCGGATTTGTTGTATCCGGAGTGAAGATCATTGTCACATGCCGTAGGGCGCCTGCGCGATCCGTAGATCGATCTTGTTTGTCTTGCCTTATCCTCTAGTATGTCTCGCAGGTCGGGCGCATTTTTCTGTGCCTTAGTTGAGCGGTGTCGGGGCATGGCTTGGGTGGAGGGCCGAGAGGCCTCTCTGTCGCGGCCGCGAGGTGGCCGGTCTGCCATGTCATGCGCTGGTGATGTAGGTGCTTCCTCCTCTGATCGGGGTAGCGGCCTGCGCTTCGGGTAACTCTTGGAGGGGCGTTCGAGTTCATACTCTTCGGCCGCAAGGACTTCAGTCCATCTATCAGCTAGCAAATCTTGGGCAGCTCTAAGCTGTTGCTGCTTTTTCTTGAGGCTGCTTGCCGTGGCTAAAAGCCTGCGTTTAAAACGCTCTTGTTCGGCGGGGTCTGATGGTATGACGAATTCGTCGTCATCGAGGCTTGCCTCGTCTTCGGAGGGAGGCATATAGTTATCATCCTCGACCTCTCGGTCTGCCGCTCTCTCATGAGGGCTGGCTTCTCCATCTTCCTGTGCCGAATCTTGCTGAGGTGGGTGTTCTTCGGCGCTATCCGGGGTAGTATTATCTCCCGTGCCGGAATCACCGTTTTTGCTTTGGCGGGATTTAGAGCGGCGCCGCTGACACCGGCGCTTTGTCTGTTTCTTGGGGGCGTCATCCCCCGCTGTTCCATCGCCATCTCCATCTTTTGGAGTATCCACCATATATATGTCATATGACGAGGTGGCCTTCCAGCGCCCTACAGGTGCTGGTTCCTGTTCGTCTCCTACATCGTCGTCCATGCCGTTGATGTCTTCGGAGCTGAAGTCAAGCATGTCGGTTAGATCGTCGATAGTGGCTACAAAGTGGGTGGTGGGTGGGCTTTGAATTTCTTCATCGTCCGTATCCCAACCTTGCTGCCCGTAGTCCGGCCAGGGCTCTCCTGATAAAGAGAGAGACTTAAGAGAATTCAGGATGTCGCCGAAGGGCGAGTGCTGAAAGATGTCTGCGGCGGTGAACTCCATTATCGGCGCCCAATCGGATTCGATCGGCAGGGGCGCGGGGGGCTCGGAGTTCGGAGAGCAATCTGGCTCCTCGGAGTCACGGGCCATGCGGAGTGCAGGGCTGGAGTTCGGCTCGATCGCCTCTAAGATCGCAGCCCCTGAGGCAGCGTCCAACCGCTGATCCTCGATCGGCGCAGTAGGCTCCGAATCAATGGTCAAAACCGATGCGTGTGCAGCCTCCAAGGTTCTGTTCGGCGGCAGAGCTATATCATGCCCATCGAGACAGTGCGGCGCGCTTGGCTGTGGCTCTAACCCGTCGAAGATCAAGTCTCCGCGGATGTCAGCCGTGTAGTTTAAGCTTCCAAACCTGACTTGATGGCCAGGGGCGTGGCTTTCGATCTGCTCCAGGTGGCCGAGCAAATTGGCCCGCAGAGCGAAGCCGCCGAAGACGAAGATCTGTCCGGGGAGAAAAGTCTCACCCTGGACCGTATCGTTGTTGATGATCAAAGGAGCCATTGGGCCTAAAGGCGACGACACAGAGGAACTCTCAATGAAAGCACCAATGTCAGTGTCAAAACCGGCGGATCTCGGGTAGGGGGTCCCGAACTGTGCGTCTAGGCCAGATGGTAATAGGAGACAAGGGACACGATGTTTTTTTACCCAGGTTCGGGCCCTCTCGATGGAGGTAAAACCCTACTCCTGCTTGATTAATATTGATGATATGGGCAGTACAAGAGTAGATCTACCACGAGATCAAGGAGGCTAAACCCTAGAAGCTAGCCTATGGTATGATTGTTGTGTATGGAGTTGATTGCCTACGGACTACAGCCCTCCGGTTTATATAGACACCGGACAGGGTTAGGGTTACATAGAGTCGGTTACAATGGTAGGAGATCTTGAATATCCGCATCGCCAAGCTTGCCTTCCACACCAAGGAAAGTCCCATCCGGACATGGGACGAAGTCTTCAATCTTGTATCTTCATAGTCCAGGAGTCCGGCTGAAGGTATAGTCCGGCTACCCGAACACCCCCTAATCCAGGACTCCCTCAGTAGCACTGGGAGAACTACTGCGATTGTGCCCTGGTTCTGCTGGGCTAAGCACCTCAATAGAGAAAGCTAAAACTGACTGTCATGATAAGGTAAGAGACTGGTCGCTGTTCGAGAGGTTTCAAGTCCCTAAATACTTATGCCGCTTAGAGCGAGGAGTCGGCCCTGTCCGGCTTAAGGCGTGTATTGCGCCCCGAATTCGGCCTTCTGAATACTAGGGGCTTCGCCAAAATTTAAAATTATAGAATTCTATGGCTAAGTGAGAGTGATAACGCATTATAGTCCGATTGCCTTGTTCGTTGTGCTGAGCACCTCCCTCGAAGGACCCAAAAATGGGAACAAGAGTGCTCAGGTTTATCCCGAACACCCCAGCACATGTGGCGTGGGGGTAGAAGCCGGCGACTAGCCATCTCTCAGATTTGATAAACAACCGAACAGAAGGTAATATTTTAAATTCAGACAAGCATTGCATAACGCATATGAACAAGTTTTCATAATACAGGATTACACGAGCAAGTTTATTCAAATATTACATCTTTCGCACACTCGTCCTCTACAAGACGGGTGCCCTTCAGGACACCCTCATAGTACATCTTGAGGTGGCGATGCTCCTTGCCCTGTGGCGGCCCCTCCTTCACCAGCTTCACGGCGTCCATCTTATCCCAGTGCACCTTCGCACGGGCGAAAGCCCGGCGTGCACCTTCAATGCAGACGGACTGCTTGATGACTTCCAGCCGTGGGCAGGCATCCACAAGCCGCCTCACCAGGCCGAAGTAGCTGTTGGGAAGGGCGTCGCCAGGCTACATCCGGACTATAAAGCCCTTCATGGCCTATTCGGCCACCTTGTGTAGCTCGACCACTTGCTTCAGCTGATCGCTCAGAGGCATCGGGTGTTCGGTCCCAGTATACTGAGACCAGAACAGCTTCTCTGTTGAGCTTCCCTCCTTGGCCTAGTAAAATTGTGCGGCATCCGACATGCTGCGGGGTAAATCTGCGAATGCTCCTGGAGAGCTCCGAACTCGGGTAAGTAGCAAGTAATTTACTTTCACATGCTTGCTTTGCATATTGAATGCCTTACCCGCAGCTATGTTCTTCATCGCATCAATCTCCTGGAGGGCCTTTTGGGCCTCAGCCTCGGCATTCTTTGCGCTCTCGAGGGCCGTGGCAAGCTCGCACTCTCGCGTCTTCAAGTCAAGCTCCAACGCCTCGTGCTTCGTCACGAGAGCGTGGAGCTCTTGCTGCACCTCGCCAACCCGTGCCTCATGCCTTTCCCGCTTGGTGCGCTCCTTGGCCTCTTTGTTTTCGGCCTCGGATAGCGCTTGCTTCAGGGTCGCCACCTCGGTCGTGGCCCCTCGCAAATTTACAATGATCCTGTCATTTTGCAATCGCATTTTTTTATATATATCCATAGACTAGGTATTACTTACCTTTGTTCTCCTCGAGCTGCCTCTTGGCAAGGCCGAGCTCTTTCTTGGACCCTTCGAGGTCCTGCTTCAGTGCGGCGCCTCCGCAGTCAGTGCGGCCGAGGCCAGCAGCGAAGCCTGCATACGCATATAGACATACTTATATTAGACTCCTGCGATATTGTTTGATCCTCTATTCGGCTTTTCTTTGTGAACACCGAACAGAGCATCAGGGGCTACTGTCTATGCGGTAATTTTTTTCCTATATTTCAAATACTTACCTCAAAGCCTGTTAGAAGGCTGGCACAGGCTTCAGTCAGTCCGCTCTTGGTGGACTGAACCTTCTGGATCATCGCACTCATAATAGTGCAGTGCTCTTCATCGATGGAAGTGCTGCGAAGCGCTCCCAGCAGATTGTCCGGTGCCTCTGGATGGACAGAGGTCACCGGCACATGTGTCTTGCCCCTTTTAGAAGGAGGCCGCCTGCCTGAGTCCAGAACCACTGGAGGTTCCGGTGCGGTGTTCGGCTGAAGGCCGAACTCGGAGCCCTCGGGAGCCTCCCTCCCTCTGCTCCTAGAGTCCGGAAGGTTGCCTTGACGCGCCTCCGGGATTGTCTCCCCTCGACCCAGTGCCTCTTGAGACAATACCTCGGCATTGTCCATAGGGCAAGGGGAGGTGGCGGTCGGTAGTGGATCGCTATCCATATCCGACGAGTCCAAGGAGCCGCCCGACGAAGATACGTCGATACGGGCTTTGGGCGGTCTGCATAATCATATTCGACATTAGAAGAAGCAGTGCGTCAAAGGTATGCTATGAGTTACTCTGGTATCCGAATACTTACGACTTCGCCAGGGGCATGGCCCTGAGCAGCCACTCGTCTTCGGCGGCGGTGGTGGAGCAGTCCGGAAGGAGAGTCCTCCCCTTCTTGGACCCTTCGCCCCCCCCCCCCCCCGGTCGGGGCGGCCCTCCTTTTTTTGTCTCCCCCGACTGAAGGGGGAGCATCTTCATCTTCCTCCTCGTCTTCGGGGGAGGAGTGCTTCGCGGAGTTATCGGATGATGAGTCCGATAACACCTGCCATCGGGAACTCTTTCAGGTTCCCTTGGCCTTCTTGGTCTTCTCCGGCACCTTGTAAGGAGCCGGAGTCAGCATCTCTGTTAGGAGAGCGTCCGCAGTGTCTTCGGGCAGAGGGGCCGGACAGTTAATCTGCCCCGATGTCTCCACCCAGTCCTGTCAAAGGCATGGAGCTCAGACCCCGCACATGGTTAAGCTAGGGGAAACAAATATCCTACCGGATGTATAGAACTCGTCGAATGCGCTAGGCGCTTCGCGCTTAGCCCGTGGTCCTCGGTGAGAGAGGGAGGGACCTGGGCGCCCTTGAACAGCACCCTCCAGACGTCCTTGTGCGTCGTGTCGAAGAGCTCGCTCAGAGTCTGGTGCTGGGCCGGGTCGAACTCCCACAAGTTGAAATCCCATTGTTGACACGGGAGGATCCGACGGATGAGCATGACCTGGACTATGTTGACAAGCTTGAGCTTCTTGCTTGCCATATTCCGGGTACATTTCTGGAGTCCGTCCAGCTCCACCGATGAACCCCAGGATAGGCCCTTCTCTTTCCAGGAGGTGAGCCGCGTGGGGATTCCGGATCGTAACTCGGGGGGCCACCGCCCAGTTGGTGTCGCGCAGCTCGGTGATGTAGAACCACGCCGATTGCCACCCCTTTATGGTCTCCACGAAGGAGCCTTCAAGCCATGTAACATTGGGCATCTTGCCCACCATGGCTCCGCCGCATTCCGCTTGTTGGCCCCCACCACCTTCGGCTTGATATTGAAGGTCTTTAACCACATGCCGAAGTGGGGCCGGATGCAGAGGAAAGCCTCACACACAATGATGAACGCCGAAATGTTGAGGATGAAGTTCGGGGCCAGATCATGGAAGTCCAGCCCGTAGTAGAACATGAGACCGCGGACGAATGGATGGAGGGGAAACCCCAGTCTGCGGAGGAAGTGATGGAGGAAAACTGCCCTCTCGTGAGGTTCCGGGGTAGGAACAATCTGCCCCGCAGCGGGCAGCCGATGCGCGATATTCGCGGCTAAGTATTCGGCTCCACGCAGCTTCTTGATGTGTCCCTCCGTAACGGAGGAAGCCATCCATTTGCCCCCGCTCCAGACATGTTTGGAGAAGGTTGAGGGGAAGGATTTGGACTTGGGCGTTGGAGCTCGAGTGCGCAAGAACGGATGAGCAAGGAGGAAGAAGGCGTGGGTAGAGAAAGGTTAAACCTTATCCCTTTATAAGGGCGGCCGAAACTATGCGCCCCCACTAGCCTGGTAAAACTTGCTCATCCCCCAAGCGCCGTAATTGATGGCGCGGTTGAGTTACCCACGCCCGTATTGATGAGAATCCCGTAATAAGGGGTACACGATCTCTGCTTTGACAAGACGTGTCAAGAAACTGCCTCACGTTATGTGCGGGGATGGTTAAAGAAAAACGGTTTGAATAATCACCGAGCCATGGCATGATGTCATGTTGCCAAAATGTGTCAGCAGATTAGATTTGTGGAAATATTATTCTCTCTACGGTGGTATGTGGAACTTATTTTGCAGGGTCGGACACTATCCTGTTATTCAAACTCTTCTGTGGTGTGTTCGGAGGAGGAACCCGCCTTGCAATGCCGAAGACAACACTGCGCGCCGGACTCATCGTCATTGAAGCCTGGTTCAGGGGCTACTGAGGGAGTCCTGGAGTAGGGGGTCTCCGGACAGCCGGACTATATCCTTTGGCCGGACTGTTGGACTATGAAGATACAAGATTGAAGACTTCGTCTCGTATCCGGATGGGACTCTACTTGGCGTGGAAGGCAAGCTAGGCAATACGGATATGTATATCTCCTCCTTTGTAACCGACCTTGTGTAACCCTAGCCCCTTCCGGTGTCTATATAAACCGGAGGGTTTTAGTCCGTAGGACAACATACAATCATACCATAGGCTAGCTTCTAGGGTTTAGCCTCTTCGATCTCGTGGTAGATCAACTCTTGTAATACTCATATCATCAAGAATAAATCAAGCAGGACGTAGGGTTTTACCTCCATCAAGAGGGACCGAACCTGGGTAAAACATCGTGTCCCCTGCCTCCTGTTACCATCCGCCTTAGACGCACAGTTCGGGCCCCCCTACCGGAGATCCGCCGGTTTTGACACCGACACCCATGCTATAACAAATATAAGTGAAGCAAAAGATATATGTGGAGAGAAACAGGCAATCCAAACTTCAAAAGATATAAGTGAAGCACATGAAGCATTCTATAAAGCCATACTCAAAAGATATAAGTGAAGTGAATGAGCATTCTATAAATCAACCATGGACTATCTCATACCAGCATGGTGCATAAAATAAAAGTGAAAACTAAATGCAAAAGTCGCTGCAAGATTTGCACATATCACATGAACGAAATGAATTCGAAAACATACTGATACTTGTTGAAGAAAGATGGGATGCCTTCCGGGGCATCCCCAAGCTTAGACGCTTGAGTCTCCTTGAATATTTACTTGGGGTGCCTTGGGAATCCCCAAGCTTGAGCTCTTTCCTCTCCTCCTACTCACATCGAGACCTCCTCGATCTTCGAACACTTCATCCACACAAAACTCAACAGAAAACTCGGTAAGATCCATTAGTATAATAAAGCAAATCACTACTCTAAGTATTGTTGCAAACCAATTCATATTTTATTTTTTCATCGTAGCTACTGTAATATAACTTTTACATGGCTTAATCCACTAGTAGAAATCGATAGTTTCATCAAAACAAGCAAACTATGCATAAAAAACAGAATCTGTCTTAAACAGGATAGTCTGTAATAATCTGAACATTCACCATACCTCTGGTACTCCAAAAAATCTGAAATAATTAGGAAAAATAAACAATTTGTATAGAAATATAGTGCAAACAGTTTCAGATCCATTTGACATTCCAGTAAAAAAATGTAAAATCGCGCACTACAGCCAAAGTTTCTGTCTTGCACCACACAAACCAACAAGCAATGTAAACATCCTAAAGGCGAATCTTGGCACATTATTTTTATTTTTAAACTTTATAAAAGAACATAACATAAATAAATGACTCTTTAAAACTTCCAGGTTGTCTCCCTGGCAGCGCTTTCTTTAAAGCCATTAAGCTAGGCATATAGTGCTCAAGTAATGGATCCACCCGGATCCCAAGGTATATCAAAGCCAATTTTAATTAACAATGATTTGTGATTTAATAGTGAGCACAAAGTAACATATATCAAGCGATGATGAAGTCTAACTCTCTTCCTATGCATCGGCATGTCATAAAAGAACAATCCATGCACACATAGTAAAGCCCAATGCGTAGTATAAATTGTTTCTTGCAATTTTATCATATTGGAAACATGGAGAAGCGGAGATGTAGTTCTCTCTCATAATAATTGCAAGTAGGAGAAGCAAGCACATGCATATTATATCTATCAAAATCATCATGTGTAGTAGTAAAAGGCAACCCATCAATATAATCCTTAATAAGGGCAAACTTCTCCGATATAGTGTAGTCGGGAGAATTCAAAAAGATAATAGGACTATCATGCGTGGGTGCAATAGCAACAATTTCATGTTTAACATAAGGAACAATAGCAAGTTCATCTCCATAGGCATAATTCATATTGGCATCTTGGCCACAAGCATAGCAAGCATCATCAAAAAGGGATATTTCAAAAGAATCAACGGGATCATAACAATCATCATAGAATTCATCCTTCGGTAAGCATGAAGGGAAATTAAAAAATGTATGAGTTGAAGAGTTACTCTCGTTAGAATGTGGGAATGGGTGATCAATCCGCTCTTCCTCCTTTTGTTCTTCGCTCTCCTCCTCATCTTTTTCATCCAATGAGCTCACAATGTCATTAATTTCTTCTTCCATAGACTCCTGCAAAATATTAGCCTCTTCTTGGACAGCGGAGGAGTCCTCAATATATGGTTTAATATAAGGATTACAAGCATAATTATCATAGCAATATTTAAGTATGGCCAAATTTTCATATTTGTAGAGTAGTATCACACTCTTCAATAAAAGAAGCAATTTCACAAGTACCCCTAAAAGCAACAAATTCTTCAATTTGTTGAACATCATAGTAATTATAAACACCCTTAGTATATGAAGATACGATTCCATTATCACTAAATCCACATTGGTAAGGAAGGTGTTTCTTAGGGTCTTTAGAACAACAAGTACAATCATATATTTCACATAAATTCCAAGCATAGCACTACAAACGATGAATTTGATCCAGTAAAAGTTTCCTTTTTTCAGATATGCAGTGTCGCACATAACAAGCATGCTCATCTAAAGATTTTCCCTCAACTAAGCTAGTTGGGGTTTCAGCCCGAGCACATAGGGATCGAAGATGATCCAAGTAAAAAGCTTTAGTAGTGTGATAGATTTTGAGTGATTCTTCAACCATTGGTTCAGTAGGTACCACTAATTTTTTGGTATTTTGCGTTTCCTACACATAACTAAAGATAGAAAACAAGAGCACAAAATAAAAACTACTTAGTGATAAAGCAAACGAGCACACACGAGAATATTCACCCCACGCTATAACTCCCCGGCACGGTGCCAGAAAAATGTCTTGATAACCCACAAGTATAGGGGATCAATTGTAGCCTCTTTCAATAAGTAAGAGTGTTGTTGGAGATATAGCTACCAAGTATGACCCACCCAGGAGGGGCCGGGTCAAACCCAATGGCGGGTTACGAGAAAAAGCCCAGTAAACATTCAAGGTGATAGGTTATTAAGACTTGTAGAAGGCCTAAGCCCAGAGGCGGCTTAAGGCCCAATATTGTAAACCGCCATATGTAAAGAAAGACTTGTAAAGAAAGGCATATAAAAGAAGTCACCGAGCCGGATACGTTTTATGAGCCTGCCGGGACTCTGTAGGCCACCAGGCATCAACCCGTGTATATAAGGGGACGACCCAGTGGTGGCTTAGGGCAAGAAACAACAGATCGATAGCCAAGCTAGCGGATTCACTCCTTGGTCATCGAAACCTAGCAATACAGCATCAACTAGACTAGGCCTTACCTTCACCGTAAGGGGCCGAACCAGTATAAACCTCTCATATCCTTTGTCCCGATTAACCCCTTTAAGATTCCTAGTTGCGATGGCCGTATGACTAAGTCCTTTTGCTAGGATATCTGCCGTGACAATTCCACGACAGTTGGTGCCCACCGTGGGGCTAGCGCACGATGGATTTAAGTTCTTGAAGGGCAACTTCGAAGGGCTCGAGGGATACGCTATGGGCCGGATGACCAAGAGTCGACGCGGCAAGCTCTACATCGACGATGAAGGCTGGGCCCCCGAGGCCGGCTCAATTGAGTACGGGTACCGGGTCCCCTTTGGCGGAATCCATGTCTTCATCAGCCGGATCGGCGAGTCGGGCCGTGAGCCGGACGTCTGCACCAACCTCATCGAGACGGCTCAGCGCGCGAGATCCGCCCGGGCTCAACCTGCCGTGAGGCATGCCTCCATGGGTTGCATCCATGGAGGTGAACTCTCTGAAGGATCGGTGGATGGCGGTGAGACGGCCATCTGTTCTGACGGTGAGTCGTCCTCGGGCGAGACAGATTCTTTGTATCAGCTACAAGATGGCGTGCTTGGGGGCTGTTCCGATGGTAGCAGTATTTCGGACCTCTCTGAGCCGCCGAATCGAGCCAGAGTCTTCATGGCTGGCACTCAACCCGGTCAGAATTCCACAGCAGCGGCAGCAATAACCACCGGGTCAGCAGCGGCCGGGTTAGGAGACCCTGCGCGCCCACCGGCTCAGGTATTGATGGACCTCATGGATAGGATGACGGCCTTGTTGACTACTGTGGTTGAGCCGGCGAATAAAGCTCAACATGACGCGGATGTGGCGCGACTACGCGAAGAGGTTGCGCATGCCAAAGAAAACTTAGCAGCGGAAGAGGTCAGGATGGCTGTAGAATGGGCGGCTCTAGATGCTCGTGCTCAGCAGCTTCAAGCGGAGACTTTCCGGCGCTCGGTGGATCTGAATGCATCAAACGAGGTCATGAGGAGAAGGCACTAGAAAACTCAGTCATGTCTGCCTCTGACTTACGATCCTAGGAACCTTTTCCACACACCCGGGGCTGGTCCAAATAACCCGCTGGAGGCAAACCGGATCACAACACCCGGGGCTTGGGCGCCGGTTCAACCGCGGGCCATGGAGCCATCCCGTATGAATACTGCTCCGCCTCATTACACACCAATACCATCGGGTCACTTTTCTAACCCTTTGGAGAATCTCATCGCTGCGTCGGCTCGCTTGGCGGCTCTCCCGGAAGGTGACTCTCCGACAGCAATCGAGACACGAAGGGTGAGAGAACTTCTTCAGACAGCTCTGGCACAACAGGATGCGTACTCTTATAGCCGAGACAGAATCCATTCAACCCCTCGCCCAAGCTGGAGCCCGAGCTATAGCAGGCATATGGACTCAGCCACTATGTCAAGCAATGCTCAATGCTGCAACCAATCGCGCAGGCATGAGCCGGCGCAGGATGGAGCCCAAAACTTGGTGGATCAGGAGAGGATACGTCAAGAGGCCGAGCGGGCGGTTCAACTGGCAGCTGAGCAGGCGGCTCATCGGGCTTTTCCAGTTTATCCAGCAACCTCTGTTGAGGCAGGAGTGGCCACAAGAACAGGAGGTGTCCCTTGCCTGGTGTCGGCTCTACGTAATGAGCGCTTGCCAAAAGACTTTAAAGGGCCTCGTAAGGTGCCTAATTACACGACCGACTTGCAGCCTAGGGCATGGATTGAAAGTTATGAGATGGCAATGGAGCTGTTGGAGGTCAGCGATGCAGCAATGGCTAAGTATTTCACTATGATGTTGGATGGAACAGCTCGCACTTGGTTGAAAGGGTTGCCACCCAACTCCATCAGCTCATGGGCGGAGTTAAAAGCCTGGTTCATTCAGAACTTCAAGGACACATGTAAACAACCTATGTCAATCGTGGACCTGATTAATTGTAAGCAAGAGGAAGGTGAGTCCATGACCCATTGGGTGCGCCGGGTCAAGGAGATAATACATTCATCTGATAAGATGGATGCCGGCTCTGCGGTCTTAATGTTGGAGAAAAAATGTTGTTTTGAGCCTCTGAAATAGAAGCTGGGACGGCTCAAGCGTGATTGTAATGACATGGGCCAGTTGATGGCAGCCCTGGTTAAATACGCCGATTCTGACAGTACCAAGGATCACGCGTCTGATGAAGAGAAGACATGGAATGGAAAGAAGAACGGCAACGGCAAGGGTCACCAACATAACCCGACAAATCAAGGAGGTAATAAACGTAAGGCTGACAAGTTTGTGGCTAATACCAATACACAGGGCAACAACCAACGGTGCAAGGGTAGGCCACCTCCTCGGTCAGGCGGGTCAGGTCCCACCCTCGAGCAACTACTAAATGAACCTTGTCCGAGACACGACACCCGGGAGAAGCCAGCTACCCATCTGTGGAAGGATTGTACGATCATGAAGGCATTTAAAAATTCCAACATGTTTGATGGTAGCCACGGACCTGGCGGTGGTTCAGGCGGAGGTGGCTTTCATGATCCGGGCGCCGGTTCAGGCGGAGGCGGTTTTCACGGTCAGGGCCATCCGGGTAACCAGGGTGGCTATAATCAGCAACCTGGCCACATCAATCAACAGCAACAGTCCGGGTATCAGAGTAACCCAAAACAGTTGAATAGTGGGTAGTACCATGTACTTACCACTAGTTTATGCAAGAGGGACCAGAAACTTCATAAGAGGGTTGTAAATGCTATGGAGCCGACGATTCCACGTTATTTGAGATGGTTAGAACAGCCTATTGTGTGGACTAGGGAAGATCACCCTCCCCGGGTTGATAATCCGGGTCACTTGGCCTTGGTGGTGGCACCCCGGGTTGGTGGATATAAGTTCACTAAGGTGCTCATGGACGGAGGCAGTAGCATCAACATCCTCTATTACGAGACGTTTCGTCGGATGGGGTTGACTGATAAGAGTCTTAAACAATCCAACACTGTTTTTCATGGTGTCGTGCCTGGTAAGTCGGCATACCCAGTTGGTAAGATTGAACTGGAAGTAGCCTTTGGGGATGAATATGATTCCAGGGCTGAGAAGTTAACTTTTGAGGTAGTTAAGATCAAAAGCCCATATCATGCTCTATTTGGACGGCCGGCTTATCCCAAGTTCATGGCTTAGCCATTTTATGTGTATCTGCAGCTCACGATGCCGGGTTATAAAGGCACCATCACAGTACATGGAAGCCAGAAAATAGCCCTGGAATGTGAAGAGGGTGATGCCGCGTATGCTGAGTCTGTTTGTGCAACGAAGGAGTTAAAGTTTTATAAAGATAATGTTGACCCGGCAGACATGACGTCTTTGAAAAAGCCAACTACGGAGCATGAGCCGGTATTGAAATTCAAATCAGCTGATGACACCAAGATGATTGATTTTGTGTCTGGCGACTCATCCAAACAGTTCACCATCAGTGCCAACTTGGATCCAAAATAGGAAAGCATGCTCATCGAGTTCATCCGTGAGAACCGGGACATCTTTGTATGGAAGCCTTCTGACATGCCGGGTGTCCCGAGAGAACTCGTTGAGCACACTCTTAATACTGATCCAAGGTTTAAGCCGGTCAGACAGTTTCTTCGACAGTTTAACAAGGAAAGGCACAAGGCCATTAGAGAAGAGGTGGCCCGGCTCTTGGCGGTCGGGTTCATTATTGAAGTTTTTCACCCAGAGTGGTTGGCTAACCCGGTGCTTGTACTCAAGAAGAATGGCACCTGGCGTATGTGTGTGGATTACACTGATTTGAACAAGGCTTCTCCGGCTAACCCTTTTGCTCTCCCTCGTATTGATCAGATCATTGATGCTACAGCGGGTTGTGAGCGTTTGAGTTTTTTGGATGCCTATTCGGGTTATCGTCAGATCAAGATGGCAGTTAAGGACCAGGAGAAGACAGCTTTCATCACTCTGTTCGGAGCCTTCTGCTATGTGTCTATGCCTTTTGGGCTTAAGAGTGCCCAGGCGACTTATCAGCGGTGTGTGCAGAATTGCCTTCACAATCAGATTGGGCGTAATGTTCATGCTTATGTGGATGATATAGTGGTGAAATCCAGAGAAAATGAAACCTTGGTAACTAATCTAAAGGAAACCTTTGATAACCTCCGGGTCTACAAGATGATGCTTAACCCGGCCAAGTGTGTTTTTGGAGTCCCAGCTGGCAAACTCTTGGGTTTTTTGGTGTCTAACAGAGGTATTGAGGCTAACCCGGAGACAATTAAGGCAATTACATCTCTGGTCAAACCGGTGTGCATCAATGACGTTCAGCGGTTGGCGGGTCGCGTCACTGCCCTAAGCCGGTTCATAAGCCGGTTAGGGGAGAAGGCGATGCCTTTGTATCAAATGATGAAAAAGGCGGATGACTTTGTCTGGAGTGACGCTGCTAACTCTGCTTTTGAGGATCTGAAGAAACAGCTCGCTGAGCCGCCAGTTCTTGCTGCTCTGGTTGAGAAAGAGCCATTGTTGTTGTACGTGGCTACTAACTCACGTGTTTTCAGTGCGGCCATTGTTGTGGAGCGTAAGGAGGCTGGCAAAGAACATATGGTTCAACGGCCGGTTTACTATGTCAGTGAGGTGCTCATTGAGTCTAAACAGAGATATCCACGTTGGTAGAAGCTTGTTTATGGGGTGTTCATGGCAAGCCGGAAGCTCAAACATTACTTTCAAGGTCACCCAATTACTGTGGTTAGCTCTGCTCCTCTAGGAGACATTATTCAAAATAGAGAAGCCACAGGACGAGTCGTCAAGTGGGCCATTGAACTTGGATCTCATGGTTTAAAATATGTGCCACGTACTGCGATCAAGTCTCAAGCACTGGTTGACTTCATTAATGATTGGACGGCATCACAGATACCAGAGGAGAAGCCAGACAACACATATTGGACAATTCACTTTGACGGGTCCAGACAATTGGAAGGCTCGGGGGCTGGAGTTGTTCTGGCCTCTCCTCAAGGTGACAAATTTTGTTATGTGTTACGATTGATGTTTTCATGCACTAACAACGCAGCTGAGTACGAGGCCTTGCTTCATGGTCTTCGAATGGCTAAGGAAATGAGTTTGAGCCGGGTACGGTGTCTAGGTGACTCGGATCTGGTAGCTCAACAAGTATCAGGCAAGTGGGATTCTAAGGATCCTCTCATGGCGGCTTATCGCCGTGAGGTCGACGCTGTGGTTGGGTATTTCAAAAGTTATCAAGTGGAACACATTGACCGCAGAAAGAACGAAGCGATCGATGCCTTAAGACAGTTGGGATCTCAGCATAAGCCGGTGCCACCGAACACCTTTTTAGATGTTTTACATAACCCGTCTGTTAAGTTGCCTACAGAGGAAGATTTGGCCATTCCTGACTCGGAGGTACAGTTAGTGGCGGCTCTTCATGTCATTCCAGATTGGATAGTACCGTTCCTGGCTTACATGACCCGGGGTGAGTTGCCAAAGGACGAGACCCTGGCCCGACAGATAACCCGGTGATCCAAGTCAATGATGATTTCTGACGGAGAGTTGTATCATCGCAGCGTCACTGGAGCGTTTCAACATTGTGTTTCTCCTGAAGAAGGTCAAGAGATACTTCGTGAGATCCATGAAGGGGATTGTGGTCATCACGCCGGGTCAAAGTCTCTTGTGGCCAAAGCTTTTCGTCATGGTTTTTACTAGCTAACGGCTCACGCTGATGCGAAGGATCTGGTCAGTAGGTGTGATGGATGTCAAAAATTTGCACGATGAGCGCATGTGCCGGCTCAAGAGTTGTGGATGATTCTAATCACTTGGCCGTTTGAAGTTTGGGGGCTTGACATGGTTGGACCTTTCAAAAGGTCCAAAGATAAAAAGACACATCTTTTAATGGCAGTTGACAAATTCACAAAATGGGTTGAGGCAGAGCCAGTGAGCAAGTGTGATGCAGCCACGGCGGTTCAGTTCATGAAAAAGGTGATTTTTCGCTTTGGTTTCACACAGCATTATCACTGACAATGGCACTAATTTGTCCCAAGGTGCTATGGAGGAGTTTTGTCAACGAGAGCATATCCGGCTTGATGTTTCTTCAGTAGCTCACCCTCAATCCAATGGTCAAGCTGAGAGAGCAAATCAGGAAATCTTAAAAGGTCTCAAGCCCCGGCTTATGGTTCCCTTACAACGGACGCCGGGTTGTTGGGTAGAGGAATTACCCTCGGTGCTGTGGAGTATCAACACCACTCCTAACAGGTCTATAGGTTATACACCTTTCTTCATGGTTTATGGAGCGAAAGCAGTGTTGCCTAGTGACATCTGTCATGACTCGCCTTGCGTGGCGGCTTACGTTGAAGCTGATAATGAACAAGCCTGACATCATGCACTTGACTTGTTAGATGAGGAGAGAGACTTGGCAGTGGCTCGATCAGCAATTTATCAACAGGACCTGCGCCGTTATCACAGCCGCCAGGTTAAGTCCAGGACCTTTCAAGAAGGTGACCTGGTGCTCCGGCTCATCCAGGATCTGTCTGATGCACACAAACTATCCCCACCTTGGGAAGGACCTTTTGTGGTCAGCAAGAATTTAAACAACGGGTCATATTACCTCATTGACGTTCGAGAACACAAGGACTCACGTAAGTCAGAGGAGGAGACCCGCCGGCCATGGAACATTGCTCAGCTTCGGCCATACTACACCTGAGCTACCGGCTCTCGTCATGTACATACTTTGATGTTGTATGTATTATGATAAGTAATAAAGCAGGACCTCTGTCCTTTTCCTCTTCAAAGATCATATATCTTCACTATTTTCATTATTTAAATGACTATTAAGGAGCTAATCGTATCTGAATCTAGCTTAACCTTTTTGGTCCGGCTTATGATCGTATTCGAATCTAGCTGTAAACCTCATGGTCACTTGGGGGCTTCCTGTTCAAACATAGGTCATATTCGAACCAAAGAGAACATAGCTATCGTAACCCTCTTGATCGGCTCAAAGCCAAACTCACTAGGGGGCTTCTTGTTCGTATCCGAATCATAGCTTAACCCCTTTTGGGTCCAACTTGGATCACATTCGAATCAGGGTCGTTAAAAACCTCTTAAGATCATTTGGGGGCTTCCTGTTCAAACATAGGTCGTATTCGAACCAAAGAGAACATAGCTGTCGGTACCCTCTTGATCGGCGCAATGCCAAAGCCACTGGGGGCTATATGATAGTATTCGAATCTTAGCTTAACCCCTTTGGTCTGGTTTACTGATCGTATTCGAATAAGAAACCCCCAAATTTATGTTGTTTGAAATCTGTTATTCTGTCTTACTGGTTTTTATTGTCTCAAATCTAAACTATCAGTATGGTTTTTATTTAAGCCGGCTTGACTATTTGACAATAAGCCGCCAAGACATGATAGTCATCAGGTACATGGAAGCATTGACTTCTCAAAAAAGATTGGGTCGTCAACCTCATCATCCGGGTCATGTAAACCGGCAGTCCAGATTCAAAGAACACAGGTATGACAGTGTCATTCATGTACAGGTTTCTCTGTGTTTCAGCCTTGTTTATTTTACATCTAATTCTGGCTTTTCTACTATGATAATTTCATTTGTCATATACCGGGTGTTTTTGACCCGTCCGATGCTAAACCGCCATGCCAACTTTTTCATTTTTTTACAGGAAAAGAGATAAAACATTACAGATGCAACCACGGATGTAACGCATAAACATGTATTAACATCATGGCCAAAGAGTCATATGCAACATCTTATGCACGATGGCATAGGCAAAATATGCAGTTTTCAAACTAATCTATTACAAGGCATTGAGAGCCCAAAAGATTAGACTGTTTTTTCTCTCTTAAGCAGGTCTTAAGCTAAAAGTTGGGTTCTTCGGATGGTTATGACTCCCCCCTGGCCGGCTCACCTCCCTCCACTGGTTGAAAGCTGGGATTGGACCAGTCAAAGCCGTTCAGAGCAATGAACTTAGCTTCATCGTCAATTAGGCTGGCCGAGTCAATTTCTGGGGCAAACATATGTTGACGAACCAGCGGGATAAGATCCGTCACTTTATAAGAGGGAGTCGCCATCTTCTTATTCTCCATATCAAAACCCGGCTGATATTTATCGATGTTGGTCTCTTCTCCAAGAATGGTAGCTTGAGGGCGAACTCCCCTCACACAGGCAACAAAGTCATCTTGCTGAAATGGAGTCCCGTCTTCCTTCACGGTAGGGTACCCCTTAGCCACATCCACCAGATCTAGATCCGGCACCCAAGCTTTGGAGCGGCTCAGGGCAGTCAAGGCCCCGGCTCTGGCACAGGATCGTTTGACTTCTTGAAACCTGCCGGGTAAGATCGATAGCCTCTTCAAAATGTCACTCAATCGGTTGGAACCTTGGTTGGCAGGGGAGATAGTAGCAAGTGCTCGTTGAGCACCAGTGTACAATTGCTCCACCAAGGTATAAACCGCCTTCAGTTTGGTCACACTGTCTTGGCTCAGATTTTTGCTTCGTGGACCTGCGAGTGTTTTTTAACAAAGGCTCAGCACACGGCTTATATTCCTAGTCAAAATAAGGTATAAGTGATTAATACAGATGACTTACCAAAGATGGCAGAGACCATTTGAGACACACGGTTCTTTAAGCCTGTGAGCTCCGTGGTAACCTCCTCAAGAGCCGCCTCAGCTGTTTCAGCACGTTGTATCAGCAGTGTCTTTTCTTCAGCCCGGGATTTCTTCTTTGCAGTCAAGCTGGTCTTCAATTTTTCTATCTCAGAAAGACTCAATTGGAGTTTAGAGTCAGCAGTGTTGATTTCTGCCTCTTGATCCGCCAGTCGGGTCTTTGCATCAGTTAATTGGGAGCCCAATTCAGATAGGGTGTTCTACAAAACATACACAGGTGTGTCAAGGATTAAATTAAAAGTTATAAGGGTTCAAGTCTCAAGTACTTTGCACCGCAATACCACTTGACACTTGGGGGCTAATGTCTGCCAAAGCAATTTTTTATGACTCTTATATGTTTCAAGTCCCAAGTGTTTTACAAAGTAACAACACTTGGCACTTGGGGGCTAATGCATGATATTCAGAAAGTTTTTCAAGATTGAGCCGGATTGCAATACTTATTGGGACTAGTAAAAGACAGTTATGAAGTTAAGTACCAGCTCATTTATGATAAATTGAGCCGACCCTTGGGGACTACAGGTGAAGTTTACGCTACTCTATTGGACTTTCGAAAAGCTTAGAGACAAAGTATCAACCTATATCATAAAGTCTACAGATCATTCAGGTTCATCATCTGAAGACCTGGGGGCTGGCAGAGTATAAGTGAACAGGAGAACATACCTCATATTTTAGCTGCAATTGTTTAACCATCTCGATTTCCGAGTCACAGCTGGAGTGCACATGACTGAGATAGCCGGACATCACATCATTGATATTGAGGTGAGCATAATGGGAGATATCAAAACGCACTTTCTGTCTCTCCAAAGCTTCTTGTTTAGCAGTATGCCGGGCTAATACGGTGGGGGTCCCCAGTTCAACAAACTGGCTACCAGTAATCAACACATCAGTATCGGAAGTCATTGGCGGGTTAGATGAGCTAGATGGTTCAGGAATGGTTGGATTAAGGGTGGTCTCATTGACTGACAACTCAGGAGGGTCCAATTGAGTATGAACAGCCGGGTCTTCAGGTGCTTCAGTTTGAGAGGGAGTTGGCACGGCCAGCTCAGGTGCAGGAACCTTCGGGTCTTCTGACGGTTTAATCACCTTGGTCTTCTTGGATTTGGCTTGGCCACTAAGAAAGGTTTTATGAGACAGTGAGTATAAGGATGCAGTTTTTAAAGATACAGAGGAAAGATGATTTTTCCTTACCCAGGGGCAGTCTTGAAAGCCGGAAATTGAGTCTGAGATGAGTTGCCAAAAGAGCGAGAAACCTCCTGCAAAGGTAAAATAAAGTTAGTAATGCAAGGGAATAAATCCATTAATGAAAGCAAAAGACAAAGATGAAGGAAACCTCATTCTGGCGTTTTTGAGGGGTTTGTTGTAAAACGGAAGGCGGTTCATCGTCGTCATTAGTCCGAGCCTGACGGTGGCTCTCATGTTGCTGCTTTTTTAAAAGAAAATGAGGGTCCAAATAAGCCAAAGGGTGCGAAAACCTTACTTTCCGGGTTACCAGTCGAAGTTTCTGTGTTGGCAAAGGGGCTGAGTCGGAGGAAATAGTTACCTCTTCTTCTACGGCATGGCTGGCCCCCGTGTCGTCCTGGCAATAGTCAATGTCAATAAGGTTATTAAAAAATTGGCCAAGGGAGTCAAGGGCTACCTCCGACTCAGAAACATCGTCAAGCTTTAACAGGTCCGAAGCAGTGCTCCTTTTCTTCTTGGACCTCCGGGTCGTCTTCCTGGCGGCTATGGCAGCGGCTCTAGCCTTCTTGGCAGCTTCATGGTCAGACTTGGCCTTCCAGAAGTCAGATTTGGCCTGTAAACAAATAAACAGGATAAAAGGCCATGCAAGTATTTAAAACTACTGAGAAAAACACAAAAAGAGAGAGGTCAGGGGTTTTTCACCTCTGGTGCCGGGTTAAGTTTGCAGAAGGGGTTTAACCCAACTTTACTACAGTCCTCATATTTGCCGTTTACAAGGATGTTTGACATGGCAACAATGTCTTCTTCAGTCAATTGAATAGAGCTATGACGCAGAGATTCATCTGGGCCTCCGCCATATTCATACATTAACTTGGATCGGCGGCTTAGAGGGATGACCCGCCATGAGATCCAGCAACGGATCAAGTCAACTCCGGTTAAGCCATTCCCCAATAATGCATTAATCCTTTTAATAGATGGAATAAGCTTCTTGCGTTCAGCAGCAGTAAGCTTATCAGGGAGCACAAACTTGGAATCCAGACGCTCCGCACGATAACCCGGCAGTGGTTTTTCATTGGCTGGTGACGTGTCTTGGCAATAGAACTAGGTCTGATTCCAATCTTTGGGATGGCTTGGTAAGACTATTAAGGGAAAGATGGCGCCCTGTCGGCGCTAAATTGAGATTCCACCAAGCTCCAAACTAAGGCCGTTGGTGCATTCGTTCTGGCGGTTTAGATAAAAGTATTGTCTAAAAAGTTCCACGGTCGGTTCTTCTTGAAGATATACCTCACAAAGAACTTGAAAATTGCAGATATTTGATATAGAGTTGGGTACAATGTCTTGTGGGCGAAGCTTGAAGAAATACAGAACGTCTTGGAAGAACTTTGAGCCGGGTGGTGAGAAGCCCCGGTTCATGTGATCAGTGAAAATGATAACTTCACCGTCTTTGGGTTGAGGCCGTTCTTCGTCCGGGTCAGGTGCATGATAAGACATAACATTTTTCTCTGGCAAAAATCCTATGGTGACAAAATCCTTCAAAGTATCTTAAGTAACTGTTGAAGGGACCCAGTTGCAGACAGTTGGTGCTTTTGACGGCATGATGAGCAAAGGACAAACTGAAAGGAAAGCGATGTGTCGGTTCAATTCGATGGTGAAATTAAAAGTTAAATGCTAATGGTACAAATGAGTAATGGCGGCTTAAGTAAGGGCTAATGACATATAAAGGATAAGTGAGCCGGCGTGATAAGCCGCCATGGCTAAAGACATTCGAAGGAGACCAGAAACAGAATTGGCTAAGTGTTGAGACAAACAGATTTCCCAAGCTATTGTTATTATTCTGGATCAAAATGGGTTAGAAAAGAAAAATAAATTTAGACCTATAGAACGAGCGCGAAGGAGTTCATCAGCTCTAAAGAAGATATCTGTGCAAAGGAAAAGGATCTACTAGCATCTAAAATGGGCGTAAAACTACTGCCGCATAAGTTCTACTTTTCTTCTGGATCAAAAGAGGGTACGAAGAAGAAACTACAAACAGGTCTGTGATGAACAGCGAAGAACGCCGATGAACTCATAACCCTAAACAGATCTAAGGGCGAGGAAAGGTAGGAACTTACGAATGCAGAGCTTCTGCGAAGGGTCGTCGCGGTTCTCGGGACGAGCTCAGGGTGGTGCAGTGGCCGACTATGAGGGCAACAGTGAGCGCTATGGCGACGGCGGAGCTCGAGAGACAGAGAGGTGGCGAGAAGATGGAAGGAAGAAGAAGAAAGGGGAAGGAGCGGCCGAGCCTATTTATAAGGGGATAAGTGAACAAGTAGGCACAAAAATTGAGGAAGACCAAAATAATGATTATCCAGCTAAACGGACGCCTCGATTCTCGGGAGACATTAAAAAGATAAAGATTCATTGAAGATGACATCATAGCAGGCTTTCGTGTTTTCAGAAGATGACGTCATGGCGGGTTACAGAGTTTTTACAGAGAGAGGAAGATGGATTTCGTCTAAGTGTTGAAGGTTGACAAAGAACAAAGTTCAAGTCAACCTGGGTCCTAATGTTGGAGATATAGCTACCAGGTATGACTCGCCAGGAGGGGCCGGGTCAACCCCAATGGAGGGTTACGAGAAAAAGCCCAGTAAATGTTCAAGGTGATAGGTTATTAAGACTTGTAGAAGGCCTAAGCCCAGAGGCGGCTTAAGGCCCAATATTGTAAACCGCCATATGTAAAGAAAGACTTGTAAAGAAAGGCATATAAAAGAAGTCACCGAGCCGGATACGTTTTATGAGCCGGCCGGGACTCTGTAGGCCGCCAGGCGTCAACCCGTGTATATAAGGGGACGACTCAGCGGCGGCTTAGGGCAAGAAACAACAGATCGATAGCCAAGCTAGAAGATTCGCTCCTTGGTCATCGAAACCTAGCAATACAACATCAATTGGACTAGGCCTTACCCCCACCGTAAGGGGCCGAACCAGTATAAACCTCTCGTGTCCTTTGTCCCGATTAACCCCTTTAGGCTTCCTAGTTGCAATGGCCCTACGACTAAGTCCTTTCGCTAGGACATCTGCCGTGACAATTCCACGACAAGTGTCGAACCCAACGAGGAGCTAAAGGTAGAATAAGTATTCCCTCAAGTTCTATCGACCACCGATACAACTCTACGCACGCTTGACGTTTGCTTTACCGGAAACAAGTATGAAACTATTTTGCAAGGATAAAACTGTTGGGGAACGTAGCATAAATTCAAAATTTTCCTACGTGTCACCAAGATCTATCTATGGAGTCATCTAGCAACGAGGGAGGAGTGGATCTACATACCCTTGTAGATCGCGCGCGGAAGCGTTCAAGAGAACGGGGTTGATGGAGTCGTACTCGTCGTGATCCAAATCACCGATGATCCTAGCGCCGAACGGACGACACCTCCGCGTTCAACACACGTACGGAGCGGAGACGTCTCCCACGCCTTGATCCAGCAAGGAGGAGGGAGAGGTTGATGGAGATCCAACAGCACGACGGCGTGGTGGAAGTAGCGGGATTCCAACAGGGCTTCGCTAAGCGCTGCGGGAGGAGGGAGATGTGTCACGGGAGGGAGAGGGAGGCGCCAGGCCTTAGGTGTGGTTGCTCCTCCTTTTCCCCACTATATATAGGGCCAAGGGAGAGGGGGGAGGCGCAGCACTTGCCCCTTCCTCCAAGGAAGGGTGCGGCCAAGGGTGGGGAGGAGTCCATCCTCCCCAAGGCACCTCGGAGGTGCCTTCCCCTTTTAGGACTCTCCCCTTTTTCTCTTCTCTTGGCGCATGGGCCTCTTGGGGCTGGTTCCCTTGGCCCATGTAGGCCAAGGCGCACCCCCTACATCCCATGTGGCCCCCCGGGGCAGGTGGCCCCACCCGGTGGACCCCCGGGACCCTTCCGGTGGTCCCGGTACAATACCGGTGACCCCGAAACTTGTCCCGATGGCCGAAATAGCACTTCCTATATATAATTCTTCACCTCCGGACCATTCCGGAACTCCTCGTGACGTCCGGGATCTCATCCGGGACTCCGAACAACTTTCGGGTTACCGCATACTAATATCTCTATAACCCTAGCGTCACCGAACCTTAAGTGTGTAGACCCTACGGGTTCGGGAAGCATGCAAACATGACCGAGACGTTCTCCGGTCAATAACCAACAGCGGGATCTGGATACCCATGTTGGCTCCCACATGTTCCACGATGATCTCATCGGATGAACCACGATGTCAAGGACTTAATCAATCCCGTATACAATTCCCTTTGTCTAGCGGTATTGTACTTGCCCGAGATTCGATCGTCGGTATCCCTATACCTTGTTCAATCTCGTTACCGGCAAGTCTCTTTACTCGTTCCGTAACACATCATCCCGTGATCAACTCCTGGATCACATTGTGCACATTATGATGATGTCCTACCGAGTGGGCCCAGAGATACCTCTCCGCTTACACGGAGTGACAAATCCCAGTCTCGATTCGTGCCAACCCAACAGACACTTTCGGAGATACCTGTAATGTACCTTTATAGCCACCCAGTTACGTTGTGACGTTTGGCACACCCAAAGCACTCCTACGGTATCCGGGAGTTGCACAATCTCATGGTCTAAGGAAATGATAATTGACATTAGAAAAGCTTTAGCATACGAACTACACGATCTTTGTGCTAGGCTTAGGATTGGGTCTTGTCCATCAC
Organism: Triticum urartu; assembly: GCF_003073215.2. NCBI lineage: Eukaryota > Viridiplantae > Streptophyta > Magnoliopsida > Poales > Poaceae > Triticum > Triticum urartu. The sequence continues at coordinate 135,934,911 of NC_053027.1, read as the reverse complement.
ATCATTCTCCTAATGATGTGATCCCGTTATCAACGACATCCAATGTCCATGGTCAGGAAACCGTAACCATCTATTGATCAACGAGCTAGTCAACTAGAGGCTTACTAGGGACATGGTGTTGTCTATGTATCCACACATGTATCTGAGTTTCCTATCAATACAATTATAGCATGGATAATAAACAATTATCATGAACAAGGAAATATAATAATAATCAATTTATTATTGCCTCTAGGGCATATTTCCAACAGTCTCCCACTTGCACTAGAGTCAATAATCTAGTTCACATCGCCATGTGATTAACACTCACAGGTCACATCGCCATGTAACCAACATCCAAAGAGTTTACTAGAGTCAATAATCTAGTTCACATCACTATGTGATTAACACTCAATGAGTTCTGGGTTTGATCATGTTGCTTGTGAGAGAGGTTTTAGTCAACGGGTCTGCAACATTCAGATCCGTATGTACTTCGCAAATTTCTTATGTCATCTTGTAGATGCAACTGCTACATTTGGAGCTATTCCAAATAACTGTTCTACTATACGAATCCAGTTTACTACTCAGAATAATCTGGATTAGTGTCAAAGTTTGCATCGGCGTAACCCTTTACGACGAACTCTTTTACCACCTCCATAATCGAGAAAATTCCTTAGTCCACTAGTTACTAAGGATAACTTTGACCACTGTCCTGTGATCCATTCTTGGATCACTCTTGTACCCCTTGACTGACTCATGGCAAGGCACATTTCAGGTGCGGTACACAGCATAGCATACTGTAGGGCCTATGTCTTAAGCATAGGGGACGACCTTCGTCCTTTCTCTCTATTCTTCTGCCATGGTCGAGCTTTAAGTCTTAACTTCATACCTTACAACTCAGGCAAGAACTCCTTCTTTGACTGATCCATCTTGAACACCTTCAAGATCATGTCAAGGTATGTGCTCATTTGAAAGTACCATTAAGCGTTTTGATCTATCCTTATAGATCTTGATGCTCAATGTTCAAGTAGCTTAATCCAGGCTTTCCATTGAAAAACACTTTCCAAATAACCCTACATGCTTTCTAGAAATTCTACATCATTTCCGATCAACAACATGTTAACAACACATACTCATCGGAAATTCTATAGTGCTCCCACTCACTTCTTTGGAAATACAAGTTTCTCATAAACTTTGTATAAACCCAAAATCTTTGATCATCTCATCAAAGCATACATTCCAACTACGAGATGCTTACTCCAATCCTCATAAGGATAGCTGGAGCTTTGCATACTTATTAGCATCTTTCAGGATTGACAAAACCTTCCGATTGTATCACATACAACCTTTCCTCAAAAATCATCGAGGAAACAATGTTTTGATATCCTATCTGCAAGATTTCATAAATGATGCAGTAATTGCTAATATAATTCCAACAGACTCTTAGCATCGCTACGAGTGAGAAAGTCTCATAGTAGTCAACTCCTTGAACTTGTTGGAAAACATCTTAACGACAAGTCGAGCTTTCTTAATGGTGATACCTACCATCATTGTCCGTCTTCCTTTTAAAATCCATCTGTACTCAATAGCATTACGACCATCGAGCCGTTCTGCCAAAGTCTACACTTTGTTTCCATACATGGATCCTATCTCGGATTTTATGGCCTCGAGCCATTTATCGGAATCCGGGCCCACCATTGCTTCTCCATAGCTCGTAGGTTCATTGTTTTCTAGCAACATGACTTTCAAGATAGGATTACGTACCACTCTGAAGTAGTATTCATCCTTGTCATCCTACGAGGTTTGGTAGTGACTTGATCTGAAGTTTCATGATCACTATCATAAGCTTCCACTTCAATTGGTGTAGGTGCCACAGGAACAACTTCCTGTGCCCTGCCACACACTAGTAGAAGAGATGGTTCAATAACCTTATCGAGTCTCCACCATCCTCCCACTCAATTCTTTCGAGAGAAACTTTTCCTCGAGAAAGGACCCGATTCTAGAAACAATCCCTTATTGCTTTCGGATCTGAGACAGGAGGTATACCCAACTGTTTTGGGTGTCCTATGAAGATGCATTTATCCGCTTTGGGTTCGAGCTTATCAGCCTGAAACTTTTTCACATAAGCGTCACAGCCCCAAACTTCTAAGAAATGACAGCTTAGGTTTCTCTAAACCATAGTTCATATGGTGTCATCTTATCGGAATTATGTGGTGCCCCATTTAAAGTGAATGTGGTTGTCTTTAATGCCTAACCCATAAACTATCATGGTAATTTGATAAGAGACATCATGGTATGCATCTTATCCAATAGGGTGCAGTTATGATGTTCGAACACACCATCACACTATGGTGTTCTAGGCTGTATTAGTTGTGAAACAATTTCCACAATGTCTTAATTCTGTGCCAAACTCACAATTCAGATATTCATCTCTATGATCATATCATAGATATTTTATCCTCTTGTCAGGACGATCTTTCAACTTCACCCTGAAATTACTTGAACCTTTCAATAATTCAGACTCGTGATTCATCAAGTAAATATACTCAACATCTACTCAAATCATCTGTGAAGTAAGAACATAACGATATCCACTACATGCCTCAGCACTCATTGGACTGCACACATCAAAATGTATTACTTCCAACAAGTTGCTTTCTAGTTCCATCTTACTGAAAACGAGGCTTTCAGTCATCTTGCCCATGTGGTATGATTTGCATGTCTCAAGTGATTCAAAATCAAGTGAGTCCAAACGGTCCATTTGCATGGAGTTTCTTCATGCATATACACCAATAGACATGGTTCGCATGCCTCAACCTTTTCAAAAACGAGTGAGCCCAAAGATCCATCAACATGGAGCTTCTTCATGTGTTTTATACCGATATGACTTAAGTGGCAGTGCCACAAGTAGGTGGTACTATCATTACTATCTTTTGGCATGTGTATCACTACGATCGAGATTCAATAAACCATTCATTTTAGGTGTAAGACCATTGAAGGTATTATTCAAATAAACAGAGTAACCATTATTCTCTTCAAATGAATAACCGTATTGCGATAGACATAATCCAATCATGTCTATGCTCAACGCAAACACCAATCTCGATGGTAGAGGGAGCGTGCGATGCTTGATCATATCAACATTGGAAACACTTCCAACACATATCGTCAGCTCACTTTTAGCTAGTCTCCGTTTATTCCGTAGCTTTTATTTCGAGTTACTAACACTTAGCAACCGAACCGGTATCTAATACCCTGGTGCCACTAGGAGTACTAGTAAAGTACACATCAACACAATGTATATCCAATATACTTCTATCGATCTTGCCAGCCTTCTCATCTACCAAGTATCTAGGGTAATTCTGCTCCAGTGGATGATCCCCTTATTACAGAAGCACTTAGTCTCGGGTTTCGGTTCAACCTTGGGTTTCTTCACTAGAGCAGAAGCTGATTTGCCGTTTCATGAAGTATCCCTTTGTTCCCTTGCCCTTCTTGAAACTAGTGGTTTCACCAACCATCAACAATTGATGCTCCTTCTTGATTTCTACTTTCGCGGTGTCAAACATCGCGAATATCTCAAGGATCATCATATATGTCCCTGATATATTATAGTTCATCACGAAGCTCTAGCAGCTTGGTGGTAATGACTTCGGAGAACTATCACTATTTCATTTGGAAGATCAACTCCCACTTGATTCAAGCGATTGTTGTACTCAGACAATCTGAGCACAAGCTCAACAATTGAGCTTTTCTCCCTTAGTTTGTAGGCTAAGAAAATCGTCGGAGGTCTTATACCTCTTGACGTGGGCACGAGCCTGAAATCCCAATTTCAGCCCTCGAAACATCTCATATGTTTCGCGACGTTTCAAAACCGTCTTCGGTGCCTCAATTCTAAACTGTTTAACTGAACTATCACGTAGTTATCAAAATGTGTATGTCAGATGTTCGCAACATCCACAGACGACGTTCGAGGTTCAGCACTCTGAGCAGTGCATTAAGGACATAAGCCTTCTATGAAGCAATGAGGACAATCCTCAGTTTACGGACCCAGTCCGCATAATTGCTACTATCAACTTTCAACTAAATTTTCTCTAGGAACATATCTAAACAGTAGAACTGAAGCGCGAGCTACGACATAATTTGCGAAGATCTTTTGACTATGTTCAGGATAATTAAGTTCATCTTATGAACTCCCACTCAGATAGACATCCCTCTAGTCATCTAAGTGATTACATGATCCGAGTCAACTAGGCCGTGTCCGATCATCACGTGAGACGGACTAGTCATCATCGGTGAACATCTTCATGTTGATCGTATCTACCATATGACTCATGCTCGACCTTTCGGTCTTCTGTGTTCTGAGGCCATGTCTATGCACATGCTAGGCTCGTCAAGTTAACCCTAAGTGTTTTGCATGTGTAAAACTGTCTTACACCCGTTGTATGTGAACGTAAGGATCTATCACACCCGATCATCAGGTGGTGCTTCGAAACGACGAACTTTAGCAACGGTGCACAGTTAGGGGAGAACACTTCTTGAAATTTTAATGAGGGATCATCTTATTTAATACCGTCGTTCTAAGTAAACAAGATGCATAAACATGATAAACATCACATGCAATCAAATAATAGTGACATGATATGGCCAATATCATATAGCTCCTTTGATCTCCATCTTGGGGCTCCATGATTATCTTGTCACCGGCATGACACCATGATCTCCATCATCATGATCTCCATCATCGTGTCTTCTTGAAGTTGTCTCGTCATCGACATGCAAGTCGTGATTCCCTTGACAAGAACATGATCAATCTCATACATCACATATATCATTCATCACATCCTTTTGGCCATATCACATCACATAGCATACCCTGCAAAAACAAGTTAGACGTCCTCTAATTGTTGTTTGCATGTTTTACGTGGCTGCTATGGGTTTCTAGCAAGAACGTTTCTTACCTACGCAAAGACCACAACGTGATATGCCAATTGCTATTTACCCTTCATAAGGACCCTTTTCATCGAATCCGATCCGACTAAAGTGGGAGAGACAGACACCCGCCAGCCACCTTATGCAACTAGTGCATGTTTGTCGGTGGAACCGGTCTCACGTAAGCGTACGTGTAAGGTTGGTCCGGGCCGCTTCATCCCACGATGCAGCCGAATCAAGATAAGACTAGTAACGGCAAGATAATTGAGAATATCGACGCCTACAACTACTTTGTGTTCTACTCGTGCATAGAATCTACGCATAGACCTAGCTCATGATGCCACTCACTGTTGGGGAACGTAGCATAAATTCAAAATTTTCCTACGTGTCACCAAGATCTATCTATGGAGTCATCTAGCAACGAGGGAGGAGTGGATCTACATACCCTTGTAGATCGCGCGCGGAAGCGTTCAAGAGAACGGGGTTGATGGAGTCGTACTCGTCGTGATCCAAATCACCGATGATCCTAGCGCCGAACGGACGGCACCTCCGCGTTCAACACACGTACGGAGCGGAGACGTCTCCCACGCCTTGATCCAGCAAGGAGGAGGGAGAGGTTGATGGAGATCCAACAGCACGACGGCGTGGTGGAAGTAGCGGGATTCCAACAGGGCTTCGCTAAGCGCTGCGGGAGGAGGGAGATGTGTCACGGGAGGGAGAGGGAGGCGCCAGGCCTTAGGTTAGTTGCCCTCCCTTTCCCCCACTATATATAGGGCCAAGGGAGAGGGGGGGGCGCAGCCCTTGCCCCTTCCTCCAAGGAAGGGTGCGGCCAAGGGGGGGAGGAGTCCATCCTCCCCAAGGCACCTCGGAGGTGCCTTCCCCTTTTAGGACTCTCCCCTTTTTCTCTTCTCTTGGCGCATGGGCCTCTTGGGGCTGGTCCCTTGGCCCATGTAGGCCAAGGCGCACCCCCTACAGCCCATGTGGCCCCCCGGGGCAGGTGGCCCCACCCGGTGGACCCCCGGGACCCTTCCGGTGGTCCCGGTACAATACCGGTGACCCCGAAACTTGTCCCGATGGCCGAAATAGCACTTCCTATATATAATTCTTTCTTCACCTCCGGACCATTCCGGAACTCCTCGTGACGTCCGGGATCTCATCCGGGACTCCGAACAACTTTCGGGTTACCGCATACTAATATCTCTATAACCCTAGCGTCACCGAACCTTAAGTGTGTAGACCCTACGGGTTCGGGAAGCATGCAAACATGACCGAGACGTTCTCCGGTCAATAACCAACAGCGGGATCTGGATACCCATGTTGGCTCCCACATGTTCCACGATGATCTCATCGGATGAACCACGATGTCAAGGACTTAATCAATCCCGTATACAATTCCCTTTGTCTAGCGGTATTGTACTTGCCCGAGATTCGATCGTCGGTATCCCTATACCTTGTTCAATCTCGTTACCGGCAAGTCTCTTTACTCGTTCCGTAACACATCATCCCGTGATCAACTCCTGGATCACATTGTGCACATTATGATGATGTCCTACCGAGTGGGCCCAGAGATACCTCTCCGCTTACACGGAGTGACAAATCCCAGTCTCGATTCGTGCCAACCCAACAGACACTTTCGGAGATACCTGTAATGTACCTTTATAGCCACCCAGTTACGTTGTGACGTTTGGCACACCCAAAGCACTCCTACGGTATCCGGGAGTTGCACAATCTCATGGTCTAAGGAAATGATACTTGACATTAGAAAAGCTTTAGCATACGAACTACACGATCTTTGTGCTAGGCTTAGGATTGGGTCTTGTCCATCACATCATTCTCCTAATGATGTGATCCCGTTATCAACGACATCCAATGTCCATGGTCAGGAAACCGTAACCATCTATTGATCAACGAGCTAGTCAACTAGAGGCTTACTAGGGACATGGTGTTGTCTATGTATCCACACATGTATCTGAGTTTCCTATCAATACAATTATAGCATGGATAATAAACGATTATCATGAACAAGGAAATATAATAATAATCAATTTATTATTGCCTCTAGGGCATATTTCCAACAAAAACTATGAGTACTTTGCGAGAATAAAAATACAGATAAATTGCACGGTAATAAAAGTGGAAAGCTTTTGTCAATAAGAAAGTTATTTGTCCCTAGGCGATCGATAACTAGACCGGTAATCATTATTGCAATTTTATTTGAGGGAGAGGCATAAGCTAACATACTTTTTCTTCTTGGATCATATGCACTTATGATTGGAACTCTAGCAAGCATGCGCAACTACTAAAGATCATTAAGGTAAAATCCAACCATAGCATTATAAGGCATCAAGTCCTCTTTACTCCCATACGCAAACAACCTACTTACTCGGGTCTGTGCTTCTATCACTCACGCCACCCACCATAAGAAAATCATGAACATATTGCAAACCCTACAGCGGGGATCCCTCACGCTTGAGTGACACAGAGAGCACCATAGGACAACACCAATAATAAAACATGCAACTCAAAACAATCACGATCATCAATTAACCCATAGGACAAAACGGATCTACTCAAACATCATAGGATAGCCATACATCATTGGGAAATAATATATAGCATTGAGCACCATGTTTAAGTAGAGATTACAGTGGGTAAAAGAGGGGTTACACCACTGCATAGAGGGGGGAAGAGTTGGTGATGACGGTGGTGAAGTTGTTGGTGTGTTGGTAAAGATTGCGGTGACGATGATGGCCCCGGCGGCACTCCGGCGCCACCGGGAGAGAGGGGGAGAGAGCCCCCCTTCTTTTTCTTCTTCCTTGACCTTCACCCTAGATGGGAGAAGGGTTTCCCCTTTGGTCCATGGCCTCCATGGCGGCGGAGGGGCGAGAGTGTAACACCCACGATGCGGCTATATCTCCCATGTGTCGGGGCACGACTTAGAGGCATAGCCGCATGGTAGGTCTGTCGCAAGAGGGGTAATCTTTACACATCCCATGTACTGAATAAGGAAGGGATAAAGAGTCGGCTTACAATCGCCACTTCACACAATACATAAATATGCATACATCATCCAAGGTACAAACAAAGGTCCGACTACGGAACCAAAATAAATAAAGAACACCCCTAATGTTAGATCCTCGATCGTCCCAACTAGGCTCCTCTACTGATCATCCGGAAAAGAAACATAGTAGCGGCCTGAATCCTCGTCGAACTCCCACTTGAGTTCGGTAGCATCCCGTGCACTGGCATTATTGGCACCTGCATCTGTTTGGAAGTATCTGTGAGTCACGGGGACTCAGCAATCTCACACCCGCGAGATCAAGACTATTTAAGCTTAAGGGTAGGAAAGGGTAGTGAGGTGGAGCTATAGCAAAGCACTAAGCATATATGGTGGCTAACTTACGCAAAAGAGAGCGAGAAGAGACGCATGGTCGAGAAGCTAATAAAGATCAAGAAGTGATCCTGAAGCTACTTACGCTCAAGCATAACACAATACCATGTTCTCTTCCCGGACTCTGCCGAAAAGAGACCATCACGGCTACACACGTGGTTGATTTATTTTAATTAAGTTAAGTGTTCTCTACAACCGGATATTAACAAATTCTCATCTGCCCATAACCGTGGGCACGACTTTCGAGAGTTCAAAACCCTGCAGGGGTGTCCCAACTTAGCCCATCACAAGCTCTCATGGTCAATGAATGATATTCCTTCTCCCAGGAAGACCCGATCAGACTCGGAATCCTGGTTACAAGACATTTCGACAATGGTAAAACAAGACCAGCAAAGCCGCCCAAATGTGTTGACAAATCCTGATAGGAGTTGCACATATCTCGTTCTCAGGGCACACCGGATAAGCAATCCGTACAACTAAAACCAACTCTCAAGTTTCCCGAGGTGGCGCTGCAAGGGGCTCTAGTTTGGACCAACACTCAGAGGAGCACTGGCCCGGGGGTTTAAAATAAAGATGACCCTTGAGTCTGCGGAACCCAAGGGAAAAAGTCTTAGGTGGCAAATGGTAAAACCAAGGTTGGGCCTTGCTGGAGGAGTTTTATTCAAAGCGAACTGTAAAGGGGTTCCCATAACACCCAACCGCGCGAGGAACGCAAAATCAAGGAACATAACACTGGTATGACGGAAACTAGGGCGGCAAGAGTGGAACAAAACACCAGGCATAAGGCCAAGCCTTCCACCCTTTACCAAGTATATAGATGCATTAAAGTAAATAAGAGATAATAATGATATCCCAACAATATCCATGTTCCAACATGGAACAAACTTCATCTTCACCTACGACTAGCAACGCTATAAGAGGGGTTGAGCAAAGCGGTAACATAGCCAAACAAAGGTTTGCTAGGAAAGGTGGGTTAGAGGCTTGACATGGAAATATGGGAGGCATGATATAGCAAGTGGTAGGTATCGCGGCATAGCAATAGAGCGAACAACTAGCAAGCAAAGATAGTAGTTATTTTAAGGGTATGGTCATCTTGCCTGCAATGTTCTCAGAGTTGTCGAACGCTTAATCCTCGTTAGCGTACTCAACAGGTTCCTCGATCACGTACTCGTCTCCCGGCTCTACCCAAAGCAAGAACACAAGCAAAGGACCAATAATCAATCACGGTGCATTGCACAAGCAACATGATGCAAAACATGGCATGATATGCAAGACATGATATGCAATGCATATGCGTGCTCCGGAAGGGAAAGAATGAACAAGGCATCAACTTGGCAAACCAAGTGTTCCGTTGGAAAGATAAGATGATTTCGGTCAAAATCGATATAAAGATCACCGGAATCGGATGCACGGTTTGCAAATGGCAAGCAAAACAAGAATGGCACAATTCTGCGATCAACAACACGATGCCATCTAGAATGCAACAATAAACTAAGCTACTGCACTCTAACATAGAAACAAAGCACATGCCAGTGATGTACTAAAGATGCTTGACAAAACATGAACACTGAGCTACGGCTAAAAAACACAAGAACGGGTTCAAACAAGCATGGCAAAAGTGCAAAAGATATCAGCTTCACAGACTTAGTGAAAATACTAACATGCCAGAAATAACATCAGGAAGCAATGTTTAGGGCAAGCAAACAACATGCTAAAGGAATATATCATAGCAAACAAAGGCATGACATGATTCTAATAAATGCATAGAACAAACATACCTTACTGATCATGAGCCAAAAAGGCACAGAAGATATGATGGCACCCATGTAAACATAGCAAGTTTCATTAACAGTTTCAGACTTGGCAGAAAATAGAGCATGGCATAAACAGAGTTATGAAGGCAACTTTGTGAGCTCAAACCACTCATCACAAAGCCTTCCATGTCAAAACAAGCATATCATCAGCAAGATGACATGTTCATGAAGCTAACCATGGCAAGATCAAGTTCATAGCATGCATGGATCACTAGTAACAACCATGGCAAAATTGATTAACATGTAAACAATCTGCCAGGAACATTTTATAGCAAAAGTAGAGCAATATTAAGACATTCTAGGGCACTACATAATTGCAAACATGGGCATGGATGGATAGAGCATAACCATATGTTCCAAACACCCTTACTGAAGATACTCAAAACAAGCATGGATCTCACTGTAGCATCATGTTTACATGGCATAAAAATAACAGCAGGCACAATACTTGGCAAAATCCTAAGTCTCTGAAAACAGTAATATCACGAAGGCTACTTTGCATGCTTGTGCTAGTCACCACATTGATCACAAAAATGCAAGACAAGCACCCCTGTAAAGATGGCATGGCATAGTGCAAAACACATGTAGATCTCATGCCCATATTAAGCACACATCAAATGTGACAAAAATGACAAATCACCATAAACTGATAAGTAACAATAGTAAACATTTTATAGCACTCTTACATCAATGATTTAGGCATCAAGATGGACTCAAACAAGCATACCACAATGGAATGAAATAAAGAGCATCTCCCAATGAACATTTTGATATATCATGCGCATGAAACGGAGCTACGGTCACGGAGATATGGCATGATGAACAGGGGCATAAAATTAACAGGGGAAAAGACTTAGCCAAAAATTCAACCTATGAGTGGATCTAGGGTTTGACCCTAGGCGCGCGAACCCAGGCGGATCTGGATCTCGCCGGAGATGGAGGAAGGTGGCCGGAGGAGGAGAAGACGGGCGGTGACGTGCCGGGCGAGGAGGCGAGGCGTGGACGCCGACGCGGGGAGCGGCGGAGCCGGCAGCGGCTCGCGGTGGCGGAGCAGGGCGGCGGGCAGCGGCCGGAGCCGGGCGGCACGGCGACTGGCGCTGGACGGGCGGGGTCGCCCGCGGGCGGCGGCGGCGGGGAACGGGCCCACGGGGGCCGGATCTGGGCCCGGCGGGCCTCAACGGCGCGCGGGACGGCGCGCAGTGACGTGGCAATGCGAGAGTGGCTGAGGCAGCGGGGAGGACGCGTTCGGCCTAATCCGGACGTGTTCGACGACGGCGGGGGATGTGGTAGCTAGGGTTTGGACCTGAATTTCGGGGGAGGAGCACCTATTTATAGCTAGGAGGAGGTAGGAGTGTCCAAATGGAGTGTAGTTTCCGCCCACATGATCGTGATCCGACGACGGAGGACACGGGAGTGGTTTGGATGGGTTATTGGGCCGTTTTGGAGGGGTGTTGGGCTGCAACACACAAGAGGCCTTCGCGGTACCCGGTTAACCGTTGGAGTATCAAACGGACTCCAAATGGAACGAAATTTGACAGGCGGTCTACCGGTGGTGTACCAAGGCCACTTGGCAAATCTCGGCCCATTCCGAGAACGTTTAACACCCGCTCACGAAAAGAGGCAAGAGGGGTGCGCCGGTGCACGTGGGAGTGTCAGATTGCAAAACAGACAACGGGGAAAATGCTCGGATGCATGAGACGAACACGTGTGCAAATGCGATGCACATGATGACATGATATGAAATGCATGACATGAACAAAATAAAAAACGTAGACAAAACCCAACCACGAAGGGAATCTCATAACTTAAAGCCGAAAATGGCAGAGTCGGAGTAACAAATATGGCAAGTTAAATCCGGGGTGTTACAGAGAGCCCCTCCGAGATTGGATTTGTCTCTGTGTCTCTCTCTGTTTCTACGCTCCCAGATCCGTCCCTTCACCGTTTCTTATATTCCCGGAGATCCGTAACTCCGATTGGATTGAATTTTGAACACGATTTTTATCCGGATATTAGCTTTCTTGCAGCGAAAGAAGGGCACCAACCGCCTTACGGGGTGTCCACAAGGGTCAGGGGAGCGCCCCTACCTCGTGGCCCCCTCGGGCATCGTCTCGCGTTGATTCCACTTCCCAAAATTCACATATATTCCAAAAAAATCTCCGTCGGTTTTTATCCCGTTTGGACTCCGTTTGATATGGATTTTCTGCGAAACAAAAAACATGCAACAAATAGGAACTGGCACTGGGCACTGGATCAATATGTTAGTCCCAAAAATAGTATAAAAAGTTGCCAAAAGTATATGAAAGTTGTATAATATTGGCATGGAACAATAAAAAATTATAAATATGCGGAGATGTATCACTAATCTTTTGAGAAAGAAGAAAACTTGTTTTTACTATTGATGTGTAGGAATACACATATTTGGAAGGAAACCAATTAATACCCTAGCAAATGAAGTCATTTGGAACAACTTTCCTTTTGGGCTAAAGTTCATCAGTGCAAACAAAGCGCAAGACGACGCATGGTACGAGCGTGCTCACTCGTATCGGCGGTCATACCACACGGCGTCGCCACCACATCGTCTACATAAGCAACTTTTGTGAAGGCAACAACATCAGACTACAAAGAGGGTCGCCGCTGCCACATCCAAAGCAGAGGGAGAAGAGATACAGAGAAGAAGAAACACTGGAGAGCCATTCTTTCTCTTCTGCCCCATCTCCATTCCATTCATCGCAACACCACCATAGGGAGAGAAGTTCCAAGTTGTAAGATTAGGGTTTGTAATCATACTCATATCAAGACCGAGACTCATTTAATCATTCATCTGGTTGCGGATCTTTGTGATATTATATATTGAGATGATTTCTCTTTATTTAATCTCCGAGTTGTTTGGTTATTTCCCTCTCATGCGTAAGTAATATAACCCCCTAGGCATGGGAGATGTAGGGGATTGGTGAGATTCATTTGTGCCTATTTTATATGTCGTCATTTGTGGTAATATAGTTCTAGGATTGTTCAGTAAGTTGTTTATCTGTGGTGCACATAATGAGCGTTGTCCAATTTAAGGGGCCATGCAACATGTTCCGAAGACCTACACATGTACCACCTATTTTTTTGTGAATCTGTGTTGGGAATATGCCTTAGAGACAATAATATTGTATTATTATATTCCCATTATTCATAATTAAGAGTTTATATTTCATGCTATAACTATTATGATCCTAGAATATGCGATTCAGTGGAAAACTCATATGCACATGCGAAATGATAAACGGTCAAACAATAGGTTCCCGGTCCAGCCTCTAGGACTGGCTCAGTGATCATGTTTCCCAGATTTTAGGATATCGTCAGGTGTAAAGATAGTCCTAAAACAACATTGAGGGTATGACGTTATAAGAACTATCATATTGAATCGACCCAATCTTGTATGTTATACTTAGTGATCATATCGTATGAAATCATCTATTATAACACGGAGTGTTAGCATGTGTTCTTTAGTTCCTCAGACCATGAGAGTGTCTTGGTCACTTCCTACCAGACGATGGACTTTGGGATTGCTCAAACGTCATCTGGAACAAGGTGATCATAACAACAACTTCCGGGCTCATCGGAAAGTTTGACAAGTGAACGAACGACTCAAGAGTGGGATTTTCTCCTCCGACGATGGAGATATATTCTTAGGGCCCTCTCGGTGTGACGACATCCATCATCGTCTGGCTATACATAGGTGACTTCGTCACGGGGATGCCAGAACACGTCAACGAGAAAGAAGAACAAAACTGGTAACAGGAGCGATGGTATAGTGAGCATGGTGATGACTCAGGAGGATACCGATGCATCACAAAGCAAAGGGAACATCACATGATAACCAAAGGTTCACTCGAATATTATTCGTGTAATCATAGGGACTAATATGGATGTCCACGGTTCCTCTATCGGTCATTGAACGAAGGGGGTTCGTTCATGTCTATGATTTACCGAACCTACGGGGTCACAACCTTAAGGCAATCACGATTTGCTGAGTGTTAGTGGAACGAGAATGATGGGAATATATATTCATGAAATAGTTTCATTAATATCCGGAATAGTTCCAAGAGGTTCCGGAAGCGTTTCGGGGTCACCGGAAGGGTTTTAGTGAATATCGGGTAATACCGGGCATTACCGATTAATTATATATAGATGGAAAATATTTCTGGAGATGTTAAATTATATATATAATACTTAATTTTTTTTAATTATTATATATAAAAATTAATAGCAATGGCCTTAAAAGGCCAAGAGGTGGAAGTAGACTTGGGTCATAAAGGCCCATGTAGAGGTAGCGCCCCCCTTTCCTCGTGGGGGGGGGAATCCTACTAGGGTGGAGTTGGACTCCCCCGTAGGCTGGCGCACCAAGGGAGGACTTTCCTCCCTTGGTGGCTGCCCTCTCCTCCCCCCTAAACCTATATATACTAGAGGTTTTCCACCCTACTGAACACAAGTTTTTTGGGTGCCTCTTCTAGTTGATCTAGTTCTAGTTCTAGTTGGTCCTAGACTAATTAGAGCTAGCCCTAGACACCTCTAATCCTCATAATTAGAAGCCCAGTGTGGTTCTAATCTCCTCCCTCTAATTCTCTAGCGACGATTAGCTCTAGACGGCGAAACGCAGCCGGATCGTGAAGACCGCACGCTTGCAACCAAGTAGAGAGGCCGTGCTTTCGGTCTTTGGTTTGAGGGATCGTTCGAGGACGGTTCACGGGATCTTCATCAACGTTCAAGGGACTTCAAGCACGATCTACATCAACTCTTCTTCTTTCGTTGCACTTCGGAGTCGGTAAAGATCGTTGATCCCAACCCGTTATGCATCTTCATATTGATTTTGGTGATCGTAGGTGCGATTTTTTTTTCTACTAAGTTTCCCAACAATCTGTGATCTCCAGATGACAGGTGTTGCTATATATGAGGAGCGAAGACAACATGAGATACCAGTGATCAATGAAAAAAGCGCTTATCCGGTCTGATGACCTTAATTGCGGAAATGACCATGTTATGGCAACGTCGAAGCAGGACTATGGGGAAGAACAATTCTGGCATGGAGGAGTCTGACCACTCAAGGGTGAACCTCCTACAGAACAAACAATCTATGCGCTAGAATCACAATACAAGGTAACATATTACAGTTGCACTGGCACACTTAATGTACACCATGATCCGAAGTTTCTTTGCACCTAACCTCTCTATTTCAAACGGCAACCTTTTACTTTTACCTCTTTACATTGTATATTTACTTTTAAGCTCTTTATTATTCCCGTTGCAACTATCAAACTTTCTGCCACTCTGGTATATTTGTTTCACGGGACAATATTACCATATGTAAATTTTTAGATAGTTACTTTGCACAAGACCTGTGGGAACTTGTGTGTGACCTAAATGCTATTCATATAACTCTACTTTGCTCTTCGTTGGGACGATAACTATTGGGATACTTACACGAAGGTGCCACACAACCCCATGTGTCTTGCATGTCATCATTGCCGGATAGTCCCACCATGGAGATGGTACTCGCACCAAGCCAAAGGCTGAACCATCCTGGCAGATTGCCCGGAGCATTCAAGGCTAGGGAGAGTGGACCTGGAGGTTGGACCGAATCGTTTTGGGTCAAACCCGAGCGGGTCAGGACCTTACATGGCCCGTCCAACACTATACCTCTACAAACGCCGAGGAGCCAAAGCCTAAGCGAGCTCTAGGCATGAACTGTCTGGATAGCTGCTTGCGTGCAGATCTTGGCCAAGGCCCATGTATCTTTCCCTTCCCACATACCCATTCATGGTGGGTATCATATATATACTCCTCTCCCACTTCTTCTCTATGGTTAAACGAAGATTTGCATAGGTATCTTGTCCCCAATCTACCTCCCCTTGTGGGACCCAACGTCTCCCTTTGGGAGATGATTCCCTATGGAGAAAAGGCCACTCTTTGTGCTGAAGACTCCCATGGAGCCCAAGACCACCTTGAGAGGTGAAGACTCCGAGGAGTGCAAGGCCTCCTTGTCCTAGGACTTGTGGACTCCCTTGTGTTTTAGTGTTTGCGAGAAACCATTTCAACTGCATGGTGTGGTTCTACATTGCAAGTGCATGTGTTGCCTTGGGTTCCCGTCCACTAGTGGATGTGTGTTCCATCGAGGAAGCTATGTAGTTATCTCGTGTTTTTGTTCATCCCTGTGTTTCCCTTCTCATTTCTTCCTATAATTTTTGAAGATCGCCCCCCCTCAAGGGATACACCCCATATCACAACGCGAGTCTCAGGCTTGAGAATCATAGGCAGAGAAATGCAGTTAAATTGACGATCCCTCAAGGCAGGTGGCTCGGGTTGATTTGTGGTCGTAGGATGCCATCCGTGGTCTCGGGGTGTGACGGTTGTTGGTGCATGGGGGCTCGAGTCTTGGATGTCGAGGCGGCGACCCCAAAAGGTGGGTTGCATAGTAAACTCTTTGGCGAGCCTCGTGGTAGTAGTGTTGGCAACTGTTCTTGGCAATGTGGATATCGAGGGTGAGGGCATTGCCATTGATGGTAGCTGGGCCTGGTCTAAACGCGAAGACCAAAATCCAAGTGTGACGGGATCCCCGTCACGGTCGGCTCAATGACCAGGTTCCTCGGCAAGGTGAGGGAGATACTTTTAGTGAAATCTCAACACTTTGGCGCCGACATCGGCGATGCCTGCGGGTGTTGCCTCCCTCCTAGGGGTGCCTCTGTGGGCCTTCCCTTCCTTGCTTGCCGGCTCTCTAGTGAAAACCCATGTCCGTTCTGTCGGACTGGGCGACGTGGTGCGGTGCGTCGTTACCCTCTTAAGGGAGTAGTCCAAGCATTCACGTTCGGGTAGCGTCGCGCCGATGTTTGCGGGTAGGTGTGGATCATGAGGCGGAACTTCTTCAGCACCGCCATTTGGCGGTCTTGTTTGTTTTCTCTCCTTCATCTTGGGACGTGAGTTCTCTGTCGGTCAGTTTCTTCAGACTATTCTGGTTGTTGTTCCGTCACTCCTGTACTTTTGCTCGGTGGCAAGCCAGCGGCGTCCGGCCATGCATTCCTTGTGCATTGCCCGCGCCCTCGCCTTGCTTCGTCCTAGTTTTCGTTGATCTGGTTTGTAAGAGGATAATCCAATCACCTTGTATCGCTCGGTCTATTGATTTTATCCACAAAGCAGGGCGAAAGCCTCTTCGCAATCTCTCTCTCTCTCTCTGTTAGAATGACAAGGTAGATCACTTAGCCCAGAACAGCGTTGCTTAGCACTCTTGCTTAGCCAGTGCTCTCCAAAGCACTCTACCCACCAAGAGAGGGACGTCAAAGCCCCAAAGCAAAGGCAGATGTAATTCTTTTCTCTGGCAAAAGACAGCAAACGAAGGGGGAAAATGCCAATCTACCACTAGACACCCCCACACTTTTTCTGCAACGCGTACCCCACCCCCGAACGTTCAAAAAGCCTCCCCCCACACCATCTTTTCTCGCACTACTCGTTTCCCCCTCCCACGCCCCTTCCCCAGCCTCGTAGAAAAAGCCTTCGCCTCGCCTCACCAGTGCACGCACACAGACGCCGGGCCAACCAAATCCGAGATCAAAAGCGGGCGGCAGGCGAGGCGATCGCCGAAAAAAGCGAAAGCCGCCACCTCCGCGCCGGCCCGGGGGAGGAAAAGCGATAAAGCTTAGCGGCTAAGGCGACGACGAAAGCGAAAGCGAAGGCGGGATTTAGTAGATAAGTAGCGGCGATGGTGCCGAGTGCCGAGTGCTCGCCTCCTCCGCAAGGACGCCTCACGCGATGGAGCCGGAGATCGTGGAGGTCGAGCCGCTGCGGTACGCACCGGCGCCGCAGTGGCGGGCGCCCCCTCCTCCCCCGCCGCTCCCGCCGCCGCCCATGACGGCGTCCTCCAGCGCGAGCGCCACGGAGGCGAGCGCCAGCGCCAGCGCCGTCACGGCGGCGCTGCAGTTCGACAGCGAGAAGCTCCCGCAGACGCTCGTGCTGGAGATACGGCCGTTCCTGCGCGTCGCCAACCAGATCGAGGCCGAGTCCCCGCGCGTCGCGTACCTCTGTAAGCGCCCGCACGATAACTCTCCCTCGAGTGTTCTCTAGGACTTTTCACCTTATGATGGTGGTAGACTGCGGCTCGCTGGTGCCCGCGACGTGCTCGAGGAAATGCCGGCAGCTCAGGGAGGACCTGGGGTGCAAGATGGACGTTGAACGTCGATGTGTGTAAGTGGTGCAGTGTGTATGTCATTTGAGATCCTGTCGGTGACTGTATTCAGGATAACGCGGGTACGAAACCAGCCTGAAGAGATTCGAGGTGGTTTGGTGCCACTCGTTTCAGTTCAGGAGTATTCTATCTTTTGTGTTGTCATATCCTCTGATGCCGGAAGTTTATGGTTGGTGATCGTGAGTTCTCGGGTGCTTGGTCGTCCATTGCTGCTTTCCACCATCGCTTAAGCATCGTTGCTGATTTAGTTACATCTGGTAATTTGGAGATTCTGCAAAGGATGAGGGGCGAGGCTACTTGGCAGCTCACATGCTTAGCACATCACCTTCTTGAATCTTGAATATCCTTGTCTTCCACTTTCATTTAAAAGAAATGTGTTGTAGGACCAGATGTTAACTGGTTATATTCCAAAGGCTAGAGGGTCTGTTCTAGAATCAGCCAAAGATTCTTCCACAAAGAACATTCTTCTTTAGCAGTACTACCTTTCTGCTTATTTCCCTTCTTTAGCAGAGTAGGTTGTTGGAAGCCTTAAAAATACAGGTAGCTTGATCAGCAGGCAAGTGAAAAACATTCCTTAATTTGGGCTGCAGTACAACATTTGCATCAGGTCGCATAAAAGGTGGCATAACTTATGATATTGCATCACCGAAGAGCTTATGGGGAATTACCAGCAAAGAACGTCAAATATCTCAATTACCGTCTTGATTCGCCCTGCCTACCTTTTTTTTCTTTCTTCTTAGCACTGTGAACTTTGCTTGGTCAATTACTAAATTTTTTCTAATGCAGAACAAAGTGCTATAATCATTGAACTATGTTGGAAAGCCAAAGTGGGTCTTTATCTACAAGAGTTGACTTTTATCATTTTACAGGTCGATTTCACGCCTTTGAAAAGGCTCATATGTTGGATCCTCGTTCAACAGGGAGGGGTGTTCGGCAATTTAAAACTACACTTCTTCAGAGATTGGAGCAGGTATGTACATGATGAAAATTAACTTAATTCGGATTGCATAAATGCAATATAAATAAATATCCTGAACATTGGAGCATATTATACATGCTGTAAATGTATATCACATCTTAGCAGATATTCCTTGTTTCAGAACATGAATGCACATTTTCTTTCTGTTACATTAAGATATATGCAACAAGTCACTATTTATTGGTTAAATAATGTTGTATTTACTTTCCAAACAGGATGAGAAAAGCACTTTCTCAAAGAGGAAAGAAAGAAATGATGCCCGGGAGATTAAATCATTCTATGAGAAGTAAGTATGATCTTTTTTTCAGATACAAATCTGTATTGTAGACTACTTAAAAGTTCTGATGCGGAGACCGGGGGCAATCAAAGTTTTCATTAAAAGACTACTTTCTTAAGAACCACAGCTAAACCACTATCCCCAACCAAAATGTGATTTCCATCCTCTTCTGCCATTTTATAGGAAAAAGCAAGCTAATGCACATCAACTAATGCCTGTCCTGGGAGAAGTTTTGAAGGCTGTTCTCATCGGGACTGGCTTGGAGGTTCTGATACCTTTCACAAAATAATAATTATGATGTATGATGTGCCATGTAGTTAAAGTTTTCATAACTTTGCAGAGCCTTGTTGCTAGTGAAGATTTTGGCGACAAGTCAGGCTTCCGATACAATATTATTCCACTTCATCCTAGATCAAGTCAGCAACCAATCATGCTTCTTCAAGAGGTTTGGACATATTTCTACTCAAAAGTCAAAAATATACCTTCTGGGTATACTATTTGTGCAAGGATAATTAAAGTACAGTACAAAAAAACAAGAATTGTGCCTTCTAATAGGGCCAATGACTCGTGATATCTTCATGTTTGGTATGATACAAAAGGCACTAGCTCCTTGTTACCAGGACTTGTACTGAGTTACCAGATGGTATTTGCCAAGAGAATGACCAATCCTCATTGCAGGATAAATTTTCTGGGATACAAAACATAGTAGCAATTGGCTAGTGCTATAAAGAAACTGTTTTCTCATTTCTGAAATATGGATATTTAATTCCAATGTTACGTCTCATAGGACAAAAGATGATACTCCCACGGTCCATATTACTTGTCGATGCTTTAAAGTTGTACTAAAGCAGCGACAAGGAATATGGATTGGAGGGAGTAGTAATTCTTCTTTGGAATGAATAACCTTTAGCCTGTTACTTAATTACTGAGCCTGCATTCTGCATTTAGATAAAATTTCTTATGATATACTATTGTGCAGATCAAAGTTGCAGTGTCTGCGGTGTTTAATGTACGCAGTCTTCCATTGGCTAATGTCAAGGGTGAAAAAAGTCAGACAGATATTTTTCGATGGCTGCAAAGTTGGTTCGGATTCCAGGTTGGCTAGTTATTTGTTCAAATATCAGATTTAGTACCAGTGGCTTTCTCTTGCATTTCAGCTCAGTAATTTGGGGTTGCTTTTTTTTTGGGGGTGGCGTAGAAAGGGAATGTTGCCAACCAAAGGGAGCATCTCATTCTTTTGCTTGCAAATATGCATGCTCGGTTGAATCCAAAGTCATCCTCTGCTCCAATGGTATTCATACAAGAATATTGTTTGCCTTATCTATCTTCTGGTTAACATATTAGAATAACATTTTGATATGCCTGTTTTTAGCTTGATGAAAGAGCAGTAGAGGAATTATTAGCGAAAACATTTGAGAGTTATCTGACCTGGTGCAAATTTTTGGGGAGAAAAAGCAACATATGGTAAATATATGCAGTTTTTGTTTCTTTAGATTGGACTGCATCTAACTGAACATCAGCTTGAGTGAATTTCAAGGAAGTGTTTTTTTACTTGTACTGGTCCTCTTTTTATTGCACCTGCAGGTTGCCCTCTGTGAAGCAGGAAATTCAGCAACATAAACTTCTGTACATATCTCTTTATCTTCTTATATGGGGAGAAGCATCAAATTTAAGACTTATGCCAGAATGCTTATGCTACATCTTTCATCATGTACGTAAACTATTTGTCCTTCATCTTTCCATTGCTCTCACTGCATTAGTTGTTCAAACTATAACTAAATTTAGTTTTTTCTTGAAATCATCTCTGAACATTTGATATATGTTTATTGGTTTATATCGGTCATATAAATTTTCATTGCTTGGTAGTAAAATCTACCATGTAAATGCTTCTGCCAGAAGAATCTTTTTATAATAATACTATTATTAGGAGTAGTTCTTACACATTTGTTGTTGACAACAGACGAGAACAACAATAAGAGTAATAATAGCCATGCTTATAGAATTAGCAGGCATGTGCCAAGTGTTTGGATGTTTTTAGTGCTTGTTTTCTTTTCTGAACTATATTCTAAGTTGACTAGATAAATGGTAGGACGCATGGTTTTCCTACCAAGCAACACATGTTCAAACCCATCTTCCTAAGTAGGATATGTTGGTTCACGTGCACCAGCAAATTTGTGTGCATAAATATGGTCACATGTGCATTTTAGGGAAAAAAAAGGAAAGATCGAAGATTGAGTGCATTTATATTGTAAGGCTACCTTGCTCATGTTTTTTGTATGGTGCAATGTGATCTTTCAAGCGCAAACTTTTGCAAATACGCTTGTAAATACATTCTAACTAAAAGAACATTAGATTGTGTAAAAAAGAAATACTATCTGTTTCAGTGGAAAATGGCCAAAGTTATTGCTTTAATTAGCAGGACAAAATATTTTAAAGTGACATTCCTCACAAAAATAGAATGATCAGTACATCCCCCTTTCAAAAATATAAAAGGGCAATTTTTTCTTTTGCTATTAATTAGTGCTAATCATGATTAAACTGCGTCAGCTCATCCCTGCCTATGAAAAAAAGGAATACGCTGCTCATTCCGCTAGCACTGCTGCGGCCGTCCGGCTGCCCGGGATAGCGATGACGGGCTGGGGCTGCTCCTGCATCTATTCGGGACAGGCAGGCTGAAGGCATGTTTGTGCACTCCATTGATCGATCCACACACCAACTGGTTCCGCTGTCCGCACCACAATTGCAGCCGAAGTATTCAGGGTTCGTCCGCTTAATCAATACCATGTGCGTTCTTAGCGGCATGGTTGCAGCGGCTTCACTGATGTTCATGGCCTGCTTGACCCAATGCTCTAACTTTTTATGAAAGCCGTGCACATTCCAACAGCTGGCCGGATGTACATGATAGGCTGCTACCTGCTGGAGCATCCAAGCGCTATGCATGCCATCTCGATGATGCGATGCCAGTCCATGGAAACTTGAGCCAACGGATGGATTTTTTTTTCTTTCGGAACTGCAGGATGGATTCTTTTCTTAAGTTAATTAAATAATTACTAGACCATTATACCCTTTCACTTGAAAAGGTATGTTTTTAATCTCCACCGTTGATTGCGTTAGGGGAGGGGGGTGTGTGTGTGGGGGGGGGGGGGGCGTACTGAAGCAATTTTTGCTTCCAAGTAGTTTCTGTATTTTTGTGCTGAAGACTTTGCCACAAAGTTAAGTCCACATTTGCGACAAAAGATAACCACTTGTTGCTTCAGATGTCATACGAGCTATATGGAGTGCTTTCTGGAGCTGTAAGCTTAATTACTGGAGAAAAGGTCAGGCCTGCATACGGCGGAGAAGACGAATCATTTCTTAATAAAGTAGTGGCACCAATATACGACGAGATATATGCGGTTGGACATCCCTACTTTTCAGCAATTAGACTTAGCACAGCTTTGGAAGTTATAATGATGGCAGTATTTTTTTTGTAATGAAGGAAGCTCTAAAGAACAAAAATGGAGTATCTGATCACTCAACATGGAGAAACTACGATGACCTCAACGAATTTTTCTGGTCAGATACCACGTTTTGTTGGGTTTGCCTTTGGTACTCAGATGAAGTACTAAATATGTAAAGATGCAGGTCTGCAGACTGCTTCAAACTTGGCTGGCCCATGCGTCTCAACAACGACTTCTTTTTCACATCTACTAAGAATAAAAAGTCTCATGAAACTAAGATACAAAATTCCCAATTGCCTCGTGGATCCTCCTCAGCACAAAACATTGTTAATACAGAAGTACCTGACCAATCACAACAGGTAGTAAATATCAGAACAAGGCCATTCCACAATATGGTATACTATTTGTATCATATACCTAACTTTTTTGTTTACGTATTCAGTTCCGAGTAAAGCAATCTTGCAGTTTTTTTTATGAGAAGCAATTTTGTATTCCCATTCATCTGTATTGAGAATATAAGGAAGTAGCCAAATTCAGTGCTTAAAGTCTATTTTATGTTTTGCCTTCAGAAATGAAACATCTACTCTATGTTTTTTAGTTTCATGTGGTAATAATGTAGAAACAACGTGCCATGTAGCTTAATTTCACATTGAACAGCTATGTTCCCTAAGCTTGTGTTTTATAATAACTTGCCACATTATTATTATTATTTATCATAATGTGTTAGAGTACGTAATGGGCCTGGGCTGGCAGTATAGCCCGTTAGTCTTAGGGTTAATTAGAGAAGGGTCGCTTGCTTAGGGGTCAAGTAAACCTTGCTTGGGAGTCAAGTAAACCTCTCTATATAAAGAGAGGAGATGTATCAATCTAATAAAGCAAGAATTAAGAAGGAAATCCCTTCCATCTTGCCCGGCCGTGGGCAAAAGGTCCCCGGCCGGCCCTCTCGCGCCCTCCTTCTAGCAGCGCCATAACAATTTGGTATCAGCTAGCTTCGGTTTGATCATGTCTTCACCGCCGCCCAACCCGTCTCTTCTGCTGCTGGTCAGCTTGTCGCCTCCGGCGACCACCACGACCGTCGCCACGCTCCTGCCCGCATCGGGATCCTCCGTCTCGCCCGCCCCTGCCGTCCTCACCCTGGAGGAGGTGTCCGGAGCGCTGTGGGACCTAACTCAGGCGGTCCAGGAGATCCACCTGTTCTTGGCCGGGTCCTACAGGCCGCACCCGGCTGCGCCGCCCATCGCCGCCACCGCGCTGCTGTGGCTGCCATGGCAGCCGCTGCACCAGGCGGCCTCCGCCGCGCTCGCCGGACCGCTGCAGCTGCCATCCACCGCCCCGCCCTGGCTGCAATGGCAGCCGCCGCTCCTGGCGGCCTCCGCCGCGCCTGGCGCTCTGCCGCAGCAGCCGCTGCCGCTGCCCCAGGGCATCCTCGCCGTGCTCGCCGGGCCGCTGCAGCTGCCATCCACCGCCACCACCGTCCCGCCCTGGCTACAGTGGCAGCCGCCCCTCCTGGCGGCCTCCGCCGCGCCCGGCGCTCCGCTGCAGCAGCCACCGCCGGTCAGCTCCGGCCCCGCATCGACCGCGTCGGCGGGAGTCCCGATCCACCAGATCAAGTTCCCGCTGTCGCCATTACCGCTTCCCCAGACCTCTCTACATAAAGAGAGGAGATGTATCAATCTAATAAAGCAAGAATTAAGAAGGAAATCCCTTCCATCTTGCCCGGCCGTGGGCAAAAGGTCCCCGGCCGGCCCTCTCGCACCCTCCTTCTAGCAGCGCCATAACATAATGCAATTTAAGCTTTTCATGTACATTCACAACTAACAGAAATGTGCATGTTTCAGTACATTCATTTTTGAATAGTTGTTTACATGTGCTCTTGTTCTCCATTTTCCTGCTATTGCATATAGCAAACTATAAGTGTGACATCTCAGCAGAGGTGGTTGGGAAAGACAAATTTTGTTGAGGTTCGTTCCTTTTGGCATATCTTCAGAAGCTTTGATAGGCTGTGGACACTCCTTGTGCTTGGGCTTCAGGTTTAGCTCTTACATTAATGGTTGTGGAGTGATACATTTATATATTGTTTAATCACTGCCAGATCTTTTGACCCATTTTCTCATACGTTCTCTTTCCAGATTCTGATAATAATAGCATGGCATGGATTGGAAAGCCCTCTTCAGTTACTAGATCCAATCTTTTTTGAGGATATTCTGAGTATTTTCATAACCAATGCAGTACTTCGAGTTCTTCAAGGTTAATTTGGAATTTGCTTGTGCATATCTATACCATAAATTCTGACGAATTAGTACTAACACATTGATGTAACTTTCTTCCTATTGTTCTGTCTTCATTCTTCAGTGATGTGTCTAATTGTTTCTGTGCAGTGGTCCTTGATATTTTATTTTCATGGAGAACCAGGGGAACAATGAGATCTAGCCAGAAACTAAGATTTGTCATAAAACTCTCTCTTGCGGTTACATGGGCAATCATTCTGCCCATATTTTATTCCAGTTCTCAAAATTACAAGGCTTGTTCTGCTAGACGTCCTAAAAACTTTTTTGGAATGTTCTGCCTGTCAAAGTATATGGTAGCTGTGGCATTTTACCTGACAAGCAACGTGATTGGGATGGCACTCTTTTTCGTTCCAGCTGTAAGCAGCTATATAGAGACATCTACCTGGCGAATTTGCAATATATTATCCTGGTGGTGCCAGGTATGATCTTTTACCTTGCTCAAGAGTAGAACTTGTTTTTGTTTACGTTTTGTAGTTAATATCAGAAATTTATCTCAGTGGAATACATTGTTATGCTATCTTATTTTCCAACATTTGAGTCAACCTAAATTTCCAAAAAAAATATTTTTCCTTCTATAGAGCTGTTAATCAGCTTTTTGTACTGCACCATGACTTACAGATCTCGTGCATGGGCATTGTACCTTAATGAAGTACTGATATATTGCCAATGATGTGTGCAGGCCCCGTCATATGTTGGAAGAGGAATGCATGAAGGCCAAGTACCTTTACTAAAGTAAAATATGTGTATTATTATTCACATACTTTGGAGGCCATTTGATGTGAGCTAAATATTATTTCTGTGTTTCAACAGGTATACATCATTTTGGACGGTTCTTTTATCAAGTAAA
This sequence comes from Triticum urartu, assembly GCF_003073215.2. Taxonomy (NCBI): domain Eukaryota; kingdom Viridiplantae; phylum Streptophyta; class Magnoliopsida; order Poales; family Poaceae; genus Triticum; species Triticum urartu. The sequence continues at coordinate 135,908,749 of NC_053027.1, read as the reverse complement.
TTTTTATTCAGCTACTACTTCGAGGTAAGAATATCTATCAATATAGAATCTACACACCTTTTATTTTTATTATGCAGCGCAATGCGACTCAAGATTTATTCAAATCAGTGAAAATGCATGTATGTAGGTCCAACTCAGTTACAATTTATAATGCATGTACGATGGTCTTAGGTTATGTTAATGATAGAACATAGTAACACCATGAGAAGTTCTGCTTGAGTGTTTGTTATTTTTTTAAGCACGCCTTAGTTTCTTATCTCTACATTTATTTTGTGTAACCTCTCCTCCTACTACATTTTTTTCTGAATATAACTTGAGCAGATTAAGCCTCTTGTGGAACCTACGAAAGAAATCATGAGGGTCAATGTGAATATATATGAGTGGCATGAATTCTTTCCACAAGGTCTTCCCCATATCTCATCTTCCCCTGTCCATTAATCATCCTTTTTACTCAATAGGGTACTGAGTTTGATAATTAACACTGAACACAGAGTGACGATTCTATCTGTTTTGTTGCAGTCAAGAGCAATGCTGGCGCAATTCTTGCTGTATGGGCCCCTATAATTCTTGTAAGAACTCATATGAACTCAAATATTTAATTTGCATATGGCTCATAAACTAATTAATTTCGTTGCATTTTCAACAGGTCTATTTCATGGACACACAAATTTGGTATTCTGTATTCTGTACCATTTTCGGTGGTATGTGTGGTATCGTTCATCATCTCGGTGAGGTGAGGTGAAGCGCCACTAAACTCTTGACTGTTTATTTCAGATGTTTACAGATTCTTATTTCCTATACTTACTCCTAGATTCGCACAATGGGAATGGTTAGAAGTCGGTTCTGTACCTTACCAGAAGTGTTCAATGCTTGCCTTGTTCCTCGCTCAAGTCCAAAAGAGAAAAAAGGGATATTGCCTAGTTTCTTGGAAAAGAAAATATTTAAGGTTGAATCTGATCATGTCCACTTTACCTTGAAGGTGCTTTTCTTATTATTATTTCTCATATTACACTGTTTTCAGGATTTGGGTAAATCTGAAAGACATGACCCAACAAAATTCGCTCTGGTTTGGAACCAGATAATAAATAGCTTCCGCTCGGAGGATTTAATAAGCAATAGGTACGTTCTGGTTATTCCAGTGCGACATAAGCTTCATCAGATTACTTTCTCCTTCATATTTCATTGGTTTTGCAGAGAGATGGATTTGATGACAATGCCCATGTCACTAGAGTATCGTTCTGGTTCTATTCGCTGGCCCTTGTTTTTAGTTGCCAAAAAGGTATATGGAACTGTTATTTATACATGACAGATCATGATTTCAGTGCAATACACTCTGCACTACTTTGGAAATATGTAGCATTTCTCTAGGCTTGACCGTAAAAGACTAGTGCCATGTAGTACAAGTGGCAAAGTCTTCTACGGTGCACTCCGAGCCATAATTTGATTGTAAATCGCATGGAACTAATAGTAAAAGTGTTCCTATCTAGTAAAACTAGTAAAACTCTTTATTTCACGGTCCGGAACCTAAGTTCAATGATAAAACTATAGTGAACCAAAGGTAAAATCATTATATATGTACTAAAAACGCTTTATGTCACACTCCTGAACCTAGTATGATATTAAATCATATGAGCCAACAGTAAATTTTGGACTACATATCTTGATTTTCATTACAAATTAATTACTTTACTAAATAATGCTGGAGTTTTACTACAATTTTTTGACTACATATTGTTTGAGTTTTACTTTTACTACAAACAATTTTTTTAACCATATATTGCTTGATTTTTACTACAAGTTACTACTTTACTACATATTCCTTAGTTTTTATAATCACAATTAAGAGCGGATTCCCAGTGGATGGGTTAGTTCTCCTAGCTAGAACAGGAATGCACGTGGAGGGTGGGTTTAGTTGGCTAGCCTTGCTCACTCGTGCTAGCCGGAGTGCAAAATATGTTATTCTGCGCTCAGGCTTACATCTGTATTCTGTCTATCTATAAAATGTGTCATAGAACTTTGTATAATGTTATGCTTGTCTTCCTTCCGTGACAGTTTTCAACAGCAGTTGATATGGCAGCAAATTTTACTGGAAATAGTGCACAGCTCTTCCAGAGAATTAAGAAGGATAACTACATGTTTTGTGCGATCAACGATTTCTATGAATTGACAAAAAGTATTTTCAGATTTCTCGTTATTGGTGATGTGGAGAAGAGGTAATCATTTTACTTCAACATTACCAATTTTAGTACATTTTCTCTCATGTTTGCAATGCTTTGGTCGTACATGTTCCCGTGAATATTATGATGATGTTTGACAGATTCTATTCAGGGTAATAGCTGCCATATTTGCCGAAATAAAAAAGAGTATTCAGAACTCAAGTTTATTGGTCGATTTTAAGATGGATCACTTGCCTTTGCTGGTTGACAAATTTGAACGGCTGGCTGAGATTTTGGTAATCACTTCACTAGTATTATTTGTCTCTTTCCCTTTATGTTCTATACTTCACTGTTTTACTGTAACACATCAACCTCAAATCGGTTTTTTTACTGTAATCTGTAATTAGAGGGTACTTTCATTGCACCTTTTTGGCACACTGGTTGTTCGTGAGGACTAAAAGGTTATAAGGGTAATGGCAGAGATGGCTAGAATTACAGAATTAGTTTGCAGGAATACCGATGGGCATGGGGAAGGAGTTTGTTCCCAGAGTTCAGGAAATGGATAACTATACTTGTTTGCGTGTGCTGCTTTGGTGGTCCATGAAATGGTGCACCAGAGAGCCAGCAGCAACCCAGGGCTGGCTGAGATTTCTTAACTTCGTTAATTAGGGGTAGTTTTTTTTTCCTCGAACACGTAGGTGGATGCCATTTATATTAGAGGGAACTCAGCCCAAATAATAGTGCCATAATTACAACGACCAACAGAAACTACGAAATCCTGACATCACGAGGAAGGAAAAACAGAGAGTAGGGGTAGGTTTTTATCTTTATCTGTTTGAATCTTAAGTTTGTTCCTTGGAAAGATAAGAGTATGGCACTGAAATTGTTTTCTGGAATAAGGTGAACTAGCCAAAGTCCTTACGACTTTAAAATCGCACCATCATTCTTCTTGAAAGACATTGATTGCCGTTCAACGTGCAGTTTGTATCCCCTGTTACTTACTAGCATACAACACATAGCAGTTCTATCATAGGGGATGACGAGGTATTGCAGTGGGTGGAGCTGACAGACTAATTTTAGTTTTCATAGGGTTGGAGGGGGTGCTTGTAGGGATTTGAGTGACAGCCTATTTCTCTGGTAGAGTGTATATGGCCTTCTTATATTTTGATTGAATCCTATTATGTCAGCACATGTAGTGAAATTTATGCCTAATGGTTACCCAGTATTCAAACAAACAAAGCCTTCAATACGAGGTGACAATTTTACTCCAAGATATCATTGATACCCTGATCCAAGATATGCTTGTCGATGCTCAAAGGTAACAATAATATAATATATGTGATCATTCTATGCTTTTACATCCTTTGTTTTGTGGTTAGATAACAGTCTCCTCTTTCAACAGTGTATTGGATCAGATAAATTCTTCTGAGACACTGATATCTGATAACGATGGAGCATTCAATTACTACAAACCAGAGCTCTTTGCGTCGATCAGCTCAATATCAAAAATTCGCTTTCCATTTCCTGCCAGTGGTCCACTCAAAGAGCAGGTCTGACATAATCCTTCATTAGCTAAGACAGAGTGCAGGAATGGTAGTAACTCTCTGAACGATGAGATGATTTGGCATATTCAGGTTAAACGTCTCTACCTACTACTTAATACAAAAGAGAAGGCTGCAGAAGTTCCATCAAATTCAGAGGCTCGCCGACGCATTTCATTTTTTGCTACCTCTCTTTTCATGGATATGCCAGCTGCTCCCAAAGTACGCAGTATGTTGTCATTTAGGTAATACTTGTGCTTTTCAAATTCTGTTAAAACTTATTTCAGGTTAATTTTGTTAATATTAGTCAATGAGCTCTATGATCTAATTTGTGGCTGAGGGAAGGTATTTGTAAAATCGTCACTAAAAGGTGTTGAAGTATATGTGGATATAAACCAACCTTATTCTAAGTTTAGACTTTTGGTTGTACTGATTGCCGCATGAAACTGGTCTCAGCTTTCACAATTTAAATAAACATTTTAGGCCTCATTGAGCAACACATGAGAAGAGGCAAGAGGCGTTGAGGTATAGAATTGAGTTCAATTAATGGACCACAGAGAGCGTGCCCCGGCCGGGGGGGGGGGGGGGGGGGGGGGGGGGGGGGGGGTTGAATGGTCCTATGCAACTATACAAGTAGGCAAAGAGTATGAATGCAGAAGCTAAACTTGCAAAAAATAGGGGTAATGTTTTAGAGAGGGTGCATACACCATAACACATGCAACTTTGAGGGCGAGTGGATGGATGTGGACCACCTCATCAGTAATTGAGCAAAACTGAGCACAAAACTTGGGCGGCAGCAGGTTCGGTGGGCTCACCCTTTATTGCCAGGGGGTTAAACCAAAGTGGAGTGTGTGGAGGTATTGCCTAGTCTTAGGCATGTCCATATATAACTTGTTTGTTCTGTCAATGCATATAGAGATGTAAAATTGTTTAGGTTTTTGTGTGTGGAAAAAGCAAGAAAACATATTCAAACATTGTTTTGAGAGAAATGTGATACCTGAAACATGGATGCTTTTATCAACTGTAGAAGTAGCTGCCTGGCGGTATCATATACTGTTGTCTCCGTCAATTGGCCATAATTCCTTTGTAAAAGATGAGAACTTCAGTGCAGCACTCAAATAGAACCAAAAGCCACAGAATATTGTGAGCTCTGAATTTTTTGGGCCTTTATGTTTTTCAAGTAAATCCCATCAATAAGATCATGACCACTTACCAGTAGGAGCATTTACATCAATATAGGCGAGTTATGTTGTCAACTGTAATTGTTCTTTGTTTTGGAAATTCTTGTCCATATCAATCACAGAAGAAAGCAAATATAGTGAACATCTGATGGCATCCTGACATCATGTAATTTGTTCAGCATAGTAACTCCCTACTTCATGGAGGAAGTAAAGTTTTCAGATGAAGAGCTTCATTCAGATCAAGATGAAGCATCCATCCTTTCCTACATGCAGAAGATATATCCAGGTCACTTATGTTCCATATTTCTATTTTCACCCATTTTTTGTTGCAATTGCTTTTGTTAGTTATATTTTGTTACTAAGACTCCACATTCTCATTTTTTAGATGAATGGACAAATTTCTTGGAAAGGCTTGGTACAAATGTAAAAAGTGAAGACATTAGATACTGGGCTTCTTTCCGTGGTCAAACACTAAGTCGAACCGGTAATATGGAGTATTATTCTCATTTTTTTTTGTAAACTATCACTGAAGTTCCTGCCTATAGGCTGTCTGACTCTCTCTATTGTGTACTATTTAGTTAGGGGAATGATGTATTACAGAAAGGCATTGAGACTACAAGCTTTTTTAGACAGGACAAATGACCAAGGTGCGCATAGAAACTTACAGCTTATCTTACTCTTTCCAACCTCTCATCATTAAATTTTGATGCTCGATTTCCAAAATGGGTGGAATTTTAGATCAGCTAGCATCTAAAGTTTGATCAGATTGTTATCAGATAACTGTGATGATTTTGCCGTTCTCGTTTTCATATTTATTTGGAACCTGGTATGCTTCCAAAACTTAATCCTTTTAAATGAGCAGAGTTATATAAAGGACCCGTGGGGACAGAGCGAGAACAAAATAAGAGAAACATTCACCAATCATTATCAACTGAATTAGATGCCCTTGCGGATATGAAATTTTCATATGTCATCTCATGTCAAAAGTTCGGGGAACAGAAATCTAATGGTGATGTGCATGCTCAAGATATTATTGATCTGATGGCAAGGTATGGTTTGAAAAATATAAACTTGTAGAGTAATTATTATCTCTAGAATTGTGCTGATATTTCTACTTCTTGCGTGCTCAATGAAGGTATCCAGCTCTTCGTGTTGCCTACATTGAGGAGAAGGAAATTATAGTAGACAATATGCCTCATAAGGTTTATTCCTCTGTTTTAATAAAAGCAGAAAATAACTTAGACCAGGTAATAATCTTAGCTTAAGAATCAAAGCAGAAAATTTTGTACTGTTTTAGATCTAAGCCTCTAAATATTTTGTATTAATCATCTTTTGAATTTTATCAGTTATTTTTTTCCTACCAATTTTTTGTCTGTCAACTATCTTTTGTTAAGCATAACGTGCATAACTATTAATATACTTTCTCACAGAAATATATGATTATTTTTATCCAGTTCCTCAAATGCTCTTGCTTGTTGATTATTTACATAGGAGATTTACCGTATAAAGCTGCCTGGCCCACCCATCATTGGAGAAGGGAAGCCTGAAAATCAAAACCATGCAATTATATTCACCCGTGGAGAGGCCCTACAAACGATTGACATGAATCAGGTAATGAACTGGACATTTTTTCTATAGTTTGTCTCCATAAAATACCTTCTTTCCACTTATTTCGGTGCTATCAGGACAATTATTTGGAAGAAGCTTACAAAATGAGAAATGTACTTCAAGAGTTTGTTAGGCATCCTAGGGACCAAACTCCAACCATCCTCGGGCTTAGAGAGCATATTTTCACAGGAAGGTCTGTAGTTTTTCTGACATGGCTTTCAAACATACAATGTCTTTTGGATAATATGAGATTATTGTTTGGTGCAGTGTTTCATCACTTGCTGGATTCATGTCATACCAAGAGACAAGCTTCGTCACAATTGGACAGAGATTCCTTGCTGACCCCCTTAGGTCAGAACATGCTTCTTATTTGATCTTATAGTGTTAGCAATGATGCGATGAACACATTCCTTATGCGCTAAGTTTTTTATCCGTGCCAAAATTTAGGTTAGATATATGCATTTTTTCTAAAGGATTTAGTGTATTGTGTATGTCCATTCTATAAAGTCTATTTTTGGTCCAAATCATCTTTTCCACGGCTGCAGGGTACGATTTCACTATGGCCATCCAGACATTTTTGATCGGATGTTTCATTTAACAAGGGGCGGCATAAGCAAAGCATCTAAAACTATAAACTTAAGTGAGGACGTATTTGCTGGTAAGTTAATATTTTCCTTCAAAAACTAAATTTGTCATGCCATTTTCAAAGGAGTTTCATATTTAATATTAACTTTACAGGGTATAATTCCATTTTGCGTCGTGGACATATAACTTACAACGAGTACATTCAAGTTGGCAAAGGGCGTGATGTTGGACTTAATCAGATATCGAAATTTGAAGCTAAAGTTGCAAATGGCAATAGTGAACAAACGCTTAGCCGTGATATCTATCGTCTAGCGCGGCGATTCGATTTTTTCAGGATGCTTTCATGCTATTTCACAACAGTGGGATTTTACTTCAACAGCCTAGTATGCTCTCTCTCTCTCTCTCTCTCTCTCTCTCTCTCTCTCTATCTCTATCTCTATCTCCCCCTGCTCGACGTGCATGCTTGCATGTTTGTTTCCACGTGTACACTATAATGCCCAAAAGCATTGCAGTTAGAACATAATGTGTGGCAATTCCTGAGAAACTACAAAAAAAAGTGAAAAGAAAGATGAAAAAATCATCAGTAGCAGGGAAAAGAGTTTTTCTTCCTGCCATTTAACACCTTATCTTTTAGCTGACAACTTTGGTTCAAATCTTACATAGAATGTAAAAGATGTTTATCTAAGTGAAGTTCATGGGTTCCAGTATAATCAATGTTTCTCCTAAGACCTGCCGGCTCGATCTTTGGAAAATTGGTAGTTTAAAGTGAACTGCTTTCAAGATTGATTTAGTCATTATTGGCCAGACCAAACTTCGCTTTTCTTTTTCCAGAGATATACAAATTGTCTGGTTTATGTTGATTATCCTCGTTCCAACCAGGTGTGAAAGTTTCACCAGTTAGGAACTAGGAAGCCCTGGAACAAATACACGATGCAGAATTGCTTCATGCCACATATATCATTGGATAACCAAACATGCTATTTCTCAAAACAAATGCTGATGGACCAATCCAGCGTCGTATAGGGCAAATTGTACTTGAAGTAAATTAGGAGGTTCAAACCTGAATTTTAAACTATTCACTTTGCTACAATCTTTACATATTTTTTATTAATGTTAGATTTTTAGTATGAAAAACATTACTCCCTCTGTACAGGTCAGAAAAGTCACTCATTGAAATTTTGTAGGTTAATTGTATGACTTTTATATGCTTATAATTGTAACAATGATCCACGTGGCCCATCAGAATACTAATACTTTAGATTTCTCTTTACATACACATTTTTAAGTGACTCCTTGCATATGATATTTTGTGTCAATATGATCTTTGAGCTTATCACCAACAATGATCCTTATTGTTTCAATGGATCCATATCTTGTACAGATATCAGTTGTAGGTGTTTATGTTTTCCTATATGGACAACTATACTTGGTTCTCAGTGGATTACAGAGTGCTCTGTTGATTAAAGCTCATCACCAGAATATGAAGTCCTTAGAAACAGCCCTTGCATCTCAATCTTTTCTTCAGTTGGGACTGCTCACAGGATTACCTATGGTGATGGAGTTAGGGTTGGAGAAGGGTTTCAGAGCAGCTTTGAGTGACTTCATCCTCATGCAACTGCAGGTTGCTTCAGTTTTTTTCACATTCTCTCTTGGAACGAAAGCTCACTATTATGGACGTACCATTCTTCATGGTGGCGCTAAATATCGACCAACGGGGCGTAAATTTGTAGTTTTTCATGCGAGCTTTACAGAAAACTATCAGTTGTACTCTCGGAGTCACTTTGTCAAAGCATTTGAGCTGATCTTCCTTCTGATAATCTATCACCTATTTAGGAAATCCGATGGAAAGTTTCATGTGATGGTCACATATTCAACATGGTTTATGGCAATGACTTGGCTATTCGCACCTTTTCTTTTCAATCCAGCTGGTTTTGCTTGGCACAAGATTGTTGACGACTGGTCAGATTGGAATAGATGGATGATGAACCAAGGGGGAATAGGTGTGCAACCAGAAAAAAGTTGGGAGTCATGGTGGAATGCTGAGAATGCGCATCTCCGTTACTCGGTGCTGAGTTCTAGGATTATTGAAGTATTGCTCTGTTTGCGGTTCTTTGTTTATCAGTATGGACTTGTCTATCATCTCAAGATATCTCATGATAACAAGAATTTTCTTGTGTACTTGCTTTCTTGGGTTGTGATAATTGCCGTTGTTGGGCTTGTCAAGGTATATGCTTCGTCTTGAATGTCTTTGTTTTCGGCAACTGTGATCCTTCATCATTATACTGATTTTTTTCTCTGAAATTTCTGCAGCTTGTTAATTGTGCTAGTCGTCAGTTAAGCTCAAAGCACCAGCTCATCTTCAGGTTCATAAAGTTGTTGACATTCCTGGCAGTGGTGACTTCCTTTATCCTTCTATCTTGCCTGTGCAAACTATCCATCATGGACTTGATCGTCTGTTGCCTTGCATTCATTCCAACTGGTTGGGGCCTCCTCCTTGTAAGTATCAACAGTGCACTCTACCAATTGTTCAACATTCTTTTCCACAATTGCCCTAATTCCCTCCTTACTGCACAGATTGTTCAGGTTTTGAGGCCGAAAATAGAATACTATGCAATATGGGAGCCTATTCAGGTCATTGCTCACGCTTATGACTATGGAATGGGTACACTGCTATTTTTTCCAATTGCTGTACTAGCATGGATGCCTATTATATCGGCTATCCAAACTCGGGTTCTTTTCAATAGAGCATTTTCACGGCAACTGCAGATCCAGCCTTTTATCATTGGTAAAACTAAGCGGAGGTAACTGATGGTTTCATGCGGATGAGAACTGGATTTGTGAATATGATATATTGGTTGGTCAGGATGATAATAAGCCTCTGTATTCTGGTGTAAATATATTGTGTGGTATTACAGTATCATACATCATTCTTTGGTCCATGTCGTTGACCAATCTAACAGCTCAGTTTTGGTGTAGACTTACGTTGTATCCTCAGTACCATTCATGTAATACAAAAGCGTTATACTTTTTGGCTTTTTAGAAAAAGTGGAACTGTTGTACTATTGCTGTTGGACAAGTCATGTTAGATTATATAATACGTATATATTAGAAGAACATGGGTCCCTTTTTTAATTATCTTTTTGCAAAAATGGGTCTATTTCTTGGAAAAGTGCAGTGTTCTCGCTGTTTATGTGTGTCCATATTGACAAGTTTCTAGGAGCAACGTTCTTAGTTTCAAGCGAAATGCACTTGCGGCACATTAACTTGTCCTGCGTACTGTATGATAAAAAAAACTTGTCCTGCGTACTCACATTCTAGCCCACAAACTGGCAACTTAGAATTTTGTAATGCTAAACCTGTCTCACATGCTCACTTTTGGTTCAAATCGACCCGAAATGAAGCCAGGTCAGATGAAATATGTGGTGTGCTGAGTTGGCAGAGGGGTGGTTTTAGCTGGACTGTTTTTTATGGCAAAAGACCCTGCGTTTATGTGATCCACACGCGAAAGAGGCGAGATGCCGTAGGATCTACTAAAATTTTGCAAAAAATACCTTGTTTTTCTGCAAATTTTATTTTGTAACCCTCCACTCTAATCTACACGCATGTTCATCCAATGTGTTGCATGCACGCAAAGTCATTTTTACCAGTTTGGGTAGCTACCCGTGGTCTTGCTACCAATGAGGTGTTGCCGTATGTAAAGTTGTGGGACCATATGCATGTGTATATTGAAGGGAGTGTTTGGAGGCACTCCGCTCCCAGACTCGGCTCGCGGAGCCGGCGGAGTCATAGGCTAAAATACTGGAGCTGAAAAGTAGGTGCTCTGCAACTCCTCTAATTCCACGGATCTGGTGGATATCCGAACACGGCTGAAGTATTACTCCCTCTGTCCCATAATTAAAAAATGTCTTACATTATGGGACGGAGGAAGTAGTACAAATCATTTCTTGTATTTTTGTTTTTAGTCAAATCAATGTCAGGCCGGTGGGGTCATGTCAGGTGAGAGAGAGCCTCCCCTAACGTTGCATGTGGTGGAGTGGTATAAATCCTTGCCTTTTGTTTTATCTTTAGCAATTTCAATCATTCGTATGGATAGACTTAACACAAGAGACATGTTGCAAAGGCGTCAGTGGCATGTTGATAATGATACTTGTGTTTTGTGTCCTTTTCTGCTCCGTGAAAATAGATCACACCTTTCTTTTAAATGTAACTTCAGCCAGAGGGTCTGAAACTATCTTGGAATCTTATGGATGCTGCAGCATAATAGTTTCTGGTCTCACATGGCTATGATTGCTAGGGACTTTGGCAAACCATTCTTCACCGAGGTTGTGTTCACTGCTGATTGAAATATTTGGATCGTCAAAAATGGGAAGGTGTTCAGAAATGAGAGGCCTACATTTGTTGCATGGAGAAGAAGGTTCATATATGACATAGCTTTGCTAGCTCATAGGATCAAATGTAAATACAGGGAGAAACCAGCGAAGTCATGGTAAAGCCAGTGAGCCCCAAATAAATCAAAAATATGGAGAGCTCTGGCGACGTACCCCCGCCTCCTTCGGGCGACGCTGCCGGTGCCCCTCTCCCCCCCCCCCCCCGCCCCCCCCCCCCCGTCGATGCCTGCCCCCGCGCCCTCCCCGGTCCCCTCCCCCGGTTTCCGCTGGTTTGACCTTGCGGATGAGGAGGAGACCTCCCCCGACGCCGACCACACTGGTGCCCCACCTCCCTCCCGTGCTCTTGGTCTCGCCGCTCCGCCCTGCGTGGTAACTGGCTCAGCCTCCCTCGGGAGAGGCTTTGCCTCTAGCTCACGGCGGCTGCCGCAGACTCGCCCGACGATCTTCGCTCGTCCGTTTGGGGCCCAAGGATCTGCCTTGCAGAGAGGAGGTGGTCACCGCCGCTGGTCTTGGGGAGTGTCTGGTCGTTCTGAGCTGGGCTCGGCCCGCTCGTCCTGGCACACTCCTTCGGTGACCCTAGTGCTCCTGCCCTCGTCCTCCCCGCCGGCGCCCATTGCGGCCGTGGTGCCCCCGGTCCTCCCCCGCAAAGCACGCCGTTTCGGCCATTCATCGCCGCGTTTGGTTCATCGAGCCTCCAGTTCCGCACTCCCCCCCCCCTGACGGCCCTGGTATGCCTTGCCTGGCACCCTCCCCTCGGCGGCGGTGCCTGCTCGTCAAGGGGAAACCCTTCGGGCTGGCTCCCCTCCTCGCCCCCGGGCCTGGCTCTAGTGGGCCGCATCCTGCTGGGCCGCTGCGTAGCCTTGGCCTCCCCGCCACGTCTCGCCCAGGCCTCGATGCTGGAAGGCTCGGGTGTGGTGGGCCGGCCCATGGCCTCTGGGCCCCTCACATGCCCTAGGCCCATGATACATCCATTTTGCATCATGCTTTTATATCGATATTTATTGCATTATGGGCTGTTATTACACATTATGTCACAATACGTATGTGTATCTCTCTTATTTTACAAGGTTTACATAAAGAGGGAGAATGCCGGCAGCTGGAATTCTGGGCTGGAAAAGGAGCAAATATTAGAGACCTATTCTGCACAGCTCCAAAAGTCCTGAAACTTCACGGAAGTTATTTCCAGAATATATAAAAAATACCGAGCGCAAGAAGTACCAGAGGGGGGCCACCCACCAGCCACGAGGGTGGGGGCGCGCCCTACCCACCTGGGCACGCCTCCTGCCTCGTGGGCCCCCTGGTGGCTCTTCGATGCCCATCTTCTGCTATATGGAGTCTTTCATCGAGAAAAAAAATCATAAGCAAGCTTACGGGACGAAACTCCGCCGCCACGAGGCGGAACCTTGCCGGAACTAATCTAGGGCTCCGGCAGAGCTGTTCTGCCGGGGAAACTTCCCTCCGGGAGGGGGAAATCATCACCATCGTCATCACCAACGATCCTCTCATCGGAGGGGATCAATCTCCATCAACATCTTCACCAGCACCATCTCATCTCAAACCCTAGTTCATCTCTTGTATCCAATCTTTGTATCCAAACCTCAGATTGGTACATGTGGGTTGCTAGTAGTGTTGATTACTGCTTGTCGTTGATGCTAGTTGGTTCACTTGGTGGAAGATCATATGTTCAGATCCATTATGCATATTAATACCCCTCTGATTATGAACATGAATATTCTTTGTGAGTAGTTCCGTTTGTTCCTGAGGACATGGGAGAAGTCTTGCTATTAGTAGTCATGTGAATTTGGTATTCGTTCGACATTTTGATGAGATGTATGTTGTCATCCCTCTAGTGGTGTCATGTGAACGTCGACTACATGACACTTCACCATTGTTTGGGCCTAGAGGGAGGCACTGGGAAGTAATAAGTAGATAATGGTTTGCTAGAGTGACAGAAGCTTAAACCCTAGTTTATGCGTTGCTTCGTAAGGGTCTGATTTGGATCCATATGTTTCATTCTATGGTTAGGTTTACCTTAATACTTCTGTTGTAGTTGCGGATGCTTGCAGTGGGGGTTAATCATAAGTGGGATGCTTGTCCAAGTAAGGACAGCACCCAAGCATCGGTCCGCCCACATATTAAATTATCAAAGTACCGAACGCGAATCATATGAACGTGATGAAAACTAGCTTGACGATAATTCCCATGTGTCCTCGGGAGAGCTTTTCTCTATATAAGAAATTGTCCAGGCTTGTCCTTTGCTACAAAAAGGATTGGGCCATCTTGCTGCACTTTATTTACACTTGTTACTTGTTACTCGTTACCAATTACCTTATCACGAAACTATCTGTTACCGATAATTTCAGTGCTTGCAGAGAATACCTTGCTGAAAACCGCTTATCATTTCCTTCTGCTCCTTGTTGGGTTCGACACTCTTGCTTATCGAAAGGATTATGATAGATCCCCTATAATTGTGGTTCATCAAGACTCTTTTCTGGCGCCGTTGCCGGGGAGTGAAGCGCCTTTAGTAGGTGGAATTTCGTAAGGAAAAATTTATATAGTGTGCTGAAATTTACTGTCACTTGTTACTATGGAAAGTAATCCTTTGAGGGGCTTGTTCGGGGTATCTTCACCCCGACCGGTAGAGCAAATAGTTGCTCCTCAACCTACTGGACCTACTGAAAATGAAAATGTTTACTTCAAAATTCCTTCGGGTATGATAGAAAAACTGCTAGCTAATCCTTTTGCAGGAGATGGAACATTACATCCCGACTTACACTTAATCTATGTGGATGAAGTTTGTGGATTATTTAAGCTTGCAGGTATGCCCGATGATGTTATCAAGAATAAGGTCTTCCCTTTATCTTTGAAGGGAGATGCATTGACATGGTATAGGCTATGTGATGATATGGGAACATGGGACTACAAACGGTTGAAAGTGGAATTCCATCAGAAGTTTTATCCTATGCATCTTGTTCATCGTGATCGTAATCATATATATAATTTTTGGCCTCGTGAAGGAGAAAGCATCGCTCAAGCTTGGGGGAGGCTTAAGTCAATGTTATATTCATGCCCCAATCATGAGCTCTAAAGAGAAATGATTATTCAAAAAAATTATGCTTGGCTTTCTGACAACAATCTCTCCATGCTCGATACTTCTTGTACTGGTTCCTTTATGATGAAGACTATTGAATTCAAATGGAATTTATTGGAGAGAATTAAACGCAACTCTGAAGATTAGGATCTCGACGAAGGTAAGGAGTCAGGTATAACACCTAAGTTTGATTGTGCTAAATCTTTTATGGATACTGATGTTTTCCGTAAATTTAGCACTAAATATGGACTTGACTCTGAGATAGTAGCTTCTTTCTGTGAATCCTTTGCTACTCATGTTGATCTCCCTAAGGAGAAGTGGTTTAAATATAATCCTCCCATTGAAACAAAAGTAGTTGCACCTATTAAAGTTGAAGAAAAAACTATCACTTATGATGATCCTGTTGTTCCCACTGCTTATGTTGAGAAACCACATTTCCCTGTTAGAATAAAGGATCATGCTAAACCTTCAACTGTGGTTCGTAAAAGTAATATTAGAACTTATACACCTCCTGAGCAAGTTAAAGTTGAACCTAATGTTGCTATTGTTAAAGATCTCTTGGCTGATAATATCGATGGGCATGTTATTTATTTTTGTGATGAGACTGCTAGAATTGCTAAACCTGGTGCTAAAGATAAACATAGACCTGTGGTAGGCATGCCTGTTATTTCTATTAAAATAGGATATCATTGTTATCATGGCTTGTGTGATATGGGTGCTAGTGCCAGTGCAATACCTATTTCCTTATACAAAGAAATTATGCATGATATTGCACCAGCTGAGATAGAAGATATCGATGTTACCATTAAGCTTGCTAATAGAGATACTATTTCACCAATTGGGATTGTTAGAGATGTTGAAGTCTTGTGTGGGAATGCTAAATATCATGTAGATTTCCTTGTTCTTGGTTCCCCTCAAGATAGCTTTTGTCCCATTATATTTGGTAGACCCTTCTTGAATACTGTTAATGCTAAGATAGATTGCAAGAAGGGATGTTGTTACTATTGGTTTGGATGATATGTCTCATGAGTTTAATTTTTCTAAATTTTGTAGACAACCCCATGATGAAGAATTGCCTAGCAAAGATGAAATTATTGGTCTTGCTTCTATTGATGTGCCTCCTAATGATCCTTTAGAACAATATTTGCTAGACCATGAGAATGCTATGTTTATGAATGAAAGAAGGGAAATAGATGAAGTATTCTTTAAACAAGGACCCATTCTGAAACACAATTTGCCTGTTGAAATCCTAGGGGATCCTCCTCCACCCAAGGGTGATCCCGTGTTTGAGCTTAAACCATTACCTGATACTCTTAAATATGCTTATCTTGATGAAAAGAAGATATATCCTGTTATAATTAGTGCTAACCTTTCAGAGCATGAAGAAGAAAAAATATTGAAAACTCTGAAGAAGCACCGTGCTGCTATTGGATATACTCTTGATGATCTTAAGGGCATTAGTCCCACTCTATGTCAACACAAAATAAATTTGGAGAAAGACGCCAAACCAGTTATTGATCACCAACGACGGCTGAATCCTAAGATGAAAGAAGTGGTAAGAAAGGAAATATTAAAACTCCTTGAGGCAGGTATAATTTATCCCGTTGCTGATAGTCAGTGGGTAAGTCATGTCCATTGTGTCCCTAAGAAGGGAGGTATTACTGTTGTTCCTAATGATAAAGATGAATTGATTCCGCAAAGAATTATTACATGTTATAGGATGGTAATTGATTTCCGCAAATTAAATAAGGCTACTAAAAAATATCATTACCCCTTACCTTTTATTGATAAAATGCTAGAAAGATTATCCAAACATACACATTTTTGCTTTCTAGATGGTTACTCTGGTTTCTCTCAAATACCCGTGTCAGCTGATGATCAAGCAAAGACCACTTTTACTTGCCCTTTTGGTACTTTTTCTTATAGAGGTATGCCTTTTGGTTTATGTAATGCACCTGCTACCTTTCAAAGATGCATGATGGCTATATTTTCTGACTTTTGTGAAAAGATATGTAAGGTTTTCATGGACGATTTCTCCGTTTATGCATCCTCTTTTGATGATTGCTTGAGCAATCTTGATCAAGTTCTGCAGAGATGTGAAGAAACTAATCTTGTTCTGAATTGGGAGAAATGCCACTTTATGGTTAATGAAGGAATTGTCTTGGGGCATAAAATTTCTGAAAGAGGTATTGAAGTTGATAAAGCTAAAGTTGATGCTATTGAAAAGATGCCATGCATGTCCCAAGGAAATTAAAGGTATAACAAGCTTCCTCGGTCACGCCGGTATTTATAGGAGGTTCATTAAGGACTTCTCAAAAAATTATCGGCCTCTGACTAATCTATTACAAAAAGATATTCCTTTTGTCTTTGATGATGATTGTGTAGAAGCATTTGAAATACTTAAGAAAGCATTGATTTTTGCACCTATTGTTCAACCACCTGATTGGAATTTACCCTTTGAAATTATGTGTGATACTAGTGATTATGATGTAGGTGCTGTTCTAGGGCAAAGAGTTGATAAGAAATTAAATGTTATTCAATATGCTAGTAAAACTCTAGACAATGCCCAGAGAAATTATGGTACTACTGAAAAAGAATTTTTAGCAGTTGTTTTTGCTTGTGATAAGTTCAGACCTTATATTGTTGATTCTAAAGTAACTATTCACACTGATCATGCTGCTATTAAATACCTTATGGAAAAGAAAGATGCTAAACCTAGACTTATTAGATGGGTTCTCCTGCTACAAGAATTTGATTTGCAAATTATTGATAGAAAGGAAGCTAAGAACCCCGTTGCAGACAACTTGTCTAGGTTACAAAATGTTCTTGATGACCCACTACCTATTGATGATAGCTTTTTTGATGAACAATTAAATGTCATAAATGCTTCTCGAACTGCTCCATGGTATGCTGATTATGCTAATTATATTGTTGCTAAATTTATACCACCTAGTTTCACATACCAGCAAAAGAAAAAGTTCTTCTATGATTTAAGGCATTACTTTTGGGATGACCCACATCTTTATAAAAAAGGAGTAGATGGTGTTATTAGACGTTGTGTACCTGAGCATGAACATGAACAGATCCTACGCAAGTGTCACTCCGAAGCCTATGGAGGACACCTTGGTGGAGATAGAACTGCACACAAGGTATTGCAATCCGGTTTTTACTGGCCTACTCTCTTCAAGGATGCTCGTAAGTTTGTCTTGTCTTGTGATGAATGGCAAAGGATTGGTAATATTAGTAGACGTCAAGAAATGCCTATGAATTATTCGCTTGTCATTGAACCATTTGACGTTTGGGGCTTTGATTATATGGGACCTTTTCCTTCCTCTAATAGGTATACACATATTTTAGTTGCTGTTGATTACGTTACTAAGTGGGTAGAAGCTATTCCAACTAGTAGTGTTGATCATAACACCTCTATTAAAATGCTTAAAGAAGTTATTTTTCCGAGGTTTGGAGTCCCTAGATATTTAATGACTGATGGTGGTTCACATTTTATTCATGGTTCCTTTCGTAAAATGCTTGCTAAGTATGATGTTAATCATAGAATTGCATATCCTTATCACCCACAGTCTAGTGGTCAAGTAGATTTGAGTAACAAAGAGCTCAAATTAATTTTGCAAAAGACTGTTAATAGATCTAGAAAGAATTGGTCCAAGAAACTTGATGATGCATTATGGGCCTATAGAACTGCATATAAAAATCCTACGGGTATGTCTCCGTATAAAATGGTTTATGGTAAAGCATGTCATTTACCTCTTGAGCTAGAACATAAGGCATATTGGGCCATTAAAGAGATCAATTATGATTTCAAACTTGCAGGTGAGAAGAGGTTATTTTACATTATCTCACTTGGTGAGTGGAGAACCCAAGCCTATGAGAATGCCAAACTGCTTAAAGAAAAAGTTAAAATATGGCATGATAAAAGGATACAAAATCGTGAGTTCAATGTAGGTGATTATGTATTGTTATACAACTCTCATTTAAGATTTTTTTTCAGGAAAACTTCTCTCTAAATGGGAAGGTCCTTACGTTATCGAGGAGGTCTATCGTTCCGGTGCCATAAAAATCAACAACTTCGAAGGCACAAATCCAAGGGTGGTAAACGGTCAAAGAATCAAACATTATATCTCAGGTAATCCCATAAATGTTGAAACTAATATTATTGAAACCGTAACCCCGGAGGAATACATAAGGGGAACTTTCCGGAACGTTCCAGACTCCGAAAAGGAATAGGTACGTGGTACGGTAAGTAAACCGACTCCAAAACAATTCTAATGGCATTTTTTCTCCGTTTTGGAATATTTAAGAAAATAGGAAAATAAGAAGCGGACCGGAAAGGACACGGGGCTTCCACGAGGGTGGAGGGCGCGCTCTACCCCCCTGGGCGCGCCCCCTGCCTCGTGGGCACCTCGTGCGCTCTCCGGACTCTGTTTTCTTGCACGATACTTCTTTTGGTCGGTAAAAATTCATTATATAATCTCTCGAAGGTTTTGACCTCTGTATCATGCAAATATCTCCTGTCTTTGTTTCGAGCTGTCCTGCTGTAGATTAGAGCAACATGTCGTCCCTGGATTCGGAAGGAGAAAGCTATGTGGCTGATTACCTTGCAGATCCTAAGGTCTATGGGGATGTGGAGCATTGTGGTTGGACTGCGGAAGAAGAAGAGGACTATGAACCCAAGGGAAAGGAGGAGACGAGCTCAGAAGAATATGAAGTCCCATTACCTCAACCTGGGGACATGCATGTGGAGTTCAAAAAGTCAAGCCTCCCGGATAGAGTAAAGAAACCTAAGATCGAGTTTATCCCTTTTCGCCTCTTGCAAGAAAACAAGCAGGAATTATGCAAAAAGATACTGAGCCTGGATCAGGAGATCGATGACCTAAGGGACCAAAATTCTATCCTCAAGCGCAAATTAAGGAAGAAGCCTATGCCATCAACAAAACCATCACCTTCTTCACCAATAAAGAAGAGCTGAGCATAGGGTATGGGAACTCCCCTTGGCAACTGCCAAGCTTGGGGGAGTGCCCCGGTATCGTATCACCATCACTTTTATCTTTACTGTTTTTCTTAGTTCGATCCTTTTGATAATATCTTGATCTAGTAGAATAAAGTTTTAGTATGATATAGTTGTGAGTTTTGCTTTATGATCCTCCTATGTAATCGAGTCCGTGAGCTATATATAATAAAGATTAGTGTTGAGTCAAGGGCTTTATTATTTTGCTATGATCCCGAGCGAATAAAATAAAATAAAAAGAAATAAAGAGATCATATGGATCTTATGGAGAGTAATGAGCTCACATCTAAATAGTTTGATGAATAAAAGTTGTTGAGAGTTGACAAACATAGTTTTGGTCATCGTTGCAATTAATAGGAAGTAATAAAGAAAGAGAGGTTCACATATAAATATACTATCTTGGACATCTTTTATGATTGTGAGCACTCGTTAAAGTATGACATGCTAAGAGTTGATGTTGGACAATGAAGACAACGTAATGGGTTATGTTTTCTTACATCTGAGATAAATTATATTGTCATGGATCATCCAACATGTTGAGCTTGCCTTTCCCTCTCTTGCTATCCAATTTCTTTGCACCAAGTAGAGATACTACTTGTGCTTCCAAATATCCCTAAACCCAGTTTTGCCATGAGAGTCCACCATATCTACCTATGGATTGAGTAAGATCCTTCAAATAAGTTGTCATCAGTGCAAGCAATAAAAATTGCCTTCTAAATATGTATGACTTATTAATGTGGAGAAAATAAGCTTTATACGATCTTGTGATATGGAAGAAACAAAAGCGACAGACTGCATAATAAAGGTCCATATCACAAGTGGCAATATAAAGTGACGTTCTTTTGCATTAAGATTTTGTGCATCCAACCATAAAAGCGCATGACAACCTTTGCTTCCCTCTGCGAAGGGCCTATCTTTTACTTTTATCTTCTACCTTACATGAGAGTCATGGTGATCTTCACCTTTCCTTTTTACATTTCCTTTGGCAAGCACAATATGTTGGAAAGATCCTGATATATATAGCTAATTGGATGTGAGTCTTCATGAACTATTATTGTTGACATTACCCTTGAGGTAAAATGTTGGGAGGCAAAACTATAAGCCCTATATTTCTCCGTGTCCGATTAAAACTTCATACCCATATATATTGCGTGAGTGTTAGAAATTTGGAAATACTGAAAGATGGTTGAGTATGTGGGCTTGCTGAAAAGCTCTTATATTGGCTCTTTCCTATGTTATGATAAATTGCAATTGCCTCAATGACTGAGATTAGAGTTTGTTGGTTCTCAATGAAGTTTATGATTCATACTTGAAATTGTGATTGAATTGTTACTTTAGCATAAGATAATATGACAATACATATATATATATATATATATATATGTTGTTGTTCTAAGAATGATCATGATGCCCTCATGTCTGTATTTTATTTTTATCGACACCTCTATCTCTAAACATGTGGACATATTATTCAATTTCGGCTTTCGCTTGAGGACAAGCGAGGTCTAAGCTTGGGGGATTTGATACGTCCATTTTGCATCATGCTTTTATATCGATATTTATTGCATTATGGTCTGTTATTACACATTATGTCACAATACTTATGCCTATTCTCTCTTATTTTACTAGGTTTACATAAAGAGGGAGAATGCCAATAGCTGGAATTCTGGGTTGGAAAAGGAGCAAATATTAGAGACCTATTCTGCACAGCTCCAAAAGTCCTGAAACTTCACGGAAGTTATTTCCAGAATATATAAAAAGTACTGAGCGCAAGAAGTACCAGAGGGGGCCACCCACCAGCCACGAGGGTGGGGGCGCGCCCCCCTGCCTCGTGGGCCCCCCGGTGGCCCTTTGATACGTCTCTGTCGTATCTATTTTTCCAAACACTTTTGCCCTTGTTTTGGACTCTAACTTGCATGATTTGAATGGAACTAACCCGGACTGACGCTGTTTTCAGCAGAATTGCCATGGTGTTATTTATGTGCAGAAACAAAAGTTCTCGGAATGACCCGAAACTTCACGGAATGTCTATTTGGAAATAATAAAAAATCATTGCAAAAGATGAAGACCAGGGGGGCACACCCTAGCCACGAGGGTGGGGGGCGCGCCTACCCCCCTGGCCGCGCCCCCTACCTCGTGGGCCCCCTGGAGCTCCTCCGACCTCAATTCCAACTCTATATATTTGCTTTCGGAGAGAAAAAAATCAGAGAGAAGGATTCATCGCGTTTTACGATACAGAGCCGCCGCCAAGCCCTAAAACCTCTTGGGAGGGCTGATCTGGAGTCCGTTTGGGGCTCCAGAGAGGGGAATCCGTCGCCATCGTCATCATCAACCATCCTCCATCACCAATTTCATGATGCTCACCGCCGTGCGTGAGTAATTCCATCGTAGGCTTGCTGGACGGTGATGGGTTGGATGAGATCTATCATGTAATCGAGTTAGTTTTGTTAGGGTTTGATCCCTAGTATCCACTATGTTCTGAGATTGATGTTGCTATGACTTTGCTATGCTTAATGCTTGTCACTAGGGCCCGAGTGCCATGATTTCAGATCTAAACCTATTATGTTTTCATCAATATATGAGAGTTCTTGATCCTATATTGCAAGTCTATAGTCACCTATTATGTGTTATGATCCGGCAACCCCGAAGTGACAATAATCGGGACCACTCCCGGTGATGACCGTAGTTTGAGGAGTTCATGTATTCACTATGTGTTAATGCTTTGGTCCGGTACTCTATTAAAAGGAGGCCTTAATATCCCTTAGTTTCCGCTAGGACCCCGCTGCCACGGGAGGGTAGGACAAAAGATGTCATGCAAGTTCTTTTCCATAAGCACGTATGACTATATTCGGAATACATGCCTACATTACATTGATGAATTGAAGCTAGTTCTGTGTCACCCTTGGTTATGACTATTACATGATGAACCACATCCAGCATAATTCTCTATCACCGATCCATTGCCTACGAGCTTTCCATATGTTGTTCTCCGCTTATTTACTTTTCCGTTGCTATTGCTATCATCACTACAAAATACCAAAAACACTACTTTTGCTATCATTACCTTTTGCTACCGTTACCACTACTATCATATTACTTTGCTACTACACACTTTGCTGTAGATATGAAGTTTCTAGGTGTGGTTGAATTGACAACTCAACTGCTAATACTTGAGAATATTCTTTGGCTCCCCTTGTGTCGAATCAATAAATTTGGGTTGAATACTCTACCCTCGAAAACTGTTGTGATCCCCTATACTTGTGGGTTATCAAGACTATTTTCTGGCGCCGTTGCCGAGGAGCATAGTTCTATTCTTTGAGTCACTTGGGATTCATATCTTCTTATCATTATGAAGAACTTGAGAGATCCAAAAACCAAGATTTATCCCTCAACTACGAGGGGAGGTAAGGAACTGCCATCTAGCTCTGCACTTGATTCACCTTCTGTTTTGAGTAAGCTTGCGACACCTAAACCTTCTTCTGCTATTCATTCTGATATGTCGCATGTTATTGATGATGCCACTTCTGCTATGCATGATACTTATGATGAAACTACTTCTATGCTTGATACTACTGTGCCACTTGGTGAATTTCTTGATGAACAACTTGCTAGGGTTAGAGAGAATGAAATTATTGAAACTGATAACATTGATGAAAGTGATGATGAAGACTCTCCCCCTAATAAATATGAATCACCTGTTATTCCTGAGGGTTATGTTTTCGAAAAAGAAGCTGCTTTAGCTATTTTAGCTTGCAAAGATAGATACGAGCTCAAGAGGTTATTAGCTAAATGGAAGCAGCAATCTCTTAATGCTAGAATGAAACCTGACCCTGCTTTTGCTACTTCACCTATCTGTGTTACTGATAAGTATTATGAATTCTCTGTTGATCCTGATATAATTACTTTGGTTGAATCTGATCCTTTTCATGGCTATGAATCTGAAACTGTTATGGCACATCTTACTAAATTAAATGATATAGCCACCCTGTTCACTAATGATGAGAAATCTCGCTACCTTTATATCCTTAAAATATTTCCGTTCTCATTAAAGAGTGATGCTAAGATATGGTTTAATTCTCTGGATCCTGGTTGTGTGCGTAGTCCCCAGGATATGATTTATTACTTCTCTGCTAAATATTTCCCTGCTCATAAGAAACAAGCTGCTTTGAGGGATATATAATTTTGTGCAACTTGAAGAAGAGAGTCTCCCACAAGCTTGGGGGAGGCTTCTCAAGTTACTTAATGCTTTGCTTGATCATCCTCTTAATAAAAATGAAATACTTGATATCTTTTATAATGGACTAACCGATGCTTCCAGAGATTACCTGGATAGTTGTGCTGGTTCTGTTTTCAGGGAAAGAACACCGGATGAAGATGAAATTCTATTGAATAATATGTTGACAAATGAAAATAATTGGACACTTCCTGAGCCAGCTCCTGAGCCTATTCCTAAACCAACTCCAAAGAAAAGAGGTGTTCTATTTCTCAGTCCTAAAGATATGCAAGAGGCAAAGAAATCTATGAAAGAAAAAGGTATTAAAGCTGAAGATGTTAAGAATTTACCTCCTATTGAAGAAATACATGGTCTTAATTTACCGCCTGTTGAAGAAACATATGATATTAATCCATTACCTATTGAAGAAAAACATGGTCCTGATAACCCGACACAAGTAGTAAAGGTAAATTCTCTCTATAGATATGATAAAGCTGAAATCCCTCTTATTAAGTTTGCTAGCCCATGCTTATATGAGTTTGATAAATTTATGGTTAAGCAAGAAGACTTCAATGCTTATTTTGGTAGAGAATTAAAACGCAGTGCTGATATGCTTGAACACTTGGGTGATTATATGGCTAATGTCAAAGGTGAACTTAAAATTATTAGTAAACATGCTTCTATGGTTACCACTCAAGTAGAACAAGAACTTAAGGCTCAAAATGATTTGTTCAATGAATTGAATAGTAAGAATAATGATTATGATGTTAGAGTGGCTACTAGAACTGGTAAAATGACCCAGGAACCTTTGTATCCTGAAGGCCACCCTAAGAGAATTGAGCAAGATTCTTAGAGAAATAATATAGATGCACCTAGTTCTTCTAAAAGGAAGAAAAAGAAAAATGATAGGACTTTGCATGCTTCTTGTGAACCTATTACTGAAACACCTGAGAATCCAAATGATATTTCTATTTCTAATGTTGAAACACAATCTGGTAATGAACCTGAAACTAGTGATAATGTTAATGATAATGTTCATGATGATGCTCAACCTAGTAATGATAATGATATAGAAATTGAACCTGCTGTTGATCTTGATAACCCACAATCAAAGAATCAACGTTATGATAAGAAAGACTTTGTTGCTAGGAAACATGCATGGTAAAGAAAGAGAACCATGGGTTCAGAAACCCATGCCTTTTCCTCCCAAACCATCCAAGAAAAAGGATGATGAGGATTTTGAGCGCTTTGCTGAAATGATTAGACCTATCTTTTTGCGTATGCGATTAAATGATATCCTCAAAATGAATCCTTATGCTAAGTATATGAAAGATATTGTTACTAATAAAAGAAAGATATCGAAAACTGAAATTTCCACCATGCTTGCTAATTATACTTTTAAAGGTGGAATACCAAAGAAACTTGGAGATGCAGGAGTACCTACTATCCCATGCTCCATCAAAAGAAACTATGTTAAAACTGCTTTATGTGATCTTGGAGCCGGTGTTAGTGTTATGCCTCTCTCTTTATATCGTAGACTTGATTTGTGTAAGTTGACACCTACTGAGATATCTTTGCAAATGGCTGATAAATCAACTGCTATACCTGTCGGTATTTGTGAGGATGTGCCTGTTGTAGTTGCAAACGTTACTATTTTAACGGACTTTGTTATTCTTGATATTCCCGAGGACGATAGTATGTCTATTATTCTTGGAAGACCCTTTTTGAATACTGCAGGGGCTGTTATTGATTGCAACAAAGGCAATGTCACTTTTCATGTTAATGGTAATGAGCATACAGTACACTTTCCGAGGAAACAACCTCAAGTTCATAGTATCAATTCTATTGGAAAAATTCCATCGATTATTTTTGGAGGTTTTGAATTTCCTCTACCTACTGTCAAGAAGAAATATGATATTATTATTATTATTGGGGATGTGCATATCCCCATTGAGGTAACATAGTGTTATTCAAAATTTCTCCGGTTCCATGTTATTCGGAATGAGTTCATTAACAAGACTTGATCAACCTTGTTAGTGGATTCCTTTTGATGATCATGAGATGGATGAATTTAGAAAACACAACTCTATGTATCCTCCTTTTACTTTCTGTTATTTATATTAAATAAAACAAAAATAAGTATTTTCCTCTGTTATCTAATTTACCCGTGCAATATAAAAATACCCCGAAAATAAAAATTCTCCAAATGCCTTGAAATTTAAATATGATTTTTCTGGAATATTTGAGAATATTTGGCACTGAGAACACAGCAGGGGGGCATCCACCTGGCCACGAGGGTGGAGGGTGCGCCCTACCCCCTAGGTGCGCCCCTGCCTCGTGGGCCCACGATGGCCCTCCTCCACTTATTCCTGCACCCACACACTTCTTCTTCCTCCCACAAACATGATTATCCAGTTCAAACCCGAGTCCAAGCTCATTTTGCTGCCATTTTCGATCTCCTTGCTCAAAGCACCTCTCACAAAACTGCTTGGGGGTTGTTCCTTGGTATGTGACTCCTCCATTAGTCCAATTAGTTTTTGTTCTAGTGCTCTATTCATTGCAAATTTGTGCCGCCTAGGTGACCATGTTCTTGAGCTTGCATGTCAAATTTATATGGTTTCAAGTAGTTCTAATGCATGATGTAGGCTCTAGGCACTTGTAGGAGTAGTTGCTATCAATTTTATTGAGCTTGGTTCACTTTTGTTTGAAGTTACTAAAAATTTCAGAAATTTTTCAGAGGAAGAAATATGCTTAGGAAAATGTACCAAGGTGGTTCTTCAAGGAAGCAAGGACCCAGGCTTGCAATGCGTGATGCTGACGATGAGCCACCAAGGGACGCTCCAGTGCGGCCCTGTGAATGGCCTTTAGAAAACTTTATGGATCGAGCGGGAATCAAGGAAGAATTTAACGCATATTTGCGTAACGCTGATCTTGTGAGCTTTGAGGCAGAAAAATGCCGCTAGTACCACTATCTCACTAGTTCCTTTGTGAGGAGGTTTGAATTTTCATCTTCACGTAATTCTCCAACTGTCCTGTTTGATCTTTATGAAAAATCTTATACTATGGACTCAGAGGATTTTACCACTGCTTGCAAACTTCCACAATGGGGTAGTGCTAGTGAACCTCGCAAATCTGAATTTAGAAATTTTCTTTCTAGTATAACTGTGGGGGAATCTAGAGACATAGTACAAGTTACCATAGGGAGCATTCATTTTCCTGCTATACATTATTTTGCTCTCTTCATAGGTTGGTGCATAAATGGTAAAGATGAAGCATGTCATATGTGTGTCCCTGACCTCAGTATTCTTAGGAGTGCTGTGTTAGGAGACAAATCTTATAATTTGGGAGCCATTGTTGCACGTAGGTTGCATCATAATAGATTTAATGGAGATTTCTTTGGAGGAATTTATGCAACCCGCTTAGCTGATTTTCTTGGTGTAACCATACGTAATGATGATATTGAATTGCCTCCTGCTTACCTAGACTTTAATGCTATGGTTCACCACCAGTTTGTCGAGAGGAATGAATCACCTCTCCAGTATCGCTTAATCTTTGACAGACGTCGTGCTGTCCGTATTACTCTCCTTGCTCCTGCCTTCTTTGGTTATCAGGCAAAAGGAAGACATTTTATTACCAGAGAGGAGGCAAATGAGTACGAGAGGAGGGCGGAGGCAGCTCGCCGCCATGCTGCAACTCAGGAGGCAATAGCCGTTGCATCGCAGTACGACCCCAACTATTATTATGGATATCCGCCAGGCCAGCCGTGGCCATAGACCAACTTAGGCCAAAAACCTAAGCTTGGGGGAGTACGTATTTCCCACCGACATTACATTCATGTTCACACACTCATTGCTAGATGTCGGTGCTCATACTTTTTCATTGTAATATCCATGCTAGTTTATTTTCCTTTTTATGCTTTCTTCTTGTGTGTTTAATAAACCTTAAGAAAAACCCAAAAAAATAGTTGTAGCTTTTAATTAGTTTACTTTCCATGCTTGTAGTAGTAATTAAAAAGAAAACCCAAAAAGATTTCATGTTCTTCTTTTGCTTGTTGGGAGCTTTCCCGTGTAAATAGTTTTATTTCTTTTCTTTTCTTTGGGGGTCAATAGGAGAAGACCATGATTAAATTGTTGAAGTGGCTCTTATATGCATTATTGTTGATCTGACAAAAGAGCCCATATTGCCTTGTCTTCTCCTGTTAATTGAATGCTTGCAGATTCCAGCTTACTCCAATGCATGTGCACTATTATTATTATCCACATCGTTCGGTCGTGCAAGTGAAAGGCAATTATGACGATATATGATGGACTGACTGAGATGAGAAAAGCTGGTATGAACTCGACCTCTCTTGTTTTTGTAAATATGATTAGTTCATCGTTCCTGATTCAGCCTATTATGAATAAACATGTTTGCAATGACAACTAGAGACCATAGTTTCTTGTGCCATGCTTGATTAGCTAGGAGCTTATAATGGTTTACCTTGCGTGCCAACATGCTATTAAAATGGTTGTGATGTGGTATGATAGGGTGGTATCCTCTTTTGAATGATTCGAGTGGCTTGACTTGGCACATGTTCACGCATGTAGTTGAAACAAAATCAACATAGCCTCTATGATATTTATGTTCATGGTGCATTATATCATACTCATGCTTGCATCCGGTGTTGATTAATTTTAATGCATGTTCATGACTGTTGTCGCTCTCTAGCTGGTTGCTTCCCAGTCTTTTTCTAGCCTTCACCTGTACTAAGCGGGAATACTGCTTGTGCATCCAATCCCATAAACCCCAAAGTTATTCCATATGAGTCCACCATACCTACCAATATACGGTATCTACCTGCCATTCCAAGTAAATTTGTATGTGCCAAACTCTAAACCTTCAAATAGATATCCTGTTTTGTATGCTCGAATAGCTCATGTATCAACTAGGGCTGTCCGTATCTTCCATGTTGGGCGGGTTATTCTCAAGAGGAGTGGACCCCGCTCCTCACTCACGAGAAAATGGCTGGTCACCGGGATGCCCAGTCCCATGCTTTATGCAGATCAAATCAAAATAATTGCAAACAAAACTCCCCCTGGGACTCTTGTTAGTTGGAGGCACTCGTTGTTTCGAGCAAGCCATGGATTGATGCTTATTGGTGGAGGGGGAGTATAAAATTTACCATTTTGTTTGGGAACCGCCTATAACGTGTGTAGCATGGAAGATATTGCCATCTCTTGGTTGTTATGTTGACAACAAAAGTATACCGCTCAAAATATTATTCATCTTTATTTCAAAACCGAGCTCTGGCACCTCTACAAATCTCTGCTTCCCTCCGCGAAGGGCCTATCTATTTACTTTCATGTTGAGTCATCATCCTCTTATTAAAAAGCACCAGTTGGAGAGCACCGCTATCATTTGAATTCATTACTGTTAGTTTACATTGAGTATGACTTGACTGGATATCTTTTACCATGAATTACAATGTCTAGTCAGTCCTTGATCTTTAAAGGTGCTCTGTATTTATGTTTTGCGGTCTCAGAAAGGGCTAGCGAGATACCATCTTGTTATATCATATTATGATTGTTTTGAGAAAGTGTTGTCATCCGAGATTTATTATTATTGCTCGCTAGTTGATTATGTCATTGATATGAGTAAACATGAGACCTACGCGTTATTGTGAATATGGTTAGTTTCTAATCTTTACTGAAAACTTGAATGCTGGCTTTACATATTTACAACAACATGAGCAAACAGAGTTTGTAAAAGTTTTTCTTTATCACTTTCAATTTGTCAACTGAATTGCTTGAGGACAAGCAAAGGTTTAAGCTTGGGGGAGTTGATATGTCTCCGTCGTATCTACTTTTCCAAACACTTTTGCCCTTGTTTTAGACTCTAACTTGCATGATTTGAATGGAACTAATCCGGACTGACGTTGTTTTCAGCAGAATTGCCATGATGTTATTTATGTGCAGAAACAAAAGTTCTCGGAATGACCCGAAACTTCACGGAATGTCTATTTGGAAATAATAAAATCCTTGCAAAAGATGAAGACTAGGGGGCCCACACCCTAGCCACGAGGGTGGGGGGCGCGCTCCCTACCTTGGACCCCCTGGAGCTCCTCCAACCTCAACTCCAACTCTATATATTTGCTTTCGGGGAGAAAAAAATCAGAGAGAAGAATTCATCGCGTTTTACGATACAGAGCCGTCGCCAAGCCCTAAAACCTCTCGGGAGGGCTGATCTGGAGTCTGTTTGGGGCTCCGGAGAGGGGAATCCGTCGCCATCGTCATCATCAACCATCCTCCATCACCAATTTCATGATGCTCACCACCGTGCGTGAGTAATTCCATCGTAGGCTTGCTGGACAGTGATGGGTTGGATGAGATCTATCATGTAATCGAGTTAGTTTTGTTAGGGTTTGATCCCTAGTATCCAATATGTTCTAAGATTGATGTTGCTATGACTTTGCTATGCTTAATGCTTGTCACTAGGGCCCGAGTGCCATGATTTTAGATCTGAACCTATTATGTTTTCATCAACATATGAGAGTTCTTGATCCTATCTTGCAAGTCTATAGTCACCTACTATGTGTTATGATCCGGCAACCCCGAAGTGACAATAATCGGGACCACTCCCGGTGATGACCGTAGTTTGAGGAGTTCATGTATTCACTATGTGTTAATGCTTTGGTCCGATACTCTATTAAAAGGAGGCCTTAATATCCCTTAGTTTCCGCTAGGACCCCGCTGCCACGGGAGGGTAGGACAAAAGATGTCATGCAAGTTCTTTTCCATAAGCACATATGACTATATTCGGAATACATGCCTACATTACATTGATGAATTGGAGCTAGTTCTGTGTCACCCTAGGTTATGACTGTTACATGATGAACCACATCCGGCATAATTCTCTATCACTGATCCATTGCCTACGAGCTTTCCATATATTGTTCTCTGCTTATTTACTTTTCCGCTGCTATTGCTATCATCACTACAAAATACCAAAAACGCTACTTTTGCTATCATTACCTTTTTCTACCGTTACCACTACTATCATATTACTTTGCTACTAAACACTTTGCTGCAGATATTAAGTTTCTAGGTGTGGTTGAATTGACAACTCAACTGCTAATACTTGAGAATATTCTTTGGCTCCCCTTGTGTCGAATCAATAAATTTGGGTTGAATACTCTACCCTCGAAAACTATTGCGATCCCCTATACTTGTGGGTTATCACCCTCCGATGCCCATCTTCTGCTATATGGAGTCTTTCATCGAGAAAAAAATCATAGGCAAGCTTACGGGACGAAACTCCGCCGCCACGAGGCGGAACCTTGGCGGAACCAATCTAGGGCTCCGGCAGAGCTGTTCTGCCGGGGAAACTTCCCTCCGGGAGGGGGAAATCATCACCATCGTCATCACCAATGATCCTCTCATCGGGAGGGGGTCAACCTCCATCAACATCTTTACCAGCACCATCTCATCTCAAACCCTAGTTCATCTCTTGTATCCAAACCTCAGATTGGTACATGTGGGTTGCTAGTAGTGTTGATTACTCCTTGTAGTTGATGCTAGTTGGTTCACTTGGTGGAAGATCATCTGTTCAGATCCATTATGCATATTAATACCCCTCTGATTATGAACATGAATATTCTTTGTGAGTAGTTCTGTTTGTTCCTGAGGACATGGGAGAAGTCTTGCTATCAGTAGTCATGTGAATTTGGTATTCGTTCGATATTTTGATGAGATGTATGTTATCATCCCTCTAGTGGTGTCATGTGCACGTCGATTACATGACACTTCACCATTGTTTGGGCCTAGATGGAGGCATTGGGAAGTAATAAGTAGATGATGGGTTGCTAGAGTGACAGAAGCTTAAACCCTAGTTTATGCGTTGCTTCGTAAGGGGCTGATTTGGATCCATATATTTCATGCTATGGTTAGGTTTACCTTAATACTTCTATTGTAGTTGCAGATGCTTGCAATGGGGGTTAATCATAAGTGGGATTCTTTTCCAAGTAAGGATAGCACCCAAGCACCGGTCCACCCATGTAACTCCCTTGATGCGGCTATATCTCCCACGTGTCGAAGCATGACTTAGAGGCATAACCGCATTGAAAGCAATGTCGCAAGTGAGGTAATCTTCGCAGACAACCCATATAATACATAAGAGAGAAAGATACATAGTTGGCTTACAATCACCACTTCACACAAATACATGAATACAGCATTACATCAACTAGATACAATCAAGGTCCGACTACAGAACCAAAATAAAAGAAGACTACCCCAAATGCTACACAGATCCCCGATCGTGCCAACTGGGCTCCACTACCGATCAACTGGAAAACGGAACAACATAGAGAACACGATCTTCATAGGGCTCCTCCTTGAGCTTGGTTGCGTCACCTGCTCGGTAACATCGGCACCTACAAACTGGTTTTTGAAGTATCTGTGAGTCACGGGGACTCAGCAATCTCACACCCTCGCGATCAAGACTATTTAAGCTTATAGGTAAGGTAAAAGGTATGAGGTGGAGCTGCAGCAAGCGACTAGCATATATGGTGGCTAACATATTCGCAAAAGAGAGTGAGAAGAGAAGGCAAAAGCACGGTCGAACAACTATGATCAAGAAGTGATCCTAGAACAACCTGCGTCAAGCATTACTCCAACACCGTGTTCACTTCCCGGAACCCGACGAGAAGAGACCATCACGGTAACACACGTGGTAGATGTATTTTAATTAAGGTCGACTTCAGGTTTTCTACAACCGGACATTAACAAATTCCCATCTGCCCATAACCGCGGGCACGGCTTTCGAAAGTTCAAATCCCTGCAGGGGTGTCCCAATTAGCCCATCACAAGCTCTCACGGTCAACGAAGGATATTCCTTCTCCCAACACAATCCGATCAGACTCGGCATCCCGGTTACAAGACATCCTCGACAATGGTAAAACAAGTCCAGCAACACCGCCCGAATGTGCCGACAAATCCCGATAGGAGCTGCACATATCTCGTTCTCAGGGCACAATCAGATTGTCCAAACTTCCGGTAGGCCAGCCCAGAGTTGCCCCTGGTGGCCACCGGCGGCTGACAAGGTGGACCAACACTCAGAGGAGCATTGGCCCGGGGGGGTTAAATAAAGATGACCCTTGAGTCCGCGGAACCCAAGGGAAAAGAGGCTAGGTGGCGAATGGTAAAACCATTGTTGGGCATTGCTGGAGGAGTTTTATTCAAGGCGAACTGTCAAGGGGTTCCCATTATAACCCAACCGTGTAAGGAATGCAAAATCCGGGAACATATAACACCGATATGACGGAAACTAGGGCGGCAAGAGTGGAACAAAATACCAGGCATAAGGCCGAGCCTTCCACCCTTTACCAAGTATATAGATTCATTAATTAAATAAGAGATATTGTGATATCCCAACAAAATATCTATGTTCCAACATGGAACAAACTCCAATCTTCACCTGCAACTAACAACGCTATAAGAGGGGCTGAGCAAAGCAGTAACATAGCCAAACAATGGTTTGCTAGGACAAGGTGGGTTATAGTCTTGGCTTAACAATATGGGAGGCATGATAAGCAAGTGGTAGGTATCGTAGCATAGGCATAGCAAAAGAGCGAGCATCTAGCAAGCAAAGATAGAAGTGATTTCAAGGGTATGGTCATCTTGCCTGAAATCCCGCAAGGAAGAAGAACGAGTCCATGAAGAAGAAAAACAGACATAGTCGAACGGGTCCTCACAAACGCGACGTTATCGGAACCCACCCGAAGAAGCAACACCGGAAAGAAGCACACAACATAGTAAACAACCAACACATGAACATGGCATGATATGCGGGATGCGGTATGTGAAGCATATGGATGATTTGGAAAGGAATGATTGAACCTGGCCTCAACTTGGAAAACCAAGAGTGCCACTGGAAAGAGGAGTTGATTTCGGTCGAAATCAATATAAAGATCACCGGAATCGGATGCACGGTTTGGAAATGGCAAGCAAAACAAATATGGCACCGGTCTGCGATAATCAGCAAGTAGTCATCTAAATGCATCAAGATAAATATGCTACAACACTCAAACATAGCAACAAAATGCATGTCAGGGATCCACTCATGATGCTTAAAAAAAGATGAACACTGAGCTATGGCTAATTCACTCATTAACAGGTTCAAACAATCATGGCAAAAGTGCAAATGGTAACAGGTTTCAGACTTAGTGAAATTAACAGCATATCAGGAATTTATCATCAGGAAGCAATGTTTAGAGCACGATAACTACATGCTACAGGAACATATCATGGAAAAGAAAGGCATGGCATGAAACTACTCAAAGCATATAACAAAAGTCCCTTAGTGACCTTGAGCCAAAAGGGATCAGAAAATACAATTGCAAGCATGTGAACATAGCAAAAACATAAACAGATTCAGACTTAGTGATAAACTGGAGCATGCAAAACAGTTAACAAGTAGGCATGTTTACGAGCACGATCCACTCACTACGAGGCATTGCATGACAAACTAAGCATACACCCATCAAGAATACATGGCATAGAAGCTAGACATGGCAAGAACAACATCATAGCACGCACGCATCAATAGAAACATCCTCGGCAAAATCGCTAAACATGTTAACAATCTGCCAGGAACATTTTATAATAAAAGTAGAGCTCGATTGACTCAAGCTAGGGTGCTCCATAATTACAAAATAAGACATGGATGGATAGAGCACCACAATATTAACAAAACATCCTCACTGATCATCTTCAAAAGAGGCACGGATCACTAGGAAACAACATGAATATATGGCATAAAAATAATGACAGGGCAAGGACTTAGTGAAATTCTAAGTCCCTGAAATCAGCATCATTGAGTAAGCTACTTTGCATGCTTGTGCTAGTCACCACAAAGATCACAAAAATACATGGCATACATCCCTGTAAAGATGGCATGGCATTCTTCAAAACACATGTAGAGCTCAGGATCATAACATGCACACATTAATCATGGCAAAAATGACAAAAGGCCATTTGCTGAAACAGATCTGCAACTTTCCTCACATAGCCCTCTTCCAACAGCATTTCAGGAATCAATATGAGCTCAAATGAAAATGATGCAATGAGGCAAAATGATGTACTCGTCGAGACGAACATTTTGATATGCTACACGCATGAATCGGAGCAAAGGTTGCAGAGTTATGAGCTGACGAAGTATCCAATAAAATATTGAGGGAGAGGGAAAAGGTCAACCGGATCTGGATCTAGGGTTCCTCGGCACGCGAACCGAGGCAACTCCGGCGAGCTCGATGCGACTCCGGCGAGGTCGAAGAAGCGGCGGGGAGGCGAGGGGGAGGCAGATCCGGCCTCTCCCGACCGGATCCGGCGGCAGTGGGGCGGCTCCGGCCACCGCGGTGGTCGAGGAGGCACGGGAACTCACGGGGCTGGCCGGTGATGCGCGGCGGTGGTGGAGCTGCGCGGCTGCGCGGCGGAGCTGGAGGGAGTCGGGCGGCGGGAGGCGCCCTGGCGGTGGGGATGGGCGGTGTTGGCGAGACGGGCCTCAGGAGCCCGAAGCGGGCTCCGGCGGGCCGCGCGCCGCGGGGGCGAGGAGCTGCCACGTGGCGCTCGGTGGCTCGTGCAGCGAGGTGTGTCCGGCGCTGGCGGACAATGTCCGGCGGGCAGAGAGGCGGGGAGCTAGGGTTAGGGGTGGAGAAGACCCGGAATTTCGAGGAGGGGGTCTATTTATAGAGGTAGAGGGAGCTAGGAGAGTCCAAATGATGTGCATTTTTCGGCCACGCGATCGTGATCGAACGACCGAGAGGATGGAGGGGGTTTAGGTGGGTTTTGGGCCACTTTGGAGAGGTGTTGGGCTGCAACACCCACGAGGCCTTTTCGGTCCCTCGGTTAACCGTTGGAGTATCAAACGAAGTCCAAATGGCACGAAACTTGACAGGCGTTCTACCGGTAGTAAAGCAAGGTTGCATGACAAGTCTTAGTCCAATCCGAGAACGTTTAACACCCGCACACGAAAAGAGGTAGAAAGGGACACCTGGTGACATAGGAGCGCCAGAATGCAAAACGGACAACGCGGAAAATGCTCAGATGCATGAGACGAACATGTATGCCAATGAAATGCACATGATGACATGATATGGAATGCATGACACGCAAGAAAATGACAAGGCAACAACAACGAATAATTGGAGGACACCTGGCACATCGGTCTCGGGGCGTTACAACCCACATATCAAATTATCAAAGTACCGAACGCGAATCATATGAACGTGATGAAAACTAGCTTGATGATAATTACCATGTGTCCTCAGGAGCGCTTTTCTCTATATAAGAAATTGTCCAGGCTTGTCCTTTGCTACAAAAAGGATTGGGCCATCTTGCTGCACTTTATTTACACTTGTTACTTGTTACTCGTTACCAATTACCTTATCACAAAACTATCTATTACGGATAATTTCAGTGCTTGCAGAGAATACCTTGTTGAAAACTGCTTATCATTTCCTTCTGCTCCTCGTTGGGTTCAACACTCTTACTTATCGAAAGGACTACGATAGATCCCCTATACTTGTTGGTCATTAGCCCACCACGCCGGTGCACCTGATTTTGCCACCCGACGGGTTCCCTGTTTCCCTGACTCCCCTTCCAGCCGCCTCCCTCCCCGCCCTGAATCACTCTCCATCGCCACCCCCCTTCCCCACCGCCGCCAGCCTGTGCTCACTCGCCGTCGGCGCTCCTCCTCAGTTGCCGGCTCCATCCATGACAAGGGAGTGGGAGGACGGTGAAGCCCGCCGCAAGTGGTGCTTTGACGGCTGCAGGGACCCCCTGCCCATCTCTTGATGCCCTCCGTCGTGAGGAGGATCTCCGCCAGGAGCTTCAGGACCGTGATGGCCGCCGCTCGTAGGGTCGGGACGACCGCCGCTCCCCGGGCCGCTCCGAGTGGCATGGTCGCTCCCGCTGCCCCCCTCCCCCCGCCTCGGGTGACTGGTGGGCTGCGCGCTGCCGCTCACTCTCTCCGATCCACCGCCGGGAGCGGAGCCCCTATTCATTGCACCCCTCCCGCTACTCCCTTCCATGCTCTCAGGCCCATCCGGTTGCTGCACCACCCAGGAAATACCTTCCCCCCATGCTGCTAACCCCTCTGCCCAGCCGACCAACGACGCTGCCTGCGGCATCCAAAATCGAGGTCGGCAAGTCCAGAACAAGAAGAAAAGACGCGGCTAGGGACAGACTACTCCCGACCAGGCCGCCCCTCCGGCGGCAATCCCGGGCTCCTCCACAGCTCCGGGCCCCATCTCCGGCCTTCCCCATCCTCCCTGCTTCAACTGTGGAGTGGTGGGCCACTCCCAAATCAACTACACCAACGCGTCATGCTGTGATACGTCTCCGTTGTATCTACTTTTCCAAACACTTTTGCCCTTGTTTTGGACTCTAACTTGCATGATTTGAATGGAACTAACACGGACTGACGTTGTTTTCAGCAGAATTACCATGGCGTTATTTATGTGCAGAAACAAAACTTCTTGGAATGACCTGAAACTTCACGGCGCAAATTTTTGGAAAATATAATAAATACCTGCAAAAGATGAAGGTCAGGGGGCCCACCACCTGTCCACGAGGGTGGGGGCGCGCCTGCCCCCCTAGGGCGCGCCCCCTACCTCCTGGGCCCCCTGGAGCTCCTTCGACTCCAACTCCAACTCTATATATTGTGTTTCGGGGAGAAAAAAACATAGAGAAGATTTCATCGCGTTTTACGATACGGAGCCGCCACCAAGCCGTAAAACCTCTCAAGAGGGCTGATCTGGAGTCCGTTCGGGGCTCCGGAGAGGGGAATTCGTCGCCATCATCATCATCAACCATCCTCCATCACCAATTTCATGATGCTCACCGTCGTGCGTGAGTAATTCCATCGTAGGCTTGCTGGACGGTGATGGGCTGGATGGGATCTATCATGTAATCGAGTTAGTTTTGTTAGGGTTTGATCCCTAGTATCCATTATGTTTTGAGATTGATGTTGCTATGACTTTGCTATGCTTAATGCTTGTCACTAGGGCCCGAGTGCCATGATTTCAGATCTGAACCTATTATGTTTTGATCAATATATGAGAGTTCTTGATCCTATCTTGCAAGTCTATAGTCACCTATTATGAGTTATGAATCCGTTAACCCCGAAGTGACAATAATCGGGATACTTACCGGTGATGACCGTAGTTCGAGGAGTTCATGTATTCACTATGTGTTAATGCTTTGTTCCGGTACTCTATTAAAAGGAGGCCTTAATATCCCTTAGTTTCTGTAAGGACCCCGCTGCCACGGGAGGGTAGGACAAAAGATGTCATGCAAGTTCTTTTCCATAAGCACATATGACTATATTCGGAATACATGCCTACATTACATCGATGAACTGGTGCTACGACGTTGTAAAACGACGGCCAGTGAATTGTAATACGACTCACTATAGGGCGAATTCGAGCTCGGTACCCGGGGATCCTCTAGAGTCGACCTGCAGGCATGCAAGCTTTCTATATATTGTTCTTCGCTTATTTACTTTTCCGTTGCTATTGCTATCATCACTGCAAAATACCAAAAACATTACTTTTGCTATCATTACCTTTTATTATCATTGCCACTACTATCATATTACTTTGCTACTAAACACTTTGTTGCAGATACTAAGTTTCCAGGTGTGGTTGAATTGACAACTCAGTTGCTAATACGTGAGAATATTCTTTGGCTCCCCTTGTGTCGAATCAATAAATTTGGGTTGAATACTCTACCCTCGAAAACTGTTGCGATCCCCTATACTTGTGGGTTATCAAGACTATTTTCTGGCGTCGTTGCCGGGGAGCATAGATCTATTCTTTGAGTCACTTGGGATTTATATCTGCTTATCACAATGAAGAACTTGAAAGATCCATGAACCAAGATTTATCCCTCAACTATGAGGGGAGGTAAGGAACTGCCATCTAGCTCTGCACTTGATTCACCTTCTGTTTTGAGTAAGCTTGCGACACCTAAACCTACTTCTGCTATTCGTTCTGATATGTCGCATGTTAATGATGATGCCACTTCTGCTATACATAATACTTATGATGAAACTACTTCTATGCTTGATACTACTGTGCCACTTGGTGAATTTCTTGATGAACAACTTGCTAGGGCTAGAGAGATTGAAAATATTAAATTTGATAATACTGATGAAAGTGGTGATGAAGACCCACCTGTTATTCCTGAGGGTTATGTTTTTGATAAGGAAGCTTCTTTAGCTATTTAGCTTGCAAGGATAGATACGAACTTAAGAGGTTATTAGCTAAATGGAATAAGCAATCTCTAAATGCTAGAATGAAACCTGACCCTGCTTTTGCTACTTCACCTATCTGTGTTACCGATAAGGATTATGAATTCTTTGTTGATCCTGATATAATTACTTTGGTTGAATCTGATCCTTTTCATGGCTATGAATCTGAAACTGTTGTGGCACATCTTACTAAATTAAATGATATAGCTACCCTGTTCACTAATGATGAGAGAACTCGCTACTTTTATATCCTTAAAATATTTTTGTTCTCATTAAAGGGTGATGCTAAGATATGGTTTAATTCTCTTGATCCTGGTTGTGTGCGTAGTCCCCAGGATATGATTTATTACTTCTCTGCTAAATATTTCCCTGCGCATTAGAAACAAGCTGCTTTAAGGGATATATACAATTTTGCGCAAATTGAAGAAGAGAGTCTCCCACAAGCTTGGGGAGGATTCTCCAATTACTTAATGCTTTGCATGATCATCCTCTTAAGAAAAATGAAATACTTGATATCTTTTATAATGGACTAACCGACGCTTCCAGAGATTACCTGGATAGTTGTGCTAGTTCTGTTTTCAGGGAAAGAGCACCGGATGAAGCTGAAATTCTATTGAATAATATATTGAAAAATGAAAATAATTGGACACCTCTGGAGCCAATTCCTAAACCAACTCCGAAGAAGAGGGGTATTCTATTTCTCAGTCCTGAAGATATGCAAGAGGCAAAGAAATCTATGAAAGAAAAAGGTATTAAAGCTGAAGATGTTAAGAATTTACCTCCTATTGAAGAAATACATGGTGTTAATTTACCGCCTGTTTAAGAAACATATGATCTTAATCCTTTACCTATTGAAGAAACTCATGGTCTTGATAACCCGACACAGGTAGTAAAGGTAAATTCTCTCTATAGATATGATAAAGCTGAAATCCCATTTACTAAGTTTGCGAGCCCATGCTTAGATGAGTTTGATAAATTTATGGTTAAGTAAGAAGATTTTAATGCTTATTTTGGTAGACAATTGAAATACAATTCAAATATGCTTGAACACTTGGGCGATTATATGGCTAATGTCAAAGGTGAACTTAAACTTATTAGTAAACATGCTTCTATGGTTACCACTCAAGTAGAACAAGTACTTAAAGCTCAAAATGATTTGCTCAATGAATTGAATAGTAAGGATAATGATAATGTTGTTAGAGTTATGACTAGAGGTGGTAGAATGACTCAGGAACCTTTGTATCCTGAAGGC
Source organism: Triticum urartu (assembly GCF_003073215.2). Classification (NCBI taxonomy): domain Eukaryota; kingdom Viridiplantae; phylum Streptophyta; class Magnoliopsida; order Poales; family Poaceae; genus Triticum; species Triticum urartu. The sequence continues at coordinate 135,868,423 of NC_053027.1, read as the reverse complement.
CATCCAAAGAGAATTGAGCAAGATTCTCAGAGAAATAATATAGATGCACCTAGTCCTTCTAAAAGGAAGAAAAAGAAAAATGATAGGACTTTGCATGCTTCTAGTGAACCTGTTATTGAAACACCTGACAATCCAAATGATATTTCTATTTCTGATGCTGAAACACAATCTGGTAATGAACCTGAAACTAGTAATAATGTTAATGATAATGTTCATGATGATGCTCAACCTAGTAATGATAATGATATAGAAATTAAACCTGCTGTTGCTCTTGATAACCCACAATCAAAGAATCAACGTTATGATAAGAAAGACTTTGTTGCTAGGAAACACGGTAAAGAAAGAGTACCATGGGTTCAAAAACCTATGCCTTTTCCTCCCAAACCATCCAAGAAAAAGGATGATGAGGATTTTGAGCGCTTTGCTAAAATGATTAGACCTATATTTTTGCGTATGCGATTAACTGATATGCTTAAAATGAATTCTTATGCTAAGTATATGAAATATATTGTTACAAATAAGAGAAAGATACCGGAAGTTGAAATTTCGACCATGCTTGCTAATTATACTTTTAAGGGTGGAATACCAAAGAAACTTGGAGATCTCGGTGTACCAACTATACCATGCTCCATTAAAAGAAACTATGTTAAAACTGCTTTATGTGATCTTGGAGCCAGTGTTAGTGTTATGCCTCTCTCTTTATATCGTAGACTTGATTTGAATAAGTTGACACCTACTGAAATATGTTTGCAAATGGCTGATAAATCAACTGCTATACCTGTTGGTATTTGTGAGGATGTGCCTGTTGTAGTTGCAAACGTTACTATTTTAGCGGACTTTATTATTCTTGATATTCCCGAGGACGATAGTATGTCTATTATTCTTGGAAGACCCTTCTTGAATACTGCAGGGGCTGTTATTGATTGCACTAAAGGCAATGTCACTTTTAATGTTAATGGTAATGAGCATACAGTACACTTTCCGAGGAGACAACCTCAAGTTCATAGTATCAACTCTATTGGAAAAATTCCATCGATTATACTGTCAAGAAGAAATATGATATTCTTATTATTGGGGATGTGCATATCCCCGCTGAGGTAACATAGTGTTATTCGAAATTTCTCTGGTTCCATGTTATTCGAAATGAGTTCGTTAACAAGACTTGATCAACCTTGTTAGTGGATTCCTTTTGATGAGCATGAGATGGATGAAACTAGAAGGCACAACCTTCTGTACCCTCCTTTTACTTTCTGTTGTTTATATAAAATAAAATAAAAATAGTATTTTTATGTCTGTTATCTGATTATCCGTGCAATACAAAAATACCCCGAAAATAAAAGTTCTCCAAATGCCCTGAAATTTAAATATGATTTTTTCTAGAATATTTGAGAATATTTGGCACTGAGAACACAGCAGGGGGGTCATCCACCTGGCCACGAGGGTGGAGGGCGCGCCCCCCTGCCTCGTGGGCCCACGGTGGCCCTCCTCCACTTATCCTTTCACCCACACACTCCTTCTTCCTCCCCCAAACACGAATATCCAGCTCAAATCCGATTCCAAGCTCATTTTGCTGCCATTTTCGATATCCTTGCTCAAAGCACCTCTCACAAAACTGCTTGGGGAGATTGTTCCTTGGTATGTGACTCCTCCATTGGTCCAATTAGTTTTTTTTCTAGTGCTTTATTCATTGCAAATTTATGCTGCCTAGGTGACCATGTTCTTGAGCTTGCATGTCAAATTTATATGGTCAAAAGTAGTTTTGATGCATGATATAGGCTCTAGGCACTTGTAGGAGTAGTTGCTATCAATATTATTGAGTTTGGTTTACTTTTATTTTGAAGTTACTAAAAATTTCAGAATTTTTCAGAAAATGATGAAGAGACTTTTGAGGGGCTCATCGAGCCGAAGCTCGAAGGAAAAGGCACAGAAGCCTAAGTATAATCTGCCTCGCACCGTGGAGGTTCGGTCGTGTGAATGGCCTTCCGATGATTTCTTGAGAGTAGCCGGGATTTATGAAGATTTTTATGAATTGGCTAAGAATGCAGGCCTCACCGCTTTCCTCCACGACCAACGCGATCAGTATCTCTTACTCACAATTATCTTTGTGCAAAACGTTCATTTCCATTCTAGGAGCTCACCACCTACGGTGGAGTTTCATTTATATGATGAGCATAAGGAGATGTCACTTTATGATTTTTGTCAGGTTTGTTTAGTCCCTTTCGAGGGCAAGACAGAGGAACCACATCGCGAGGATGTGGATGGGTTTATTGATACTATCACTGTAGGAGAAACAAGGAAGGTTTCCGATGCACGAATCACTAGCATACATTTTCCTGTTTTACGCTATTTTTGCATTATTTGCTAGTCGTTGTTTAATTGGTCGAGGAAACTGTGGAAACCTTAGTGCCCCTAATATTATTATTTTGCTCCACGGTTTATTCGGTGATAACTCTGTTAGTATGGGTGGCATTATTGCTAAACGGTTAAGTCTGAACCGTACAAAGGGGCCCATCTTTGGAGGCATCTATGTTTCACGCCTAGCTGCACATTTTAAGATACCTATTAGGCATTATGAGAAGGAAGAAAAATTGTTGCCTCATGTTTATTTAGATTATAAAAGTATGGTGGCACATGATTTTATTGTTAAGAATAGGGAAGGAGAGCTTAAATACAAATTGTTCTTTGATAAACATCATCCTGAGACTATTACCCTGCCTGCTCCTTCTTTGTTTGATTTATCTGTAGGCCAGTACCTTGTTCCGTTAGAGGCTATTCACGCCTACCGGAACCCTGCACCAGCCATGGATCCAGAGCCGGAACCACAAGTTGATCCTTCACGACAGTCTAATTACCGGTGCGATCCGGAGATGATTGCCAACCAGTGGCAATCGGAGTCTTCTTCTTATTCGCAGTATGACCCCAACTTCTATTATGGATATCCGCCAGGCCAGCCGTGGCCATAGACCAACTTAGGCCAAAAGCCAAAGCTTGGGGGAGTACGTATTTCTCACCAGCATCACATTTATGTTCACACACTCATTGCTAGATGTCGGTGCTCATGCTTTTCCATTGTATCATCCATGCTAGTTTATTTTCCTTTTATGCTTTCTTCTTGTGTGTTTGATAAACTTCAAGAAAAACCAAAAAAATTAGTTGTAGCCTTTAATTAGTTTGCTTCCAATGCTTGTAGTAGTAATTAAAAAGAAAACCCAAAAAGATTTCCTATTCTTCTTTTACTTGTTGGGAGCTCTCCCGTGTAAATAGTTTTATTTCTTTTCTTTTCTTTGGAGGTCGATAGGAGAAGACCATAATTAAATTGTTGAAGTGGCTCTTGTATGCATTATTGTTGATCTGACAAAAGAGCCCATATTGCCTTGTCTTCTCCTGTTTATTGAATGCTTGCAGATTCCAGCTTAGTCCAATGCACGTGCACTATTATTATTATTCACATCGTTTGGTCGTGCAAGTGAAAGGCAATTATGACGATATATGATGGACTGACTGAGATGAGAAAAGCCGGTATGAACTCGACCTCTTTTGTTTTTGTAAATATGATTAGTTCATCGTTCCTGATTCAGCCTATTATGAATAAACATGTTTGCAATGACAACTAGAGATCATAGTTTCTTGTGCCATGCTTGATTAGCTATGAGTTATAATGGTTTACCTTTCGTGCCAACATGCTATTAAAATGGTTGTGATGTGGTATGATAGGGTGGTATCCTCCTCTGAATGATTTAAGTGACTTGACTTGGCGCATGTTCATGCATGTAGTTAAAACAAAATCAACATAGCCTTCACGATATTTATGTTCATGGTGGATTATATCCTACTCATGCTTGCATTCGGTGTTGATTAATTTAATGCATGTTCATGACTGTTGTCGCTCTCTAGCTGGTCGCTTCCCAGTCTTTTGCTAGCCTTCACATGTACTAAGCGGGAATACTGCTTGTGCATCCAACTCCATAAACCCAAAAGTTATTCCATATAAGTCCACCATACCTACCTATATACGGTATCTACCTGCCATTCCAAGTAAATTTGTATGTGCCAAACTCTAAACCTTCAAATAAATGTCCTGTTTCGTATGCTCGAATAGCTCATGTATCAACTAGGGCTGTCCGTATCTTCCATGTTAGGCGGGTTATTCTCAAGAGGAGTGGACTCCGCTCCTCACTCACGAGAAAATGGCTGGTCACCGGGATGCCCAGTCCCATGCTTTATGCAGATCAAATCAAAATAATTGCAAACAAAACTCCCCTTGGGACTCTTGTTAGTTGGAGGCACTCGTTGTTTCGAGCAAGCCATGGATTGATGCTTATTGGTGGAGGGGGAGTATAAAATTTACCATTTTGTTTGGGAACCTCCTATAATGTGTGTAGCATGGAAGATATTGCCATCTCCTGGTTGTTATGTTGACAACGAAAGTATACCGCTCAAAATATTATTCATCTCTATTTCAAAACCGAGCTCTGGGACCTCTACAAATCTCTGCTTCCCTCCGCGAAGGGCCTATCTATTTACTTTCATGTTGAGTCATCATCCTCTTATTAAAAAGCACCAGTTGGAGAGCACCTCTATCATTTGCATTCATTACTGTTAGTTTACATTGAGTATGACTTGACTGGATCTCTTTTACCATGAATTACAATGTCTAGTCAGTCCTTGATCTTTAAAGGTGCTCTGCATTTATGTTTTGCAGTCTCAGAAAGGGCTAGCGAGATACCATCTTGTTATATCATATTATGATTGTTTTGAGAAAGTGTTGTCATCCGAGATTTATTATTATTACTCGCTAGTTGATTATGCCATTGATATGAGTAAACTTGAGACCTAAGCATTATTGCGAATGTGGTTAGTTATAATCTTTGCTGAAAACTTGAATGTTGGCTTTACATATTTACAACAACAAGAGCAAACAGAGTTGGTAAAAGTTTTTCTTTATCACTTTCAGTTTGTCAACTGAATTGCCTGAGGACAAGCAAAGGTTTAAGCTTGGGGGAGTTGATACATCTCCGTTGTATCTACTTTTCCAAACACTTTTGCCCTTGTTTTGGACTCTAACTTGCATGATTTGAATGGAACTAACCCGGACTGATGCTGTTTTCAGCAGAATTACCATGGCGTTATTTATGTGCAGAAACAAAAGTTCTCGGAATGACCTGAAAATTCACGGAGCAACTTTTTGGACAATATAAAAAATACCTGCAAAAGATGAAGGCCAGGGGGGCCACCACCTGTCCACGAGGGTGGGGGCGCGCCTGCCCCCCTAGGGCGCGCCCCCTACCTCATGGGCCCCCTGGAGCTCCTCCGACTCCAACTCCAACCCTATATATTGTGTTTCGGGGAGAAAAAAATCACAGAGAAGAATTCATTGCGTTTTACGATACGGAGCCGCCACCATGCCCTAAAACCTCTCGGGAGGCCTGATCTGGAGTCCGTTCGGGGCTTTGGAGAGGGGAATCCGTCGCCATCGTCATCATCAACCATCCTCCATCACCAATTTCATGATGCTCACCGCCATGTGTGAGTAATTCCATCATAGGCTTGCTGGACGGTGATGGGTAGGATGGGATCTATCATGTAATCGAGTTAGTTTTGTTAGGGTTTGATCCCTAGTATCCACTATGTTCTGATATTGACGTTGCTATGACTTTGCTATGGTTAATGCTTGTCACTAGGGCCCGAGTGCCATGATTTTCAGATCTGAACCTATTATGTTTTCATCAATATATGAGAGTTGTTGATCCTGTCTTGCAAGTCTATAGTCACCTATTATGTGTTATGATCCGTTAACCCCGAAGTGACAATAATCGGGATACTTACCTGTGATGATCGTAGTTTGAGGAGTTCATGTATTCACTATGTGTTAATGCTTTGTTCCGGTACTCTATTAAAAGGAGGCCTTAATATCCCTTAGTTTCCATAAGGACCCCGCTGCCACGGGAGGGTAGGACAAAAGATGTCATGCAAGTTCTTTTCCATAAGCACGTATGACTATATTCGGAATACATGCCTACATTACATTGATGAACTGGAGCTAGTTCTGTGTCACCCTAGGTTATGACTGTTACATGATGAACCGCATCCGACATAATTCTCCATCACTGATCCATTGCCTACGAGCTTTCCATATATTGTTCTTCGCTTATTTACTTTTCCATTGCTATTGCTATGATCACTACAAAATACCAAAAACATTACTTTTGCTATCATTACCTTTTATTATCATTGCGACTACTATCATATTACTTTGCTACTAAACACTTTGCTGCAGACACTAAGTTTCCAGGTGTGGTTGAATTGACAACTTAGCTGCTAATACTTGAGAATATTCTTTGGCTCCCCTTGTGTCGAATCAATAAATTTGGGTTGAATACTCTACCCTCGAAAACTGTTGCGATCCCCTATACTTGTGGGTTATCATGCTGCTACATCTGCAAGGATCCGGGCCACCCACTCTGCTTTACCCGGATAGGCCGGTGATCGACGAGCTGATGATGTACGGCCACGGGATCAAGGGGTTGGGGTTCTTCCATATCGAGATCGCCGACATCGCTCCGCCCACCTCCTCCCTCCAGGCGATTGTCTCGGTGGTGGATAGGGTGGCCTCCCCCGAGATGATTGAGGCTGAGCTTAACCACCTGTACCATCGTCAGCGGGACTGGCAGGTCACCCCGAACTCCGAGAACGAGTTCTCCATGGTCTTCCCCGACGCTCTCAGCCACGGCTACGCCATTCACAGTGGGCAGATCACCCTCGCCCTCAACAAGCTCGTCATCGACATCACCGAACCAATCCTCGACCCGAAGGCGGTGGCGGTCCTTGACGCGGCTTGGATCCTTATTGCCGGTCTTCAGGACATCACATGGTCTGAGCGCGTCATTCGCCAGATGTCCTGGATTCTTGGCAAGTGTCGGTGTCAAAACTAGCGGATCTCGGGTAGTGGGTCCCGAACTGTGCGTCTAGGCCGGATGGTAACAGGAGGCAGGGAACATGATGTTTTACCCAGGTTCGGGCCCTCTTGATGGAGGTAAAACCCTACGTCCTGCTTGATTAATATTTATGATTTGGGTAGTACAAGAGTAGATCTACCACGAGATCAAGGAGGCTAAACCCTAGAAGCTAGCCTATGGTATGATTGTTGTATATGGAGTTGATTGCCTACGGACTACAACCCTCCGGTTTATATAGACACCAGATAGGGTTAGAGTTACATAGAGTCGGTTACAATGGTAGGAGATCTTGAATATCCGCATCGCCAAGCTTGCCTTCCACGCCAAGGAAAGTCCCATCCGGACACGGGACGAAGTCTTCAATCTTGTATCTTCATAGTCCAGGAGTCCGGCTGAAGGTATAGTCCGGCTACCCGAACACCCCCTAATCCAGGACTCCCTCAGTAGCCCCTGAACCAGGCTTCAATGACGACGAGTCCGGCGCGCAAATTGTCTTCGGCATTGCAAGGTGGGTTCCTCCTCCAAGTCCTTCATAGAAGATTGTAAACACTAAGAGTAGTGTCCGGCTCTGCAAAATAAGCTTCCACATATTGCCATAGAGAGAGTAATATTAACACAAATCAAATCTGCTGACGTATTCCGCAGTGCGTCATCACACTACAGCCAAGTCCTTCACTCGAATCATTTTCACTTTTCCACCTCAGCGTGTTTTGCGAGGCGGTTTCCTTGGCACGTCTTGTCAAAGCAGAGATCGTGTGCCCCCCTTTTACGGGATTCTCATCAATACGGACGTGGGTAACCCAATCGTGCCCGTTAGCATGTTTTCTCGATTAAAGGCGAGTCCCAAATGGTTACGGGGAGGGCTCCTGGTATTCAACCTCTTATAAAGAGACCAGGGCCTTACTCCTTTTCTCCAATCCCAAAACAAGTTCGCCCGTCACCTAGAGTTCCAACACCCTAGGCTCCAGATTCCGGGCGCCTCAGACCTTCGACAATGTCCGGTTCCGACCTTCAAAGCCGATGGATGCCCTCCTCCGTCACGGAGGAGGACGTGCTAAAGTTGAGAGAGGCTAAGTTCTTGACCACCGAAATTTCGCACAGGTTGCCTGCTCAAAGGCAGCCTATCCCCAGTCCCCAGCCCGATGAGAGCGTAGTGTTCTTGTCTCACTTCCTTCGGGGGTTAGGCTTCTCGATGGACCCGTTTGTGAGGGGACTGCTGTTTTATTACGGGCTGGAATTCCACGACTTAGCTCCGGAGTCCATCCTCCATATCTCCTCGTTTATCGTTGTATGCGAAGCGTTCCTCCGTGTTACCCCTCACTTCGGATTATGGCTCAAGACTTTCAAAGTTGAGCCGAAGATGATCAAGGGACGGCACGCAGAGTGTGGAGGCGCTGTTATAAGCAAAAATGCTGATGCTCCATGGCCCGAGGGCTCTTTTCAAGAGGAGCTAGGCTTGTGGCAACGAGAGTGGTTTTATATCACCGCTTCCCGGAGCACCAAGTGGGTGGCGCTTCCTGCCTTTCGCTCGGGTCCCCCACCACGGCTAGCGTCATGGGTTAACAGAGGGTTAGATTGGGGTTTTCCCAAAGACGTGCCCCTGTTATAGGGCCGAATTAAGGATCTCTTGGAAGGAGACCTCAGCTTGGTCAAGGTGACGCAGGTCATGCTGATTCGTCGAATATTGCCCGGCAAACGTCGCCCCCTTCGCCTGTGGGAGTTTAATCCAGAGGGACCGCGAGCTCTTCAGAACTTTATGGGCGCAACGCCCGCGGAGATGTATAGACTATTCTTCGGATCACAAGAGATGTGTCCGGATTTAACCAAGGACGCAGGCCTAAGCTGCAATCACCCGGATACTCAAGTAAGCAACCTTGTGCCCGGACCTTCTATCCATATAATTGTCATAAACTTGCCCCTAAAAGAGCCATCCGTTTAAACAGGAGTGGATAGCGAAGGCAAAGCTGATCAGGTGTCCGGCTCCCCTTCCTGAAACCAGGCCAGATCCCGTGCTGGTCAGGATGCTGGAGATAATGCCTTTGGAGGGGGAGGACAAGGAAGCTATGGCCTCCTCGAAGGAGGCTGCTCCGAAGGGAGGAACCGACAATTCCTCTCCTAAGGGGAAGAAGAGAGCCGCCTCTGACGACCCGGAAACCATGGCCTCGAAATGGGGGAGAAAATCCTCGTCAGAGGGTCCGACGCCGGGGAGTTCCTCGGCCGGACTACGCCCTCAAGGGGATCAGCCCTCCAGCGAGCCGTAAGTGGAGAAAAGATTTTCCTTTTGAGGGATGAGGGAAGTCCTTGATTTATATCTGAGAAGATTAACCAAACCTTTATCTTGTAGCCCGGACCTCAGCCCTTCTCAGCAGAGCTCGTCTTCGAGGGATCTCCTTCCGGAGATGATGGAGAGCGGGACGCCTCCCCCTGCCATGCCGCCTAGCGAGGCGGGCGACCCTGAGGTGTCGTCGCGGAGGGTTTCTCCAAATCCGGCAGGGGCGGAAGGTGGCTATGCGGCCCCCCGAGGTTCTCCGTGTCCAGCCTTCGAAAGAGGTCATGGGACGAGCCTGGCACCGTCTGGTGCTCGGCCGGAGGGGCTAAAGATTCTGCTGGGGTGAGCTTCTATCTCAGAGGAGCAGCGCGCATTGATGGGCACGGTGATTGAAAGGATTTCATCCGTAGAGAGCGGATTGTATGAGGCCGTCAAAAGTTTACTGATGGGTTTCGAGGTACATTAGATAATGTATACTTTTGTCAGTTGCGCATGAGTAAGATGCGCCCTGTGTAGATAGTAGCCCCTGAGACTCTGCGCGTCGTCAAGAAGTGACGGCACGCGGAGGATCATAATCCCAGGTCTAAGATGTCGCCTTTGAATGTAGGCGGCAGGGTGTCCGGAATCGAGCCGAACTGACGATTTTGCCGAACTAAAGCGGCAACTGGACGTGGCAGATGCCGACATCACGCTTGTCAATAAGCGGCTTGATGAGGCTCAAGGTATGTAATTCCTCGGGCGGCATCAGGTAAGAACAGTTTTATGCCTGTGTCTTACGATGTGTGTGCTTGACGTAGATGGTGCAGCCGCCGTGGAGAGTCTTAGGGCAGAACTTGCCCGAGCTAAAGAACAAGCCAGCGAAAGTGATGCGGCCACCAGGAAAGCCCTTGAAGAGCTGAGAGCCGAACAGGCTGCTCATTGCCGAAGCAAGGAAGAGATGGCCGAAAAGTTAAAAAGCGCTACAGACCGTTGCAGACTTCTTGAAAAAGAAGACCAGGCGAAACAGACGGACTTAGAGAAGGCCGTTGCCAATGCTAGGGACGCGCGCTCTGCGATGAGAGATGCAAAGGAGGAGCTGCGTCAGGCCGAACAGATTGCGGCTGGAAAGCCCTTTATGCTGTGAAGGAAATTTTGTGATTCGAAGTTTGCTCCGTTGGACCAGATGTGGAGTGTGGAGGATACCTATCTGGACTTGGCAGCGAGTGCTGCTGATGCGACCGAACACTTTCGAGATCAGAAAGATCGCGAAGTGGAAAAGCTTTTCTGGTCGCAGTTTCACAATCCAGAGCGTCCACTGGCAGTGGATGATCGTTTGGCTCAATGGGCCGAACTGAATAGGTTGTCTGGACTCGCCATGAAGTACGTCATGGGTCACCTGTGGTCGGGGAGATCGGAGCCGAAGAGTTATTTCAGCTTGGTGCAGCAATTCCTTGACGCGGTGCTGCGTATAAATGCAATGAAGAGGTCAGCATGCATAGAGGGTGCTAGGATGGCTCTTGCCCGTGTTAAGACATACTGGGCAGAGATGGAGACCACCGTTGTTGCGTCCCGAGATTCGGACAAAAGCCGAGTACCCTCCGAGCACTATTTTCAGGAAGTTCTTGAAGGCGCTCGTGTAATAGAGACGCAGTGCCCGAAAGATGCTATGTTATGATAGCATATGTAATTATAAAGTAATATTTTGATAAACTGTAGTGGCCTTTTTTATACTTGTGCCTCCAAGTATTGGGAACACCTCCTGTGCGGCCGTTTTAAGATATATATATATATATATATATATAATCTGAAAGATGGCAGTCGTTGGCTTCAGCCCCCACGCACATAGTGCGGGGGTGCTCGCAGAAGACGCATTTTCACACTTAACCCAACATCTTGGTCCTACAAAGGAGGTGATAGCGCAGCGGGCCAGGCAACCGGACTATAATGCTTTAACACTTTCACTTAGCCATAGGAGTTTGACAGTGAGACTATTTAGGTAGCCCTTTGGTGGCAACTGCGCTCGTTCGAGTTCGGGGCGCGTATGTGCCTGACCGGGAAGCGGCCCTTCGTTAAAGCGGAGGAATCCGTTAGATTCCGATAGGTCATCGAGTGGCTGACCAGTCTCATGCTACATCATGACAGTCAGTGTTCGGCTTTCTCTACTGAGGTGCTCGCCCGGCCGAACCGGGGCACAATCGCAGTAGTTCTCCTGGTGCTACCTTAGCCAATAGAGCGGAACGTAAGGTAGCCGAACTCAGGAGCCGGGCAACCCAACATTTGACCAAAGACATGATTCGGAGCTGATGCATATAATGCCAAAACTCGCGACGCCGAACACTCCCTAAGGTGTTCGGTCTTTATGAGTGCGGGCGAAACAACACTCTTTATTAAAAAAGCCCCTAGTGTCCAGGCACATGCAAAAATTCTGACATGGCCACATGCCAGACGCCAGCCTCCTCCTTGGTTATATCAGAAAGAAAAAACCAAGGGATGTGTAGCAACAAGAGACAGTAAAAAAGGTTTACGCAGGGTCTTAATCTAAAAAGAATCCTTTAGGACGGGTCCCTACTGCACGTCTGCGCCTGTCTCTCCGTTGTGCCGTATCCTGGACGGGCGCCGCATGACGTTCATCTATAAAAGAGAGGAACTAAGTTGAAAACGGGTCGTGCTGAAAAATTTTAAAATAAGCAAAGTATAAAGTAAGATATATAAGATTGAGCTTTATTGTCTCTTGTTGTATATGCGTGGAGCCCCTAGTGCGGGGGTATATGGCTTCTAGGCCTGCATCAATGATGATTTTGCACCGAACTCGTCTATCTGCGTTCGTGGTCTTGAATGACCTATTTCGAAGTTTTTTGGACGGTGAGGCCATTTTGTTGTGGGGCTGTCAAAGCGGCCGCACAGTCCTCCGCTTGGGGAGGCGCACTTTAGTGCTTCCCCTTCAAAGAGATGATGCCTCGTGGACCGGGCATCTTAAACGTAAGAGATGCATAATGCGGTATTGCGTTAAAGCGAGCGAAAGCTTCACGTCCCAGTAGTGCTTGATAGCGACTTGAGAACGGGACGATATGGAAGGTCAGCTTTTCGCGGCGGAGGTTATCGGCAGAGCCGAATATGACTTCGAGCCGGAGAAAACCCATACAATGGGTGTCTGGACCAGGTATTACCCCTTGAAAGGAGGTTTTGCTGCGGCAGATTCTTGCTGGGTTTATCCCCATGTGCTGGATTGTATCCTGATATATCAGGTTTAGTCCACTGCCGCCATCCATAAGGACATTTGAAAACTGGAGTCCGCCAATTATTGGATCGAGTATCATGGCAGTCCAGCCTACATTCTTGATATTCCTAGAATAATCTAGCTGATCGAAGATGATCGGTTTTGACAACCAGTGGCAGGACCCTTTGGGGGTGGGCCGTGTGGTGCATACCTTTACGGGCGCCGCATGTTTTGTTATGTGAAGTGAGTTCACTGTTTTTACTTCTTGTGGGAAGTTCTTTGGTTTCCTGGTGCTTTGCTTTTGGGGTTCGTCCTCGTCTTCGCTTGGTGTGTCGAGCCCCTTGTGTTCGGCATTGAGTCTGCCGGATTGTTTGAAAACCCAACAGTCTCTGTGGGTATGGTTAGCAGGCTTCCCGGGAGTACTGTGTATCTGACATATCCTGTCCAGGATTTTATTTAGGTTGGATGGATCATCCCTGTTATCCTGGGGGGGGGCGATTTTTCCTGATTTTGTCGTGAGCCTTTGAATCTGGCATTGACTGTCGTGCTCTTCGGACTTTTGTCCTTAGTCCAGCGACGGTCTTTGTTGCGTCGCGGTTTTTCGTTTCCATCCCTAGTTTCGGATGTACTTGGGTCGCTGGGGCTGCACCTTGCCAACCAGCTATCCTCCCCTGCACAAAAGCGGGTCATGAGGCTTGTTAGTGCGGCCATTGTTCTTGGCTTTTCTTGGCCGAGGTGTCTGGCGAGCCATTCATCTCGGACGTTATGCCTGAAAGCTGCTAAGGCTTCAGCGTCCGGACAATCGACTATCTGATTCTTTTTAGTGAGGAATCTATTCCAGAACTGCCGAGCTGATTCTCCGGGTTGTTGAGTTATGTGACTAAGATCATCTGCATCCGGAGGGCGGACATAGGTCCCTTGAAAGTTTGCTCGGAAAGCATCCTCGAGCTCTTCCCAGCTTCCAATTGTGTTTTCGGGAAGGCTTTTAAGCCAATGCCGGGCTGGCCCTTCAAGCTTAAGGGGTAGATATTTTATGGCGTGGAGATCATCTCCTCTAGCCATGTGTATGTGGAGGATATAATCCTCGATCCAAACTCCAGGGTCTGTTGTTCCATCATATGCCTCTATGTTTACGGGTTTGAATCCCTCTGGGAATTCATAGTCCAGGACCTCATCGGTGAAACATAGGGGGTGTGCGGCGCCCCTATATTTGGGTGTGCCGGATTCTGATGATGGCTTCATAGCGTTGCTTACGAGAGCTTGCTTTCTTGGCCCATAAATGGACCTGACTGGGCCATGATGCGGATCCTTAAGTGGGTCGCATGCCGATTTAGGTGCGGCGCCGCTTGCCTCTTTATGGGGTCTTCTATCCGACTGTGTGGCTTTTTCATTTTTTGAATGCGAGGGCTCTAGGGCCTCTTCGTCGAATTCAGGCAGTAGCTTTCTTTTCGGATAGCTTTTAGTGCGGCGACTGTCGCCGTACTTATCTGTGGTATTGATTACTTTGCTCCATCTAATCCGGAGTGCATCTTCCGCTGTTTTTAGCTTCCGCTTCTGCGTTTTTAGGCTGCGTGTAGTTGCAACGAGCCTCTTGTGGAGATTCTTCTGCTCCATAGGTTTGTTCGGCGTGAGGTCGTCCGGAATGCCGTTTTCGCCGGAGGAGGGATGTTCGGTTTCTCTATCCGTGTTGCCCTGTTCGGACGGTTGCTCTAAGGCCTGCTCGTCGTCTACCGGCTCGTCCTGCTCTATGGCTGGGTTTTTGTCGAGGCGGGGCTTGGGTCGGTGTTTACGCTGACGCTGTGATTGCTTTTCGGGGGGTCGATCTCCCGTCCCATCCCCTTTTTCCTCGTTGTCGCTTCCTTTAGGGGTATCCACCATGTACACATCGTGAGATGAGGTGGCTGTCCAATGCCCTATGGGCGTTGGTTCGTCAGTATCTCCTGCATCGTCATCCATGTTGTCGATGTCTCCGGAGTCGAAGTTGAGCACGTCGTTTAAATTGTCGACAGCGGCTACCAAGTGGGTGGTGGGTGGGCTTTGAATTTCTTCATCGTCCGTATCCCATCCTCGCTGACCATAGTTCGGCCAGGGCTCTCCTGATAAGGAGAGAGACTTGAGAGAGTTCAAGATATCGCCACAAGGCGAGTGCTGAAAGATGTCTGCGGCGGTGAACTCTATTATCGGCGCCCAATCGGATTCGATCGGCAGGGGCGCAGGGGGTTCGGAGTTCGGAAAGGAGTCCGGATCCTCGGAGTCACGGATCATGCAGAGTGCGGGGCTAGCATTTGGCTTGATCGCCTTTGAGATCGAAGCCCCCGAGGTGACGTCCAACCGCTCATCCTCGATTGGCGCAATAGGCTCCGAGTTAGGGGTCAGGACCGATGCATGTGCGGCCTCCAGGACACTGTCCGGAGGCAGAGCTAGATCATGCCCATCGAGATAGTGCGGTGCGCTTGGCCGTGGCTCGAACCCGTCGAAGATCAAGCCTCCGCGGATGTCAGCCGTGTAGTTTAAGCTTCCAAACCTGACTTGATGGCCAGGGGCGTAGCCTTCGATCTACTCCAGGTGGCCGAGCGAATTGGCCCGCAGAGCGAAGCCGCCGAAGACGAAGATCTGTCCGGGGAGAAAAGTCTCACCCTGGACCGTATCGTTGTTGATGATCAAAGGAGCCATCAGGCCTAAAGGCGACGACACAGAGGAACTCTCAATGAAAGCACCAATGTCGGTGTCAAAACCGGCAGATCTCGGGTAGTGGGTCCCGAACTGTGCGTCTAGGCCGGATGGTAACAGGAGGCAGGGAACACGATGTTTTACCCAGGTTCGGGCCCTCTTGATGGAGGTAAAACCCTACGTCCTGCTTGATTAATATTGATGATATGGGTAGTACAAGAGTAGATCTACCACGAGATCAAGGAGGCTAAACCCTAGAAGCTAGCCTATGGTATGATTGTTGTATATGGAGTTGATTGCCTACGGACTACAACCCTCCGGTTTATATAGACACCGGATAGGGTTAGGGTTACATAGAGTCGGTTACAATGGTAGGATATCTTGAATATCCGCATCGCCAAGCTTGCCTTCCACGCCAAGGAAAGTCCCATCCGGACACGGGACGAAGTCTTCAATCTTGTATCTTCATAGTCCAGGAGTCCGGCTGAAGGTATAGTCTGGCTACCCGAACACCCCCTAATCCAGGACTCCCTCAGCAAGGTTGTGGTGGTTGACAAGCTCTCCCTTCGCAAAGAGGAGGAGGTCCGGATTAAGGTCAAGTGTCTAGACTCTTCCAAGCTCCGTGGTACTGTCCGCATGTTCTTCAACGACCATGGATTTGACCTCCGGATTGCTCCTGAGCTTCCCAACCATGTGGGTTGCCCCCGCTTCTCGGACGACGGCCACCCCGGGGGAGGTGGGGGCTACCACGGCCGCCATCACCCTCACTCCCACCGCTCAGGTGATGATGTCGCGGACGACAATCGTTCCCGCTCTCCCTCGCCTGATCCTCCGGCTCCATCTTTGGGTCGGGGTGGATGGCATGCCGGGCTAGCCCCCTCCGCCCCTTTGTCGGCCCCCTCGCGCTCTTGGCTGACTCTCCGGGCCGGGCGTCTGAGGAGGGCGACACCTCCAGTGTGGGGTTGCTGGTCCTCCCAGCGTCCCCCTCATGCTCCCCGATCGAGCCTCCCGCGGATCTCCCCATAGCTCTGTCGGTGGTCCAGGACCCGCCGACCTCTCCCTCTATCACGGAGCCCTGGGCTGTGATGGTTTGGGCACCAGGCGCTGATCTCGTGGCTTCCACTCCCACGGACGCCCCACCGCTCCCTGTCGCGGATCCGCCTCCGTCCCCTCAGCCCGCCTTGTCATCAGTGGAGGCCCCGGGACCCCCAGCGCCCATCCCCCGTCTGCTTCCCCCACCACCTAACGTCCTCCACCTTGACTGCTCAGTGGTGTGCCTTCGTCCTGCTTCCCCGACGGCACCGGCCACGGGCGCAGAGGTGTGGGTTGCCACATCGGTGGCCTCACACCCTCCTCCTTGAGGGCTGTTACCTACTCCCAGCGAGGCCGTTCGACCTCGTCCCGAATGACAGCCACCCACCGCAGCGCTCGGCTCGACACTGCCCGGCCGAACGGTAGCCCGGCTTTGCCCATCTCCGAGCGGGCAGAGCTCCGGGCGGTTGCCCGAAACCTTGAGTTAGGTACCCCAACAATCCCTACTTGCACAACTACTTGTTCGTTCTCTATCCTGGAGTCGGCTCCGCTCAGCCACCTTGCGAAGGTTACGACGGACGTCGTGGTCATCTTTAGAGGGGAAATAGCTTCCCCCTAGTCCAGATCAAGGCCATACAGGCCCGTGAGATTCTCGACGGTAGGTTGGCCGAGGCGCGTGTGCTTATGCTCAACCCTCCCGCCTCCGCAGCCACCATGGAGTCGACCACACCTGCCCTAGCTGGTAAGGCCGGTGGCCACCTTCCGGTTGTGGATGCGTAGCTCCGTGGCTGCACTCGGTCGTGGACGGCAGCTCTTTGCACTTTGAGTGATTCTTGTGTCTTGGGGTCAAGCATCCCCCCGATGGCCCCTTAATGTGGGCCCTATTCTAGAACATCCACGACTTCGGCCATGATGGCCGCCACCGCGAGCTCTTCGAATACATGCAAGACGAACACATTGACATTGTAGACATCCAGGAAACCATGGGCACATAATTCTCTCCACCTGAGCTCGAGCGGTTGAGCTCCCACCTGTTTGTGTGGCACTGGCTCCCTTCTAGTGGGATTGCCGGCCACTCGGGTAGCATCCTTTCAGGTGTGAAGGATGCCACATTTGAGGTGGGGGTATGAACAGCGGACAGTTCTTTGTTAGCCTAGAGCTCTATCAGCGGTCAATAAACTTTAAGCGGGAGATCATCATTGTTTACGGCCCTGCGGACCATAGTCGGTTCGCCACCTTCCTTGAGGAACTCAGGCGGAAGGTCTTGGCCTCCACTCTCCCGGTGGTGGTCGGGGCAATTTTAACCTCCTCTGCTTTGCGGAGGACAAGAACGATGATCATGTCAACTTCATGCGGATGTAGATGTTCAATGACTGCATCGCTGACCTAGGTCTCCGTGAGTTAGATAGGGTTGGTGCCAGGTTTACCTGGACCAACCGTCAGGCCGATCCGACTCGTTCAGTCCTGGATCGTGTCCTAGTCTCCCCAGAGTGGAAGCTAGGCTGCTGATACGTCTCCGACGTATCTATAATTTATGAAGTATTCATGCCATGTTTACAACAATTTCATATGATTTTGGTATGATTTGATTAGAACTAACCCGAACTGACGCTTTTTTCAGTAGAACTACCGTGGTGTTGTTTTTGTGCAGAAATAAAAGTTCTCGGAATGCGCTCAAGATTAACGGAGATTTTTTTTGGAAAATATAAAAAATACTAGAAGGAAAATATACCGAAGAGGAGCCCCGAGGCCACCACAAGGGTGGCGGGCGCACCCCCCTAGGGCGCGCCCCCCGTCCTTGTCATCGCCTCATGGGGCCCCTGACGTGAAACCGATGTCAACCCCTCTTATAAATCCTAAAAACCCCAGAACAGAAGGGAGATCAGGAGTTCCGCCGCCGTAAGCCTCTATAGCCATGAAAAACCAATCTAGCCCCTCTCTGGCACCCTGCCGGAGGGGGCCAACATCACCGGAGGCCATGGAGGAAGAAGCTGGAGGGGTCACCATCGTCATGGAGGCCAATGACCAGAGGAAGAACCTTGCCCCATCTAAGGGGGAAGCCATGGAGGAGGAAGCACAAAGGGGAGATCCACTCCCCCTCTCTCTTGGTGGCGCCGAAGTGCCATCGGGGGAATCATCACCGCGGTGATCGTCTTCATCAACATCACCTTCATCATCATCATCTCTTTTACGTGGTCCACTCTCCCGCACCCCGCTATAATCCCTTACTTGAACATGGTGATTTATGCCACATATTATGATCCAATGATGTGTTGCTATCCTATGATGTTTTGAGTAGATTTTCTTTGTCTTTTCGGTTGATTGATGATATAGATTGGTTTGAGTTGCATGTTTTAGTATTGGTGCTGTCCTATGGTGCTCTCCGTGTCGCGCAAGCGTGAGGGATCCCCGTTGTAGGGTTTGCAATATGTTCATGGTTTTCTTATTGTCTGTGTTGCGTGGGTGACTAAAACACAAACACGGATAAGTGAATCATAGCGTATGGGAATAAAGGGGACTTGATATGTTAATGTTATGGTTGGGTTTTACCTTAATGATCTTTAGTAGTTGCGGATACTTGCTAGAGTTTCAATCATAAATGCATATGATCCAAGAAGAGAGAGTAAGTTAGCTTATGCCTCTCCCTCATATGAAATTGCAATAATGATTACCAATCTTGTCAACAATTACCTAGGACAATGCCGCACACCGATCCATCATTATTCCACACTCACTATTTATATTATATGTAGTATATTCTATAGAGGGCCGTTTTGGCACCCAGGAGCATATGCTCTTGGTTTTTATAATGCTCTTTAAACATATTTTGAAATGTCATAAAATTCTAACAAAATGTTTCACGGGTCCATCTCGACATTATACGTACTCGCAAAGTCGTTTCGCGAAAGACCAATAACTTTTGTGTCGCGTGTGAAAAAGACAAAATTCAATATTAAAGGGGGCTTTTAATGAGACATTTCTTTGTCTTTTCTACACAAGCCATAGAAAATGCCGGTTTTCCACAATACTTGGCGTGCACACATAAAATATCCAGGCATACGCATTAAATTTTTGTATGCATTTTTTTGACATTTTGAAATGTTTTTCCGATGGTAGGAGCATATGCTCCCATGTGCCAAAGTGAATTTCTGATATTAACAGCACCTACTTTTATATTTTAGTTCTCCGATATCATGCAAATTTATCATCTTCATACCCACAACGTAGTTTTATTTCTCGTTTCTAGTTGGAAGCAAACGTTCGGTGTACGTAGAGTCGTATCAGTGGCAGATAGGACTTGAGAGAATATTGATCTTACCTTTAGCTCCTTGTGGGTTAGACACTCCATACTTAACACTTCCACCTTTGGAAAGTTCTACGATGATTCCTTACACTTGAGGATTATCAAGCTCTTTTCTGGCGCCGTTGCCGGGGAGCAATAGCATGGGGTTGATATTTTCGTGTATGCTTGTTTGCTTTCTTCACTAAGTAGATTTTGTTTTCCCTTTTATTTTTGTTTAGTTGTGGTGAAACAAACAAAAGAAAATTACAAAATGAAAATATAAAAAATACTTGCCTCTTATGCCTAAAAACTTTTTTCACAAAGAGAAGTGATTGGAAGGTTTTGCATTGGAGAAGTGAGGGTCGACCTTCAACACTTGTGTTCATGCTCATGAAAACAATGTAGAATTTTTCATGGAAGTTTCTCAAAAATAAGTATCCCCTTGTATTTATTCATTGTATTATAAAAATAATGTGTCATGGTTTGGCTTTAGGATGCTTAAATTGCTTGTTTGGTGTGTGCAGCAGAAAAACATAAACTTCTGCTATAGTATTTTAATTTTCATTTTTTACTGGAGCATGATCTTGACGTTTTTACACAGTAATGCTCTACAAACTTTTTAGTTTGTCCTAATTTTTTAGAATTTTTGAAGTTACAGAAGTATACGGAAGTTCCAGATTGCTACAGACTGTCTTGTTCTTGACAGATTCGGTTTTCTATATATTGTTCACTCATTTTGATGAATCTATGGGTAGTATCGGGGGGTATGAGCCATGGTGAAGTTGGAATACAGTAGATATAATGATAATATTAAATTGGAATGAGTTTACAACAGTACCTAAATGTAGTGATTTTCTTTATTATACTAATGGATCTCACAAAGTTTTTGTTAAGTTTTGTGTGGATGAAGTGTTCGAAGAAGAAGAGTTACTGATATGAGAAGGATAAGGAGAGGCAATAGTTCAAGCTTGGGGATGCCCAAGGCACCCCAAGTAAATATTTCAAGGATACTCAAGCATCTGAGCTTGGGGATGCCCCAGTTGGCATCCCATCTTTTTCTTCAACAATTATCGGTATACCTCAGTTTTTGTTTGGTTCACATGATATGTGTCTTTTGCGTTCATTTATCTTTTCTTTTCCTACATGCTCCTTGCTAGTGTGAGATAGCCCTTCATTGATTTCTAGAATGCTCTTTGTGCTTCACTTAAATCTTTTGAGTATGGCTTTATATAATGCTTCGTGTGCTTCACTTATATATTTTGAGCTTGGATATTAATAAATACATATTATTTGTAGAATGCTCTATGAACTTCACTTATATCTTTTAGAGTAGGAATAAAATTATCATTGAAAATGGGTTTCGAAGAGTGTCAACTCTAGGTAATGATCCCACTATTTTGGAGGGTGTTGAATCTTATAATATTTATGAAAGTGGATTTCGAGAGGTCATGACTTTATTTAATGATGATTCCACTATTTTGGAAGAGGTTCCAATTGATTATGAGAACAAAGTTGCTATCTATGATGATTATTATGATGACATGTATGCTATAAATAATAATGATAACCATGAAACTCGTCATCTCTTGATTTTAATTTTCAATTGGATTATGCCTCACATGATAGTTATTTTGTTAAGTTTGCTCCCACTACTATTCATGAGAATAAATTTGCTTATGTGGAGAGTAGTAAAATTTCTATGCTTGTGGATCATGAAAAGAATGCTTTGTGTGATAGCTATATTGTTGAATTCATTCATGATGCTACTGAAAATTATAATGAGGGAGTAATATATGCTTGTAGGAGTTGCAATAATATCAAGTTTCCTCTATATGTGTTGAAAATCTTGAAGTTATGTTTGTTTTGCCTTCCTATGCTAGTTGATTCTTGTTCCCATAAGTTGTTTGCTCACAAAATCCCTATGCATCAGAAGTGTGTTAGACTTAAATGTGCTAGGCATTCATGATTCTCCCATTATGTTTCAATTCTTATCTTTTATGTGAGCATCATTGAAATCATCATGCCTAGCTAAAAAGGCATTAAAGAAAAGCACTTGTTGGGAGACAACCCAACACCATTGCTACCTCTTGAGCATGTGTTGGTTTTCCCTTGAAGAGGAAATGGTGATGCAACAAAGTAGCGTAAGTATTTCCCTCAGTTTTTGAGAACCAAGGTATCAATCCAGTAGGAGACTACACGCAAGTCCCTCGTACCTGCACAAACAATCAAGGACCTTGCAACCAACACGATAAAGGGGTTGTCGGTCCCTTCACGGCCACTTGCAAAAGTGAGATCTGATAAGGATAATAAGATAAATTTTTTTGGTATTTTTGTTGTATAGATTGAAAAGTAAAGATTGCAAAATAAACGGTGACAAAAATAACTAGTTGGCGGTAAATTAATATGATGGAGAATAGACCCGGGGGGCATAGGTTTCACTAGTGGCTTCTCTCAATAGAGCATAATCTACAGCGGGTGAACAAATTACTGTCGAGCAATTGATAGAAAAGCGCATAGTTATGAGAATATCCAGGCATGATCATGTATATAGGCATCACGTCCGTGACAAGTAGACCGAAACGATTCTGCATCTATTATTATTACTCCACACATCAACCGCTATCCAGCATGCATCTAGAGTATTAAGTTCATAAGAACAGAGTAACGCATTAGGCAAGATGACATGATGTAGAGGGATAAACTCAAGCAATATGGTATAAACCCCATCTTTTTATCCTCGATGGCAATAATACAATACGTGTCGTTTCCCTTTCTGTCACTGGGATCAAGCACCGCAAGATTGAACCCAAAGCTAAGCACTTCTCCCATTCTAAGAAAGATCAATCTAGTAGGCCAAACCAAACTGATAATTCAAAGAGACTTGCAAAGATATTTAAATCATGCATATAAGAATTCAGAGAAGAATGAAATATTGTCATAGATAATCTTGATCATAAACCCACAATTCATCGGATCTCGACAAACACACCGCAAAAAGAATTACATCGAATAGATCTCGAAGAGAATCGAGGAGAACTTTGTATTGAGATCTAAAGAGAGAGAAGAAGCCATCTAGCTAATAACTATGGACCCGAAGGTCTGTGGTAAACTACTCACACATCGTCGGAGAGGCTATGGTGTTGATGTAGAAGCCCTCCGTGATCGATTCCCCCTCCCGCGGAGCGTCGGAAAAGGCCCCAAGATGGGATCTCACGGGTACAGAAGGTTGTGGCGGTGGAAATAGGGTTTCGTGGTGCTCTTGGATGTTTTCAGGGTATATGAGTATATATATATATATGCGAAAGAAGTAGGTCGGTGGAGCTGCGAGGGGCCCACGAGGGTGGGGGGCGCGCCCTCCTGCCTCGTGGCTTCCTCGCTACTTCCTTGACATCCACTCCAAGTCTCCTGGGTTGCGTTTGTTCCAAAAACGATCCTCGCGAAGGTTTTATTCTGTTTGGATTCCGTTTGATATTCCTTTTCTGTGAAACACTGAAATAGGTAAAAAAACAGCAATTTGCACTAGGCCTTCGGTTAATAGGTTAGTCCCAAAAAATAATATAAAAGTGCATAATAAAGCCCATTAAACATCCAAAACAGATAATATATTAGCATGGAACAATCAAAAATTATAGATACGTTGGAGATGTATCAAGCATCCCCAATCTTAATTCCTGCTCGTCCTCGAGTAGGTAAATGATAAAAACAGAATTTTTGATGTGGAATGCTACCTAACATAATTTTCATAATAATTCTCTTTATTGTGGCATGAATGTTCAGATCCGAAAGATTCAAGACAAAAGTTTAATATTGACATAAAAATAATAATTCTTCAAGCATATTAACTAAGCAATTATGTCTTCTCAAAATAACATGGCCCTAGAAAGCTTATCCCTACAAAATCATATAGTTTGGCTATGCTTCATTTTCGTCACATAAAAATGCTCTCATCATGCATAACCCCGATGACAAGCCAAGCAATTGTTTCATACTTTAGTAATCTCAATCTTTTCTCAACTTTCACGCAATACATGAGCATGAGCCCTTGACATAGCACTATGGGTGGAATATAATATAATGATGGGGGTTGTCTGGAGAAGACAAAAAAGGAGAAAGTCTCACATTGACGCGGCTAATCAACGGGCTAGGGAGATGCCCATCAGTTGATGTTAATGCAAGGATTAGGGATTTCCATGCAACGGATGCACTAGAGCTATAAATGTATGAAAGCTCAACAAAAGAAACTAAGTGGGTCTTCATCCAACTTGCTTGCTCACGAAGACCTAGGGCATTTGAGGAAGCCCATTGTTGGAATATACAAGCCAAGTTCTATAATGAAAAATTCCCACTAGTATATGGAAGTGACAAAATAAGAGACTCTCTATCATAAAGATCATGGTGCTACTTTGAAGCACAAGTGTGGAAAAAGGATAGTAGCATTGTCCCTTTTATTTCTTTTCTCTTTTTTGGGGACAATGCTTTATTAATGATGATCATCACACTTCTATTTATTTACAACTCAATGATTACAACTTGATACTAGAACAAAACATGACTCTATATGAGTGCCTCCGGCGGTGTACCGGGATGGGCAATGAATCAAGAGTGACATGTATGATAAATTATGCATGGTGGCTTTGCCACAAATACGATGTCAACTACATGATCATGCAAGGCAATATGACAATGATGAAGCGTGTCATAATAAATGAAACGGTGGAAAGTTGCATGGCAATATATCTCGGAATGGCTATGGAAATGCCATAATAGGTAGGTATGGTGGCTGTTTTGAGGAAGGATATAAGGAGGTTTATGTGTGACAGAGCATATCATATCATGGGGGTTGGATGCACCGGTGAAGTTTGCACCAACTCTCAAGGTGAGAAAGGGCAATGCACGGTACCGAAGAGGCTAGCAATGATGGAAAGGTGAGAGTGCGTATAATCCATGGACTCAACGTTAGTCATAAAGAACTCACATACTTATTGCAAAAATCTACAAGTCATCAAAAACCAAGCATTACATGCATGCTCCTAGGGGGATAGATTGGTAGGAAAAGACCATCGCTCGTCCCCGACCGCCACTCATAAGGATGACAATCAAAGAACACCTCATGTTTCAAATTTGTCACACAATGGTCACCATACGTGCATGCTACGACACTTGCAAACTTCAACACAAGTATTTATCAAATTCACAACTACTCAACTAGCACGACTCTAATATTACCATCTTCATATCTCAAAACAATCATCAAGTATCAAACTTCTCGTAGTATTCAATGCACTCTATATGAAAGTTTTTATTATACCCATCTTGGATGCCTATAATATTAGGACTAATTTTATAGCCAAAGAAAATTACCATGTTGTTCTAAAAGTCTCTCAAAATGATATAAGTGAAGCATGAGAGATCAATAATTTCTATAAAATAAAACCACCACCGTGCTCTAAAAGATATAAGTGAAGTACTAGAGCAAAATTATCTAGCTCAAAAGATATAAGTGAACAACATAGAGTATTCTAATAAATTCCGATTCATGTGTGTCACTCCAAAAGGTGTGTACAGCAAGGATGATTGTGGTAAACTAATAAGCAAAGACTCAAATCATACAAGACACTCCAAGCAAAACACATATCATGTGGTGAATAAAAATATAGCCTCAAGTAAAGTTACCGATGGACGAAGACGAAGCTTAGGCTTTTGGTTGTCCTTGAATTTTACCTTGGGGTGCCATGGGAATCCTCAAGCTTAGGCTCTTTCCACTCCTTATTCCAAAATCCATCAAATCTTTACCCAGAACTTCAAAACTTCACAACACAAAACTCAACAGAAAATCTCATGAGCTCCATTAGTATAAGAAAACAAATCACCACTTTAAGGTACTGTAATGAACTCATTCTTTATTTATATTGGTGTTAAACCTACTGTATTCCAACTTCTCTATGGTTCATACCCCCCGATACTAGCCATAGATTCATCAAAATAAGCAAACAACACACGAAAAACAGAATCTGTCAAAAACAGAACAGTCTGTATCAATCTGTATCAAACGTATACTTCGGTAACCCCAAAAATTCTGAAATAAATTTTTGGATGTGATGAATTTGTCTATTAATCATCTGCGAAAAGAATCAACCTAATCGCACTTTCCAGTAAAAAAATGGCAGCTAATCTTGTGAGCGCTAAAGTTTCTGTTTTTTACAGCAAGATCACAAAGACTTCCCCCAAGTCTTCCTAAAGGTTCTACTTGGCACAAACACTAATTAAAAACATAAAACCACATATAAACAGAATCTAGATGAATTATTTATTACTAAACAGAAACAAAAATAAAATTGGGTTGCCTCCCAACAAGCGCTATCTTTTAACGCCCTAGCTAGGCATGAAAGCAAGAATAGATCTATGTATTGCCATCTTTAGTATGCAATCCATAAGTGGCTCTCATAATATATTCATAAGGTAATTTAATATTCTTTTTAGGAAAGTGTTCCATGTCTTTCCTTAATGGAAATTGGAATCTAATATTTCCTTCTTTCATATCAATAATTGCACCAATCGTTCTAAGAAAAGGTCTACCAAGAATAATAGGACATGTAGGATTGCAATCTATATCAAGAACAATGAAATCTACCGGCACATAATTCCTATTTGCAATAATAATAACATCATTAATCCTTCCCATAGGTTTCTTAATGGTGGAATCCGCAAGATGCAAATTTAAAGAACAATCATCAAATTCACGGAAACCTAACACATCACACAAACTTTTTGGAATCGTGGAAACACTAGCACCCAAATCACTTAAAGCATAACACTCATGATATTTAATCTTAATTTTAATAGTAGGTTCCCACTCATCATAAAGTTTTCTAGGGAGAGACTTCTAATTCAAGTTTCTCTTCATAAGATTGCATTAAAGTATCAACGATATGTTTGGTAAAAACTTTATTTTGACTATAAGCATGAGGAGAATTTAACATGGATTGCAACAAGGAAATACAATCTATCAAAGATCAATTATCATAATTAAATTCCTTGGAATCCAAAATAGTGGGTTCATTGCTATGTAAAGTTTTGACCTCTTCAATCCCACTTTTACCAAATTTTGCATCAAGATCTAAAAACTCTGAATCGTTGGGACGCCTTTTAACTAAAGTTGACTCATCTCCAGTCCCATCTTTAACAAGATTCATATTTGCAAACAAAGACTTAATAGGGGACACATCAATCACTTTTAGATCTTCATCATTATTATCATGAAAACTAGAAGAACACGCTTTTACAAAGCAATCCTTTTTAGCACGCATCCTAGCGGTTCTTTCTTTGCACTCATGAATGGAAATTCTCATTGGTTTGAGAGAATCATTGATACCATGCTTAGGTGGAATAGATCTAAGTTTAAAAGAATCAACATCAAGAGAAATTCTATCCACGTTCCTAGTCAACTCATCAATTTTAGGCAATTTTTCTTCAAGCAAAGCATTGAAATTCTTCTAAGAAATCATAAATTCTTTAACACTAGTCTCAAAACCAGAGGACATTTTATTAAAATTTCCATAAGAGTTGTTGTAGGAATTACCATAATTATTAGAGGAATTACTAGGGAACAGCCTAGAATTAAAATTTCCTCTATATGTGTTGTTACCAAAATTGTTCCTACCAACAAAATTCACGTCCATAGATTCATTATTATTTTCAATCAAAGTAGACAAGGGCATATCATTAGGATCAGAAGAAGTACTCTTATTAGCAAACAACTTCATAAGTTCATCCATCTTTCCACTCAAAACATTAATCTCTTCTATCGCATGAACCTTTTTACTAGTAGATCTATCGGTGTGCCATTGAGAATAAATAACCATAATATTATCTAGGAGTTTAGTAGCTTCTCCTAAAGTGATTTCCATAAAAGTGCCTCCCGCGGCCGAACCCAAAAGGTTTCTAGAAGCAAAATTCAATCCAGCATAAAAGTTTTGTATAATCATCCATAAATTCAAACCATGTGTAGGGCAATTACGTATCATTAATTTCATCCTCTCCCATGCTTGTGCAACATGCTCATGATCAAGTTGCTTAAAATTCATAATATCGTTTCTAAGAGAGATGATCTTAGCGGGAGGAAAATACTTAGAGATAAAAGCATCTTTGCACTTATTCCATGAATCAATACTATTTTTAGGCAAAGAGGAGAACCAAGTTTTAGCACGATCTCTAAGAGAAAACAGAAATAGCTTCAATTTAAAAATATCATTATCCACATCTTTCTTCTTTTGCATATCACATAAATCAACAAAGCTGTTTAGATGAGTAGCGGCATCTTCACTAGGAAGGCCAGCAAATTGATCTTTCATGACAAGATTCAGCAAAGCAGTATTAATTTCACAAGATTCAGCATCGGTAAGAGGAGCAATCAGAGTGCTAATAGAATCATTATTGTTGGTATTGGAAAAGTCACACAATTTAGTATTGCCTTGAGCCATCGTGACAAACAATCAATCCAACACACAATCACACAAGAGGCAAGCGAAAGAAGGCGAACGGAAAAGGGCGAACGAAAAAGAGGCGAATAAAATGGCAAGGGTGAAGTGGGGGAGAGGAAAACGAGAGGCGAATGGAAAATAATGTAATGCGAGGGATAAGAGTTTGTGATGGGTACTTGGTATGTCTGGACTTGTGCGTAGATCTCCCCGGCAACGGCGCCAGAAATCCTTCTTGCTACCTCTTGAGCATGTGTTGGTTTTCCCTTGAAGAGGAAAGGGTGATGCAGCAAAGTAGCGTAAGTATTTCCCTCAATTTTTGAGAATCAAGGTATCAATCCAGTAGGAGACTACACGCAAGTCCTCGTACCTGCACAAACAATCAAGAACCTTACAACCAACGTGATAAAGGGGTGGTCAGTCCCTTCACTACCACTTGCAAAAGCGAGATCTGATAAAGATAATAAGATAAATATTTTTGGTATTTTTGTTGTATAGATTGAAAAGTAAAGATTGCAAAATAAATGGTGACAGAAATAACTAGTTGACGGTAAATTAATATGATGGAGAATAGACCCGGGGGCCGTAGGTTTCACTAGTGGGTTCTCTCAAGATAGCATAATCTACGGTGGGTGAACAAATTACTGTCGAGCAATTGATAGAAAAGCGCATAGTTATGAGAATATCCAGGCATGATCATGTATATAGGCATCACGTCCGTGACAAGTACACCGAAATGATTCTGCATCCACTACTATTACTTCACACATCGACCGCTATCCAGCATGCATCTAGAGTATTAAGTTTATAAGAACAGAGTAACGCATTAGGCAAGATGGCATGATGTAGAGGGATAAACTCAAGCAACATGATATAAACCACATCTTTTTATTCTCGATGGAAACAATACAATACAATACAATACAATACGTGTCGTTTCCCTTTCTGTCACTGGGATCGAGCACCACAAGATTGAACCCAAAGCTAAGCACTTCTCCCATTGCAAGAAAGATCAATCTAGTAGGACAAACCAAACTGATAATTCGAAGAGACTTGCAAAGATATTTAAATCAAGCATATAAGAATTCAGAGAAGGATCAAATATTGTTCATAGATAATCTTGATCATAAACCCACAATTCTGCTGCTTTTGTCCTCTAAAGACGAGCGCCCCCTAGCCCCCCCCCCCCCCCCCCGCGATTCCGCTTTGAGACCTTCTGGCTGTCCCAGGTTGGGTTTTTTGATGCCGTCCGTGTCCACTAGTTGGAGGCTCGGGCCCACCCCCTCGGCTATAGACTCCTGGCAGTTTTGTGCCAAGCGGGCCCGCCAGTTCATGAAGGGGTGGAGCCCCAACTTGGGTCGTGATCTCCGTGAGCGAAAAAAGCCATCCTCTTGTATCCATCCAGGCCCTTGACCTCCGAGCTGACTCCTCTGGCCTCTCTCCCGAGGAGTGGCTCCTTCGCTACGATCTGGAGGATCAACTCTCCGTCATCTACGCTGACGAGGAGGCATATTGGCGGTTGCATGGCTCCCAGAAATGGGACCTGAAGGGCAACGCGAACACAACCTACTTTCAAGCCATAGCCAATGGTCAGCGTTGGCGCAACACCACCCCCCTCCTTTGGGATGGGGCGAATCTCTTGCAGTGCCCTAGAGACACCCGCGCTCACGTCGACAGCTTCTATAAAGACCTCTTCTCTACCTCCCCTCGGGGAGGGCTTGCGCTTTCTCCTGACTACTAGGCTGAGCACCTTCGGGTCTCCCCTACTGAGAACGCCACACTGACCGCCCCCTTCTCTGAGGGTGAGGTCTGGGATGCCATCAAAGGCATGAACTCGTCGTCGACCCCAGGGCCCGACGACCTTCCGGCTAAATTTTTCCAGACCTTCTGGAATGTGATAAAACTAGAGATCATGGACATCTTCGACGAGTTATATCTGGGTTCCATTGACTAGGCTGCCTTAACTACATGATCATTTTGCTTATTCCCAAAGTGTTAGGGGCATCCGACATCTGTCAGTTCCACCCAATCACGGTGATCAACGTGATCTTCCATATTCTAGCGAAAGGGTACGCCAATAGGGTGACCCTGCTTGCGGACCGCATTACCCACCCCAACCAATCGGCCTTCATCCAAGGCCACTATATCCTGGACGGGGTTCTAGTCTTTCATGAGGTCCTTCACGAGGTCCGCTCGAGACACCTCAAGGGGGTCTACTTGAAGATCGATTTCCATAAAGCCTACGATATGGTACGCTGGTCCTTCCTTTGGGAAGTTTTACTCTGGAAAGGCTTCGACGACCGTTGGGTCACCTACGTGATGCAAATGGTTTCCCGTGGTCGGACTGTCGTTAACATTAACGGGAAGATCGGACCCTACTTCCACACCCTTTGTGGGGTTAGGCAAGGCAATCCCTTCTCCCCTTTCTTGTTTGACATGGTGGTGGACGCCCTCGCCTCCATCCTTGACAAGGCGAAGGCGACTGGCCATATCCATGGGATTACACCTCACCTGACTAGTGGTTGTGGGATTTCCCTCCTCTAGTATGCCGATGACACCATAATTATGGTGCAGGGTTCTGACGCGGACATCTCCAACTTGAAGTTTCTCCTCCTTTGCTTCCAATAGATGTCGGGCCTCAAGATCAACTTTAACAAGAGTGATGTGATGGTGATGGCATACTCTCCCGACAAGTGCCAGAGCATCGCCAGCCGGCTTAACTGTCATCTGGGCTCCTTCCCCACGACCTACATGGGGATTCCCATTAGTGACTCTCGGCACTCCGTCGTCGACCTGCGGCCAACCATGGACAAACTGCAGCTCTGTATTGAGCCTTGGCAGGGTAGGCGGCTATCTAAGGCAGCCCGGACGATTCTTATCAATTCATCTCTATCCAGTCTTCTCCTATTTCTCACGAGTTTCTACAGCCGTCTCGAGACTTTGCATCATGAGATCACTAAAGTCCAGGCGAGATTCTTCTGGGCAGGAGATAATAATAAACAAAAGTACCACATGGTCAGTTGGCCTGACATTTGCAAACCCATGATCAAGGGGGTGCTCAGGATCATGTGCTCAAAGCGTATGACCATTTCTCTTCTGTCCTGATGGCTC
This sequence comes from Triticum urartu, assembly GCF_003073215.2. NCBI lineage: Eukaryota > Viridiplantae > Streptophyta > Magnoliopsida > Poales > Poaceae > Triticum > Triticum urartu. Next base: position 135,837,429 of record NC_053027.1, on the reverse strand, counting down.
TGGCGCATCGCTCAGGGGCAAGGTGGTCTCTGGCTCGACATCATCCGGAAACAAGTACCTGCGTGGGCAACCACTTGCCTTCTATCAGCGCTCTGGCGGCTCCCAATTCTGGCAGTCCGTCATCCGGTTGCTCTCGGTTCTCTGCATCGGGACCTCAATTTCAATTGGCTCCGGTGCTGCGACTCTGTTGTGGTTTGACCGATGGGCCGGGGACATCCCCTTCGCTGCCCGCTTCCCCAACCTCTTCTCCGTCGCGGTTGACCCCAGGATTTCTGTCGAGAGTGCCCTTATTGACTTATGGCACCTCGCTTTCCAGCGGCCATTTGGGCCTCCGGATCTTGCGGCTTGGCATGAGTTGCTTGATTGCATTGCCCTCCATGAGCCTGATGTGGACTCCGTGTCTGATCGTATAGCTTTGCGCTTGGAGCCGTCGGACATCTTCTCCACCAAGTCCCTCTACCAGGCCATTGCCCCCTCCACCGCACCTCTTCCTCTTACGGCGGTGTGGGCCATCCGCCTACCTCTAAAGATTAGGATCTTCATGTGGCAATGGATTCGTGGCAGGATCCTATCCGATGTGGAGGTCCATAAGCGAAATGTTCTAGGTAACAGACTTTGCCCACTTTGCGGCGTTGTTGAAGACTCAAACCACATTTTCTTCTCCTACGTGTCCGCCCCATTCCTTTGAAGTTGCTTTCGGGAGGCGGTTGGTGGACTTTAGTGCCACACCAATTTCCCCGACATGTTCGCTGAACTTCAGGCCTTCCCCCTATACACTCACCACATTAGGTGGGTGGAGATTGGGGTCCTCGCCTGGACTCTATGGACGACCCACAATAGACTAGTGATTCAGCGCATTCCGCTCTGAGGTGCTACTAACACTCTCTTCAAACTGTCTGGTTACTTGCAGCTTTGGTAGCCGCTTAGCGGCCCCCAAGATCGTGATGCCATCTCTGCCTTCATCGCCTACCTTTGCTTGATGGCATTCCGCTTATCGCCGCCGATCCCCCCCCCGAGCCGGATTAGATGCCGTGTTGACCTCTCCGCATTGTTGTTTTCTTCTTTTTTGGGCTTGTTCAGTTGTGCCCTCAGCAGAACACCGGTACTTGCTATCGTCCTTATGTTGTACTTGTGTGTATGGCGTGTGAACCTTTGTATCCTTTGTGGCTCTGGCAGTTGGCTTTATATATAAAGCAGGACGAAAAGCTTTTTTCGGTAAATACAAGGAGGACCTATTGAGTTGGATTGCCTCCCTTATCCCTGCAGTACATAGTAGAAAAACATTCATATCATTTAAACTATACTGTTATGTTTGAAAATGTTTTATATATTTGAATTCCTCACACCAAGAGCTTTAGAACAAGATCAAACTTGGATGCATTTCAAACATGTTTTAATTTCAACATTTTAAATGAGTGAAATCTGGTTTCTGAAATAAGTTTTTTTAATTCAGTGAAACCAATGTTTTGAAATAAGTGAAATTGTATTTTTATATGTTTTTTGGTTGAAATAAGTGAAATCAGTTTTCCAAAAATAAGCGAAACCATTTTCTAAATTAAGGCTAATTATTCCAAATTGTTTTTATAAATGAGCACATCTGTTTCAAACTAGGATGTGTTCACCTCTCGAGAAGAGAATATGACGCGCAGTATGAGCGCACCCACCCGTACCAGCAGTTGTACCATATGGCATCGCCTCCCCCTGGTCGACTATTTCCACCGGTGCAATCGGATCTCATATTTGATGAACGGAGAGGCTCCAAGTCACGAAACAGAAGTAGAAACCCCACCTCCGGAAGTGATCCGGAGGGGGATGCGGCAGAAGGGCACCACCTTGCCATAACATCGATCATGGAGGCCATGACTCCAATCATCATCAGCACCATCATCTAGGTCCTCGATATCGACTCCTCCATTTACCTTGTTAATGTAATCCCAAACCTAATGTGGATTTGTACATGTATAACATTAATCATTTATGTTTATTGCCATGAACACCTCGATGATGTCTCGTGCCTCTATGTCTGAGTAATTTCCCTAGTTATAGGGGATATGGAGGAACCCTAGTATTTATATGAACTGAATGCAGATAAGATATATGATACTCCCTCTGATCCAAAAGAAGTGTTGTGACTTTAGTTCAAATTTGAACTAAAGGTAAACTAAAGTCACGACACTTTTTTTGCATCGGCGGGTGTATTTGTTATATGATTGTGGTATTGTTCTTCACAATATTGTGTGAACGTCAATTGCACAATTTTTAGCCCTTGTGGACTTGAAGGATGTTATTATCTTTGTGGTGTGGGGCTAGGGGTACAACAATGACAAAAGCTACCTCTCTCCTTAGCAGATCATTGATAAGGGAAAAACAAAGACCCATGTGTTTTATGCCGCATCCATGTGGAGACCCTTTATCACCATCATACTACACCAGTAGGTATTGGAGAGACAATGTTGGCGTGGGTGGTACGACGCTCTCACAGTATGCACGTATCTTATTATTGGCTCCGCCCACACAATACACATATAACATAAATTACATGTATGAACCAAAGGTTGTGTTTTTACACATTTAAGTACCATAAATACAAGTGGTGAATCTTGACTCCCGAAGAACACCTTTAAGCCTAATGCAATTTCTGTAATTTTCATTACTCTCTTTTGTTCTTATTCTTAGTGAAAGAACATGCACCCCTAATGATGGTTTTGGTGTTAATGACAATAAACATTAGACAACTAACTATGTTTTGGGCATGCTTTCAGTTTACACATCTATGAAAATGAAACATATCGGCGACCCCAGAAGCAAAAAGGACAAAAAAGATGAAACGCCAATTTCTCCACCAACAATTTCTCATTTTTGAGTCATAGGTATGCCGTACTATTAAGAGTGGATGCGCCATGGATCTATTATGTAGAATCATTGAACACATAAAGCCAAATACCATCCACACTCTACGTGAGAAAGGGTGCCGTGAATTCTCTCTAGTTTGTGCTACTGAATAGTGACATACATTTGGTCGGATTGTCCGATAAGATATCTAAAGGTCGGAAGTTTCGTCAGATATTCCAAGGCAATCTTTGATCCCATGCATATGCTACTGGACAAGCTCAGACATTGTGTCGGACATCCTGCCGGAACATCAAACATGTTGTTTTGCTTGACCCTAGTCAGCTTTTTTGACATAACTGGACAGTGTACGGATAGAATTTTGGGTTGACGTATATATACCCTCCTTCTTCCTTGAGAAGGGGATGACTCCACTACGCTCACACCATTGACCCAAAAGTTTCAATCTTTCATTTTTATTCCTCTATAGCCATTCAATCCACTCTATATTTTAGAGAGCGCAAGAGGATCACCTGATCTACCAATCCATTCAAGAAAAACTTGAATTTGTTGATTCCCCATGAGATGCTAGGAAGTCTTGTTACTCTTGGATTTTTGGGGAACCCTAGACGACTGGTGTATCCCAGGAGCTTCCAAATCGCGTGGTTGTGCCTCGGGCTCGTTTGTGAGGGTTGGAATTCATCCCAGGGGCAGGAGCTACCCCTAGTGGAACAAATCTAAGCATATGTCGCTTGAGGTTCTTGGAGAACAAAGTGAGACCGTGATTGTTGTGGGAGCATTCATTGTCCCTCCCTCTCCAACGGAGATTACCATACCTCAAGTGTGTGAACTTCAGATTACATCACCTCCACCACTTTCGGTTGTTTGTTAACCCTAGCTTTAATTTTTGTTTTTCACTTGCTTGTGTGTTGCCTTGTGTAGCTTGCTAGCTTGTTATAACACATCATATAGAGTTGTATCACCTAGTTGCATTTCTAGAGAACTATTAGCTCTAAAAGCAACTAAGAAAAGAATTTAATTTGGTAGTCGCATATTCACCCCCTCTAGTCGACATTTAAGGCGTCTTTGATCCTTCACTTAGTTATTATTCTCGCACACTTTAATTCTTGCTTGAACATACTTGCAATATTTCACTTTATGCATCGATTTTTCTTGGGATCTATAATAACTTGCAGGCACATGGTAAACCTATATAAGAGGGAAAATGCCATTTCGTCGGCTCTTTGTGGGATCGATACTCTTACTTTGAAAACAACTGCAACTAAACCATGTGCGCTCTCATGACAATAACTTTGCCAACATAAGAACATCCATATATTCTGAGCATCTTACCTTGTTTTGACCATTTTGGTCGAGGCAAAGAACACCAGATAATTATTGCAGCTGAAACTCCAAATAACTCGTATGGACCCATCAATACACCACATGCGATCTACTTGGGCTTGCACCCTAGTTCTTGCACTTTATGTTAAGATTGTCTTCTTTCATGTCTGACCAAATCAAGATGACAGTCGAGTACATTGAATGCACCCACAAGGATAATATAAAAAATGTATATGTAACGTTCTCAACACAAAGAAGTTGCTACACTAGTTTCATCTTTGCGGAAAGATAGGTTTGCTTTGCAAATACCATACTAGATTGTGAACCAATTAAAAATGGCACATGTAACAAATACTAGTAAGTAAAGAGCGAAATCAGATCAAAAACACAGTTTGTAGGAGGAGCAAATACCAACCGGCTGGCGAAGCAAGTAGTATGGGAATGAGCACCAGCACCACCGACAAAGCTTGAAGAATCCCTTCCAGCAGAATGAGGCAAGGGGGCCTACTCTGAGAGGGGGCCTACTCTGCTTTGCAAACACCATACAAGGAAGAAAAGGACATGGGGAAGGAGACCGGATAAGAACAACAACACAACACATGGGTGGGCCAGAGGTAGAACAGCCAAAAAGTAGCACAAACGAGTCGCTAACACACGGGACCACAACAGATAAACCCAGAAGCAATCATAGGGCCGAACAGGGAAGCAATGCAAACAAATAAACATGCATGACCAAGCCAGCACAAAAAGAGTACCAGTCGGCACGCGCACGCGCGCGCGCGCACACACACACAGTAGGGCTCTAACCCCCGCCTGCCGCCACCACTCCCCACGTACCGCAGCACGTCTCAAACTTTGTGTCACTGCCCACTTCCAGTATACCGCAAAAGCGTCTGGGACTAACCAACCAGAAAGTAAACCCATACATCCACTGACACACATGAGACCATAAGGATAACATGGCTGCAGTGTCACAATCATCGGTAGGAAACAAGCAAGGCGAGGACATGGTATTACCCAGTAGGCTAAATAAAACCTCTCTACATGAGGCCTGGCACACGCCGCTACCACACAAACCGAATGTCTTCCTCCCAACGATCCCCTCACCCCAAAGACAAAGCACAGATCCCAGCAGACGACGATTGAACGCAAACTAAATTCCCACCTGCATAGTGATCCTCTCACCCTCCAACAACAATTAACAGGTCCCAACACACGTTGATTCCAAATGAATTGAATGCCTGCCTACCCAGTGATCCTCTCACCGCCAACAAGACCAAACGGAGCATAACGGGCGGAGGCAAACAACCAGGTAGACATGTTTTGGCAACAAATGAAGGAGACCAACTGTCCACCGATATCCTCCCCCCCCCTGGGGTGGAGGAAAACAACCAGCTAGACAGAACGAGCATGCCCGACCAAAAAGGAACAACACTGACGCCGCCCAAGTGATCCTCTCACTCCCAACAAGACCGAACAGGGCCTACCAGGCGGATGCAAATGGTCAGGTAGATAGGACAAGTAGGCTTGGCAGCAAACGAATGGCACTGACTCCGCCAACCGGGCAGACGAGACTAAGGGCCTGTTCGGAGACTTGCTAGCTTCTCAAAAACTTCTCATATCCAGCTTCTAGCCTCACTTCTCACTTCACGTGGAGTGCAGCAAACTGTTCTGGAGCGAGGCAGCTTCTCCCCAGCGCCTGGGTGAGCTGGCAGCCCAACTGGGGCGGTGAAGCCCAGCTTCTTGCCACCTTGGGCCGGCTGGAAGCGGTCAATTTCGGGCTAAACTGCAAACAGGCCAAAAAAAGAGTGAAACGAGCTGGGCGTGGTCGTCCTGGTGCAGCTCCTAGCTTGGGAGCGTCGCTTGGGCGTCAATGGCGTCGGGGTGTAGCTCCTCTGAGACATGGGGGCGCAGCTCCTTGCAGCAGGCGCATCGGACGGCGGCGAAGATGGGATCCGACGGGAAATAGACTGGGGCGGCCAGATCTGTAGTCACAGGGGGCGATTTGGCCGGCGACGGGGGCTGCCAGGCGTGGCGGCGGGAATGACGGCGCTAGGGTTGCAGAGGAGAACGAGGGGAAGGGGAGTTGTGAGCGAGGGGGTTTCTGTGGGATGGAGCGAGTTGGAGATGAGGAGCGAACCGTTTTTCTTGGTGGTGGCAATCCGGCCGTAAATAACTGCAGCTTCCGATTCACAAATACGTGAAGCTGGGAATCAGTCGCTTCAAAAAAATGAACTGCGGCCCATCGTGGCTTCCTGGATTGCAGCTTCGAGAAGCTATTCCGTTCGGCCCTGCTTCGGTCAGAATTTTTCAGAAGTTTAGAGTGGGAGGAGATCAGAACAGGCCCTAAACCGGTCGAACAATTGACGCCAAGGGGCCCTACACGTGTTCCTGGTCCACAGAAGTCGTCGAGGAGATGAGACACGAATTAACCAGATTGGACGACGGCAAAGCCGCCAGGCTGATAAAGTGTACCACACTTATGAGATCAGACCGAGAAAATCGCCCGATGGCCCTAGAAGGCAGATACTCCAGCATCTTTAAAGAAGTATTTTTTTTGCGAAACAGTAATGTTGGACTGTGAAACTCCAGTCTATATACATGCACTACACACTTCTTTCAAAAAGATCCAACGCGTTAAAAAGAGCAATGCTACATCTACGTAATAATAGCTACGGGATTAACGTAATCAGTATCGTGGGGATTCGTGATTGAAGCTTGGGGGAGGACCATCCCCTAAAATAGGGGGGGGGGGGGAGTTTATGTAAAAGTTTACGTTAATATACTCCCTCCGGTCCTTTTTAGTTCATATATAAGATTTGACTGAAGTCAAGCCTCATAAAGTTTGACTAACTTTGTAGAAAAAAGTGCCAACATTTTTTCGAGAAAACGCAAAAGTGCCAATATTCATAATCTGAAATTAATACCACTAGATGTGTCATGACTTAAAGTTTCATATTATATAACTTTAACATGATAGATGTTAATATTTTTTCATATAAATACGGTCAAACTTTATGAAGTTTGATTTTAGAGAATTCTAATATGCAGAGTAAAAAGGACCGGAGGGAGTACGTAGATGTAGGATTTTCGCGTTAAAAAACATGTCCAACCGCTACAAAATAAGTTACCGCTTTGGCCGGAGTGTCAAATATATATATATTACCATCCACATGCTTGTTTAACGAGCAAACTAGACGTTCAACATTCTTCAACCAAATAATAATCCATGCCTTTGTTTAACAAGAATTAGTCTCTGTTGTTCTCAGCTCGTCCCCCAAGCTAATTCATTCCTTTGTTTAACAAGAATTAATCTGCTGTACCTCCTCTCACGGCACGCAGCAAATCACTCTCATCCTTACCTAGAATCCCAGCAGTTCAGTACAACCGAGCCATCACTCATCTAATCCCTATAAATATGATCCACATTACACCGCCAATTATCATCAAACAAACAAGAAAGATCACCACAACCTCATCGATCTCCACCTTCTATCCCGTCCGGCCATGGCTAGCTACTCACAAGGTTTGCTCTTCGCCATCCTCGCATGCGCTTGCGTGCTTAGCACTCTTGCAGCCCGGGACCTTGCTGACGATAGGTCCATTGTCGCAAGGCACGAGCAGTGGATGGCCAAGTATGGCCGTGTGTACAGTGGCATTGCTGAGAAAGCACAGCGGCTAGAGGTGTTCAAGGCCAATGTCGCGTTCATCGAGTCGGTGAATGCAGGGACCGACAAGTTCTGGCTCGAGGCTAACCAGTTTGCGGATATCACCGACGATGAATTCAGAGCTACGCACACGGGGTATAAGGCGCCGGTGGGTGGTAACAAGGGCAGGAAGACAGGGTTTAGGTATGCGAACGTTAGCCTCGATGCTCTCCCGACATCTATGGACTGGAGAACCAAAGGCGCGGTCACTCCCATCAAAGACCAAGGCCAATGTGGTAAGCTCATATTCACACAATTACGCGTGACTATTGTCAATTGTTCTAGAATTCGATTCTAGAAATATTCTAGGCACCACGGATATTGCTGAAGTTTCTTAGGTTTTAGCTATAGTTCACATAGAATATTTCAATTGATAAAAGTTCGTATAATATTTGAATTGGCTCAGATTCGTGTTTGGCTGATTTTTGTCAGCAGAAATGAAAATATTTCCATACCTGCTGTCTGAAATTTTGAAATTTCAAGTTTTATTGGAAATGAGAACAATGCACATGACCATACTAGTTTACACTATCTTATTCAATTATTCTTGTCTTTTTATGGACAGTGACTAACCTATCAACACCTGTGTATTTCAGGGTGTTGCTGGGCCTTCTCCACGGTGGCCTCCATGGAAGGCATTGTGAAGCTGAGCACCGGGAAATTGATCTCACTGTCGGAGCAGGAACTGGTAGACTGCGATGTGGACGGCATGGACCAAGGGTGCGAGGGGGGGCTCATGGACAACGCCTTTGAGTTCATCATCAACAACGGCGGCCTAACCACCGAGGGCAACTACCCCTACACAGGCACTGACGGCAGCTGCAACTCCAACAAGGAGTCCAATGCCGCAGCGTCCATCAAGGGGTACGAGGACGTGCCGGCCAACGATGAGGCGTCGCTTCAGAAGGCGGTGGCCGCGCAGCCCGTGTCCGTGGCCGTCGATGGAGGGGACAACCTCTTCCGGTTCTACAAGGGCGGCGTGCTCTCCGGCGATTGTGGCACGGAGCTCGACCACGGCATTGCGGTGGTCGGGTACGGCGTCGCCAGCGACGGGACCAAGTATTGGGTGATGAAGAACTCGTGGGGCACATCATGGGGCGAGAATGGATTCATCAGGATGGAGAGGGACGTCGCCGATGAGCAAGGCCTCTGCGGACTCGCCATGCAGCCTTCCTACCCGACGGCATAGCGCTTATATACTCCTACCTTTGAAGCCTGTGTATACACATATATACCACCTGCATGATTGTGTAAACCACTATGTGATTACGTATTTATATTTGTATGGAGAGAATAATACTAGCTATTTCAATATACTCCCTCTGTTTCATGTATTAGTTTTTCTAAAGTCAAATATTTCTATGTTTGACTAAGTGTATAACAATTTTTTTAAGAAGTCATTTGCTATTATTTGGGTGCTGAATTAATCTATACTCACTTCGCTCACAAATATACGATGTTTTGGATATTTAAATATGGAATACATACAGATAAATGACAAGAGAAATATAACTAGCCCATGGCTAATTCGGTGATGGAAAAAGTGAAGAAAAAGGAACGAGGAGGGGGGGGGGGCGACTATAGTCTCGGCTGAAGCGGTCTACAGTAATCGGGTTGGCCCATTCGCGCATAGTTAATAAAGGAAAAAGAGAGAAGAAAAGGAAGCACAGGGGGATTCGAACCTTGGTCTCCTGATAGCAAGCACACTGACCCATTGGCTTGCCTCGGGTTCATTGTGAACCAAGTTTTAACTGTTTCTTCTTCATTTTTCCAGGTTTTTTTTGTTTTCTTTTTCTTTTGTCTTCTCAGCAGTTTTTCTCCGTTTTCATTAGGGTTTTTTTCATTGTTTTTCTTTGATTTTCTTTATTTATCTATTCCTTTTTTGTTTGCTTTTCTTTTTCCTTCTATGTTTTTTTCATTTTTTTTGCACTTGTTTCATCCTTTTCTTCTTCTTCTTTTTTCTTTGGATTATTTTGTTTCTTTTTTGTTTTCATTTTTTTTATTTTCTTTGTATCTTTTAGTTTTCATTCTACATATTTTTATATATGTCAACAATATTTATCTAACACATGTTATACATTTTTCCAATACCAATTTAACATTTTTTTAATACCAATATATTCATATACACATTTTAAACATGTTTTCAAATACAAGATTAACAATTTCTAATACACGGTCAACATTTTTATATGCATATTTAACATTGTTCAAATGCTTGATTAACATTTTCCAAATACTTGTTCAATATTTTTTCAAATTCTTGATAAATATTTTTATATACATGATCAAATTTTTCCATAATTTTTTTAATAAATTGTCAACATTCTTTCTATATACATTTAACATTTTAAAATGCTCGATTAAATTTTTTCAAATATTTTTCAATATTTTTTTCAAATGCTTGATTAAATTATATATATATATATATATATATATATATATATATAGGAAAATGGTTGTGTACTCCTGGGAGTACGTACTCCCGCTTCTCATATACCACATAGATAAATATTTTATAGCACTTAATTATTTTTAATATACTTCATTAGTAATTATTAGATACCTCAAAATGAGTTTCATGAAAAAATTCATGTGAGTCTACATATTTTTAAATGTTTACGTATATACTGATGTGTTTGTACGTGAAAAAGGTATATTACAAAAAGTACATCGCAGATGATATTTTTTCAACAAAACTCGTATTGGGGTATCTTAGAATATTTAATGAAGTATATTGAGAATAATAAAGAAGTATAATTAATGCGTATATGAGGTATATTGAGAATGGGAGTACATACTCCCAAGAGTACAGAAGAAAATATATATAGTGTTACTATTCATCACCCAGGCTGCAGAATAAATTATTCTTCATCCGAGGTAATCTTACGATCATTTCATAATTAAATTATGTTTTGAATTCAAATAGTTACATTTCTATTGATTCACTACGTAAAATTACCTCATACATAGCGTGACCCAGGAGGGCGTAATTTAATTATAAAAATTTGACCCCTTTAAATATAAGCCCATTTTTATTCAAAATTGAAATTTTGAGTCGGAATTAGGATGTATGAGTTACAAGTTATGAAGTTTTATACTCCCTCCGTTTCTAAATATTTGTCTTTCTAGACATTTCAAATGGATTACAACATACGGATGTATGTAGACATATTTTAGAGTATATATTTATTCATTTTGCTTCGTATGTAGTCATTTGTTGAAATCTCTAGAAAGACAAATATTTGGGAACTGAGGGAGTAGTAGCCTACCTATAGTATTGGAAGATTTATCAAAAGAAAAGTACCTTATTTTAATATATAAAGTAAAATTGTGAATGTTAGTTTTACAAAACATTGTATAATATTTATTAATTTCAAATGAATTGTTAAAAGTAAATAGACATTTTTAATTTTGACCAGTCAATCGCGTTGAAAATTCAAACTCATATGTGATTCAGAACTGAGTTAAGACTATGAGTGTGTGTTATTAAAACAACAAACTGATTCAAAATTCAAACTCAATTAGATTTTTTGTTTCCATAGCACAAGTTATAATACCATTTCTTTGACCTACAATTTTTATGTTTGAATATTGTATCTTACAGATTTAGTTCATGTTACTGTTCTCATTCCATTTTCCTTTGGAATTTAGAAGCCTATTCTCCTTCGGCGATATATGTGTTTGAGCTAGTCTTAGCTCGCGGGTCGAACCAAGTTTATTTCCCCTAAAAAAAGTTTGCATTTAATAAATGAACAATGTCCAACCAAGGTTGAACTAGCCTACCACTAGAAAACAAGCTGCCACTTGGGCCGAAGTGTCCAGGCGTGCAAATTGTACTTAACTGAGTATTTTACAACTGATCATAAACTCACTGTAAGAAACGGATAACTAAAGTAATTATTTTAGTCCCCTTATCAACATGTTTGTTTAACGAGCAAACTAGACGTTCAATATTCTTGAACGAAGTAATAATCCAGTCCATCCATGCCTTTGTTTAACAAGAATTAGTCCCTGTTGTTCTCAGCTCACCTGCCAAGCTAATTCATTCCTTTGTTTAACAAGAATTAATCTGCTGTACGTCCTCTCACGGCACGCAGCAAATCATTATCATCCTTACCTACAATCCCCGCAGTTCAGTATAGCCGAGCCATGAATCATCTGATCCCTATAAATATGATCCACATTACACCCCCAATTTCAAACAACATAGATCACCACAACCTCCTCGATCTCCAACTTCTACTCCGGCCAGCCATGGCTAGCTACTCACAAGGTTTGCTCTTCGCCATCCTCGCATGCGCCTGCGTGCTTAGCGCTCTTGCAGCCCGGGACCTCGCCGAGGATCGGTCTATTGTCACAAGGCATGAGCAGTGGATGGCCAAGTATGGCCGTGTGTACAATGACGTTGCTGAGAAAGCACACCGGCTAGAGGTGTTCAAGGCCAATGTCGCGTTCATTGAGTCGGTGAATGCAGGGACCGACAAGTTCTGGCTCGAGGCTAATCAGTTTGCGGATATCGCCGACGATGAATTCAGGGCTACGCACACAGGGTATAAGGCGCCGGTGGGTGGTAACAAGGGCAGGAAGACGGGGTTCAGGTATGCGAACGTTAGCCTCGATGCGCTCCCAACATCTGTGGACTGGAGAACCAAAGGCGCGGTTACTCCCATCAAAGACCAAGGCCAATGTGGTAAGCTCATATTCACACAATTACACGTGACTATTTTGAACTGTTCTAGAATTCGATTCTAGAAATATTCTAGGCACCACTGATATTACTGAAGTTTCTTAGTTTTTAGCTATAGGTCACATAGAATATTTCAATTGATAAAAGTTCATATACTATTTAAATTGGCTCAAATTCGTGTTTGGCTGATTTTTGTTAACAGAAATGAAAATATTTGAACACCCGCTGACAGAAATTTCGAAATTTCAAGTTTTATTGGAAATGAGAACACTGCACATGATCGTACTAGTTTACATTATGTTATTCAATTATTCTTGTCATTTTATGGACATTGACTAACATATCAACACCTGTGTAATGTGGAATATTTCAGGGTGTTGCTGGGCCTTCTCCACAGTGGCCTCTATGGAAGGCATCGTGAAGCTGAGCACCGGGAAACTGATCTCACTGTCGGAGCAGGAGCTGGTGGACTGCGATGTGGACGGCATGGACCAGGGCTGCGAGGGAGGGCTCATGGACAACGCCTTCGAGTTCATCATCGACAACGGTGGCCTAACCACCGAGGGCAATTACCCCTACACCGGCAATGACGGCAGCTGTAACTCCAACAAGGAGTCCAACGCCGCCGCATCCATCAAGGGGTACGAGGATGTGCCGGTCAATGACGAGGCGTCGTTACAGAAGGCGGTGGCCGCACAGCCCGTGTCCGTGGCCGTTGATGGAGGGGACAACCTCTTTCGGTTCTACAAGGGCGGCGTTCTCTCTGGCAATTGTGGCACGGAGCTCGACCACGGCATCGCGGCGGTCGGGTACGGCATTGCCGGCGACGGGATCAAGTACTGGGTGATGAAGAACTCGTGGGGCGCATCATGGGGCGAGAACGGTTTCATCAGGATGGAGAGGGACGTCGCCGACGAGCAAGGCCTCTGCGGACTCGCCATGCAGCCTTCCTACCCGACGGCATAACTTATATAATCGTACCTTTGACGCCTGTGTATATACACACATATATACCACCTGCATGATTGTGTAAACCAGTATGTAAGTACGTATTTGCATATGTGTATGGAAAGAATAATACTAGCTATTTTAATATACTCCCTCTGTTTCATGTATTAGTTTTTCTAAAGTCAAATATTTGTATGTTTGACTAAGTGTATAAGAAAATATATCAACATCTACAATATGAAATAAGTAAAATCTTTTTCACAACAAATATAATGATAATCCCGCAGAAAAACAAATATAATGATAAATGATTTGATATTGTAGACATTAAATATTTCTCTAAATACTTTGTCGGAGTTATAGAAATTTGTCTTTTTTTGAATAAAATCTTGCATTTTGGAAAGGAGGGTAGTTGTGAACGCGTGGTATAGAAAAATAGAGCTTTGCTAGAGTTACAGGGAGAATTTATAAAGAATTGCAGAATGGCTGACGTGGGTAGATTTAATTGAAAGTTAGTGGGGAGTCAGGTCAACCCTAAAATTCAAATTCAAGGGAGAAAGGTTAGTTGTTGGGTAGAGAGAGATCCGCAGAAACCCCGTAAGTAGTCGTTTCAGAATGATGTGATCTTCACTCTGAGGGTGTCATTCCATGGACAATTCTACACTTAGGTCTAATTTGGTTGCAAGGAGAAAGTATCCCAGGGCCACATGGGATTTCCATGGCCATCGGGGATCCTCTCCTCCCACTGCGGGAGATCACCCTTCCAGTTCGGGTCGTAGGAAGGAGGGGAGGTGAGGAAAACGCTAGGGGTAGCACTGAGGTGAAGGAGATAGCTATTCGCTAGGTACGCTTTACGCCGTCGCCTCTCGCACGCAAGTTGGTGGCTTTTCTTCCCGACATGTGTAGGCATGGATCTCCCACATGGGGAAAGGACAGGGATCGGGGCAGAATATCCCAACGAGCGATCGACCAAATGTCGCGGTGGTTTTCCACGGGCCGATTGGCCACATGGGCTCTGCACCCTGGTTTTTAGCGAGGATCCCCCCCCCCCCCGATCATGGGCTGCCAAATGAGCCCTTACGGGCTGCCTTCTATGGGCTGCACCCTACATATGTACGTGTCTTGGTCATAAACCCTCCCCCTGAATACAGTTGTGAGGCCCGATGGTTGCCAACTAACTCACGCCATGTCATCCTATAAACTTCAATCCGTAGATTTTGCCTGTAAGTGTAGCAAAGCTCCCACTCCATTGGTTGTGCTCCATCTAATTATTGGTGGCCTCGTCTGATACATAAGTTATCTCTATTTATTATCTATAAACAATGTAAGGTTTCTTCTTCCATTACATTCTGTGTCGCTCCCAGGCTTCATCAAGACTCATCACGGTAGGTATCCCGCCTCCCCACGTGTGGTTTCCCTGGCAAGAAAAAAAATCATCAAAACAAAGCGCACCCCGATGAAATTAGTCTTTCGCTTCATCTACAAATAGTATAAATTTTGTTCATGAACTAATTAGCTGAACTCTTGTGATTCATCATAAGCTGAAGGAATAAACCCTTGTGTATATTTTTACTTTGGGGGGAGGAGTGGAGGAGGGGCTATACAAATTACCACAAAAATTCTGTTTTAATAGGACGCAAGTTCCAATTTATTGGGCTATTTGTTCGCATGAGCCGTCATTTTTTCCTTGTTTCTGGTCGATCGTCCCTTCTTCCATTGGCCTATGTGGCGATTTTCTAACGCCATTTGAAGTGTTAAATCTCGTAAACTTTGGAGTAACTTAGTGAAGGTTGTGTCCATCGATCCATGCAAAGGCCAATGTGTTAGGACATCTCCAACGCGGACCCTCAAACCACTCATAACCGTCTGGACCGAGCAGTCCACACGCACTTTTCCATCCAACATAGTACTCCATCGGTCCACGGACTGGTCCGGTTGTTCATTTTCCCGTAAACCAGAACCAAACAAGGGGGCGAGCGGGAGGGGGGGGGGTTGCGGGAGTTTGAACCTCCGCCACGTAGGACTCCTACACCCCGGGCCCATGCAAAACCGAGGAGGAGCCCGCGCATTTCAAGCAACTCGCACTATTTCCACGCCAACAACCCCCTCTCACCACCACCACTTTATCCACCCTCTCAACTCCAATCGTCGCTACTCTCCACCCCAATTCCCGCCCTTTTCGCTTCTGCCATTGCATGGACCCGACCGGCGAGCGACCGAAGCCGTCGGAGGTGGAGGATCCACAGAAGGCGGAGGTCCGAGGTATCAACTGGATGATGCGGCAAGCTCGCCACCTCAAACAGAAAGCAAAGGAAGGCGGCGGGAAGGACGGGGTGCAGGGGCCTTGCGGGTCCAGGGACGCAGGGCGCCGCTGCCGCAGCGGCCGTCCGTGCACACACCATCCTAGCCGGAGCAATATCGGCCACCCTACTTATACGCGACAAAGCATCTTGGCCAGTAACAGCAGTCCCCGGCCTCCTCCGCTAGGTACGTGCCATACTGTGTCGACATCATTGTGGCGCCGTTCCATTTCCCCGACTCGTCGCCTCTATTTGTCTGGTCGTGAACACCGGACGGTGCCCGCTTTCAGTTTGTTGGTATGTCTCAATCGCCTGAGTCGTCGTGTAATGACACGGGCATGTAGATGTTGGAGATGGTCCACAACGGAGGCAGAAGCAACTACGAGTGCAGACAAGTGGATGACTCGAAACCGGATGGGCACGCCAAGCCGAGCACGGGCACCAGAACGTACACCCAACCTGGCATGGGCACATACACCTAGTTAAGCACCCAGTCCGATACGTACACCCAGCAGCTGGACTCATACACCGGGCAACCAGAGCAGGACGGCCACGATGACCTTGATCCGTAGGATGGGCTGGTCGGTCCAAATAAGAGTGGTAGGTGATAATCCCCAAGTGCAGGGAATCATCGTAGCAATTTCCGAAGGTGGAAGTGATAAGTATGGAGTGTCGAACCCACAAGGAGATAAAAGTAAGATCAATATTCTCTCAAGCCCTATCTGCCACTGATACGACTCTACGTACACCGAACGTTTGCTTCCAACTAGAAACGAGAAATAAAACTACGTTGTGGGTATGAAGTGGATAACTTTGTATGATATCAGAGAGCTAAAATATAAAGGTAGGTGTTGTTATCATAAAGTTAGAATATATTACTAATTATTATAAATAGCGAGTATGGAATAATGGTGGAGCGGTGTGCGGAATTATCCTAGGCAATTGTTAACAAGACCGATAGTCGGCATTGCAATTTCATATGAGGGAGAGGCATAAGCTAACATACTTTCTCTTCTTGGATCATATGCACTTATGATTGGAACTCTAGCAAGCATCCGCAACTACTAAAGATCATTAAGGTAAAACCCAACCATAGCATTAAAGCATCAAGTCCCATTCATCCCATACGCAACAATCCCATTACTCGGGTTTATGTTTCTGTCACTCACGTAACCCACTATAAGCGAATCATGGACGTACTGCAACACCCTACAGCGGGAATCCCTCACGCTTACGCGACACGAAGGGCATAATAGGACAGCACCAAAATAAAACATACAACTCGTACCAATCTAGATCATCAATCAACCCATAGACAAAGGAAATCTACTCAAAACATCATAGGATGGCAACACATCATTGGATCATAATATGTGGCATAAAGCACCATGTTCAAGTAGGGATTACAGCGGGGTGCGGGAGAGTGGACCACGTAAAAGAGATGAGGATAGTGATGTTGATGAAGACGATCACCGCGGCGATGATTCCCCTCCCGATGGCACTCCGGTGCCACCGAGAGAGAGGAGGAGAGGTTCTCCCCCTTGTGCTTCCTCCTCCATGGCCTCCCCTAGATGGGGAGAGGTTCTACCTCTGGTCCTTGGCCTTCATGGTGATGATGGCCCCTCCGGGATCCTCCTCCATAGCCTTCGGTGATGATGGCCCCCTCCGGCAGGGTGCCAGAGAGGGCCTAGATTGATTTCTTGTGGCTACAGAGGCTTGCAGCAGCGGAACTTTCGATCTAGGTTAATTTTTTGAGGTTTCTGTATTTATAGGAGAAATTGGCGTTGATTTCATGTCAGGGGGCCCTCGGGGAGTCCACGAGGCAGGGGGGTGGGCGCGCCCCCACCCTCGTGGGGCCCCCGTGACTCCCCTCCGGTAGATTTTTTTTCCAATATTTTTCATATTTTCCAGAAAAAATATCCGTTGGTTTTTCATCGCATTCCGAGAACTTCTATTTTTGCACAAAAACAACACCACGGTAGTTCTGCTGAAAACAACGTCCGTCCGCGTTAGTTCTAATCAAATCATACCAAAATCATATAAAAATATTGCAAACATGGCATGAATACTTCATAAATTATAGATACGTTGGAGACGTATCAGCATCCCCAAGCTTAATTCCTGCTCGTCCTCGAGTAGGTAAATGATAAAAGAAATAATTTATGAAGTGTGAATGCTAGCAAGTGCACAAGTTTGATCAATGATAGTTCCAATCACTTTTTATAGCATCATTATATATCATAACAGTAGCTCATCTTCATAAAACTTTTCATGATCAAGTAACAAGCTTATTCACATGTTAAAGTATAGACCATAAACTTTCTTGAAACTAACAAACTATATTCTAAGTCATCAAACAATTGTAATTCATCTTATTTTCAGGAAGGGTCTATGTCAGAGCTTTGATTTAGCAAACTCCACATACTCAACTATCTTTTAACCTTTCACAATTGCTAACACTCACGTGATATTTATGGGTTCAAAGTTTTAATCGGACACAGAGAAAGATAGGGGCTTATAGATTCACCTCCCAACCTTTTACCTCAAGGGTAATGTCAACAATAATAGTTCATGATAACTTACATCCAATTGGATATATATATCAGAATCTTTCCAACACAATGTGCTTGCCAAAGGATAAAATGTAAAAAGGAAAGGTGAAGATCACCATGACTCTTGCATAAGGGTAGAAGATAAAAGTAAAAGATAGGCCCTTCGCAAAGGGAAGCAGAGGTTTTCATGCGCTTTTATGGTTGGATGCACAAAATCTTAATGCAAAATAACGTCACTTTATATTGCCACTTGTGATATGGACCTTTATTATGCAGTCCGTCGCTTTTATTTCTTCCACATCACAAGATTGTATAAAACTTATTTTCTCCACATTAATAGATCACACATATTTATAGGGCAATTTTTATCGCATGCACCGATGACAACTTACTTGAAGGATCTTACTCAATCCATAGGTAGGTATGGTGGACTCTCATGGAAAAACTAGTTTAAGGAATGTTTGGAAGCACAAGTAGCATCTCTACTTGGTGCAAATAATTTGGCTAGCATGAGGGAGAAAAGCAAGCTCAACATGTTGGATGATCCAAGACAATATACTTTATTTCGGATATAAGAAAACATAACCCATTATGTTGTCTTCCTTATCCGACATCAACCTTTTAGCATGTCATATTTTAATGAGTGCTCACAATTACAAAAGATGTCCAAGATAGTATATTTATATGTGAAATCTCTCTTCCTTCAATATTCTTTCATGAATTGTTCAAGTGACCAATTCTATGTTTGCTAACTTTCAATAAGTTTACTACCTATACTTATTCTGTGTGAAGTCATTACTCCCCATGGTATAAGCATATAAAACATATATAAATTCAGATTCATGATATTTAATTCATTCAACCATTTACTCATAGGATATATGTGAAGCACGTGAGTAAATGACAAACTACTCCAAAAAGATATAAGTGAAGGATACTGAGTAGTCAAATAATTAACTAGCCATGGGAGGATTCTCCTTTTTTTCATTCAAGATTTTAGATCCAATGATTTTATTCAAAAAGCAAGTAAAATTGAAAATATGCTCCAAGCAAAACACATATCATGTGACGAATAAAAATATAGCTCCGAGTAAGGTATACCGATAGTTTTTGAAGACGAAAGAGGGGATGCCCCGGAAGCTTAGACGCTTGAGTCTTCCTTGAATATTACCTTGTGGTGCCTTGGGAATCCCCAAGCTTAGGGTCTTTCCACTTCTTATTCTCCTCATATCGATATCTCACCCAAAACTTGAAAACTGCAATCACACAAAACTTAATGGAACTTCGTGAGATAGGTTAGTATGATAAAGAGTAAACCATTCACTTTGGTACTGTCAAAGACAAGGATAATAATTATTCTCACACAATTCCTACTGTAGCATATCATTTCTACAATTTATATTGAGAATATAAGTCATAGAAACTAGAAAACAAGCAAACTATGCAATGAAAACAGATTCTGTCAGAAACAGAACAGTCTATAATGATCTGAACACTAACCATACTTATGCTACTCAAAAATTTATGAAATAAATTGGTGGACGTGAGTAATTTGTCTACTAATCTTCTGCAAAAATAATCAGCACCAAAGCGCTCTTCTGTAAAAAAATGGCAGCTAATCTCGTGAGCGCAAAGTTTCTGTTTTTTATAGCAAGATCACATTAACTTTCACCAAAGTCTTCCCAAAGGTCTTACTTGGCCCTTTATTGAAACAAAAGCTATAATACATGATTAATACAGTAGCTTAATCATGAGAACATACAAAAACAGTAAGGGTAAATATTGGGTTGTCTCCCAACAAGCGCTTTTCTTTAATGTCTTTTTAGCTAGGCATGATGATTTCAATGATGCTTACATAAAAGATAAGAATTGAAACATAAAGAGAGCATCATGAAGAATATGACTAGCACATTTAAACCTAACCCGCTTCCTATGCCTAGGGATTTGTGAGCACACAATTTGTGGGAACAAGAATCAACTAGCATAGGAAGGCAAAACAAGTATAACTTCAAAACTTTAAGCACATAGAGAGGAAACTTGATATTATTGCAACTCCTACAAGCATGTATTCCTCCCTCATAATAATTTTCAGTAGCATCATGAATGAGTTCAACAACATTACCATCACATAAAGAATTCTTTTCATGATCTATGAGCATAGAAATTTTACTACTCTCCACATAAGCAAAATTCTCCTCATTCGGAATAGCGGGATCACTAGTTCCTAAAGTTGACACTCTTCCAAACCCGCTTTAGATGATAGTATTATTTATACTCCAAAAGATATAAGTGACGTTTATGGAGCCTTCTACAATTAATATAAACTAACCAATATCCAAGCTCAAAATGTATAAGTGAAGCACAAGAAGCATTCTATAAAACCATACTCAAAAGATTTAAGTGAAGCACAAAGAGCAATTCTATAAGATCATACCTAAAAGATATAAATGAAGCACATGAAGCATTCTACAAACCAATTAAGGGCCATCTCATACTAGCATGGTTCTTAAAGGAAAAACAAAAAACATAAAGGACACAAATCATGTGAACAAAACAAAAACTAAGGTATACCGATGATTGTTGAATAAGAAAGATGGGATGCCAACCAGGGCATCCCCAAGCTAGATGCATGAGTATGCTTAGAATATTTACTTGGGGTGCCTTGGGCATCCCCAAGCTTGATCTCTTGCCTCTCTTTATTCTTCTCACATCGGTAACTCGTCGTTTTTCGAACACTTCATCCACACAAAACTTTAACAAAAACTTTGTGAGATCCGTTAGTATAATAAAGCAAATCACTGCCTTTAGGTACTATTGCAAACTCATTCCAATTTCATATTAGAACTATATCTACTGTATTCCAACTTCACCATGGTTCATACCCCCCGATACTACCCATAGATTCATCAAAATAAGCGATCAACACATATAAAACAGAATCTGTCAAAAACAGGACAGTCTGTAGTAATCTGGAGGTTTAGTAAACTTCTGTAACTCCAAAAATTATGAAATAAATTTGAAAATTTGAAAAATTTATACATAAGTAATGTGTAAAAAGTTTCAGACCCATTTGACTTTCCAGTAAAAAATGTAAAATCACGCGCTACAGCCAAAGTTTCTGTTTTTGTTCTGCACATAGTAAACAAACAATCTAATCATCCTAAAACGAAGGCTTGGCACATTATTTTTATAATACAGTGGATATATATAAGGGGATAATTATTTATAGAGAAAATTCCATGAAAAACTCTACATTGTTTCTGTCAGGACCCCGATTCCAAGTCACATCGATCTAGTCGGTAACACCTCATATCACTTTGCGGCCTCACGCACGGTATTCCCACGGGTGTCGCCTTACCATGGCCCGGGACCGTTTGCGCCTTTTGGCTCATGTATATGATAGTGTCGCTAGCATCCATATGACAGAGAACCCGGGCCGACATGGCTAGTCGTGAACCCAAAGCGGCACCAACCTATGGGGACAGGCACACATGAATCACATCGAGTATGTCGGTCAGCAGCGTGTGAATTCGGGCTGTAGCACTGGGCTAACAGGACTCCGGGAACCCGGGCTGTAGCAGGCTAGGTAGGACTCCGGATGTCACTGTGTGACATTTCCCCGAAGGGACAGGCACAGGAACGAAGTGAAACACATGCCGGCCAGTCAAGTGCCTTGAGCAGTAGTGCTGGGCTAGCAGGACTCCGGTGAACCAGGCTGTAGCGGACTACTATGGCTCATGGAAGCACTAGACTACATTTCCCCATAAGAGAGGCTGCCAAGGATAAACAACTTGATTGTCGGATCCCACACATACCAAGCATTTCAATCATACACACAATATGCTCGATATGTGTAAATACAACATGGCATAACAACATAACTCTACGACACAAGTATTTATTCATTAGGCTCCGAGGAGCCAAGATATTACAAACATGGGTCTCATGACCCAACAAACATAGCCTAACATTCAAAATACATGCGGAAGCTTAACATGTCTGAGTACAGACATCTATAAATGAAAAAGGCTAAGAAGCCTGACTATCTACCAGATCCTGCCGAGGGCACAAGATCTTAGCTGAGGTATCAAGCTAAACGTCGAAGTCCACACGGAACTACTAGCGAGACTGACGTCTCTCGGCAAAACATAAAATAGGCAAACGTGAGTACAAATGTACCCAGCAAGACTTACATCAGAACTATCTACATATGCATCGGTATCAATAAAGGGGGTGGTGGAGTTTAACTGCAGCAAGCCAGCTTTGACTCAGTGGCTAACCGGAACTACGACTGCAAGCAACTCTTTGAGGTGGCGCACACGATTCCACATATTCACCATTCAATACACCACTATGGATCCGCTCCCGTCTCCCTACGAGAAAGCCATCCATAGCACTCACACTTATCTTGCGAGTTTGGAGTATCCACTTTCACTTGTCTATGAACTGTTATAGGCAACCCAGAAGTCCTTTACCGCGGACACGGCTATTCAAATAGATCATTTATAACCCTGCAGGGGTGTACTTCTTCACACACGCTTTCGCCACTTACCACCATGTACACGTCGTGTATCTCGGCAACCTTCAAGCAGAAGCCTGGCGAGGGAGTCGGCCACGACCAGACTAACCACACAAGTCTCTAGTCCAGGTTTATCGCCTATTCGGGTTCCATCCACGAGGAGATCCGGCCGGAGTTTCGCTCACAGCCCCAAACGATGTGTGCAGGGTTCTCGAGACACCAAACGGGCGCCCGGTACACCGTGCCATGGTGTATCTACCGCATCATAGCCCACCCCTAGGGTTAGCGCTACGCACGACCGCCAACACATATCCTACAAACACCAGAAACTAGTTGCAACTCCTAGACAGAGGACAAGGGCAGTTAATAAGTCGAGAGGGTCCATTGGTTTCGGGCCCAATGCATGGTAGCAGCTGTTCATGGATCACAAACACAGAACTCAGTTCCTAAGAACGGTTTCAATGAGACAACCCACCATGTACTCCTACATGGCCTCTCACCGCTACCTTTATCAAATCGTGTTCACACACTTAGCTCACACACAGTAGGGCATGTTTATCACTGTTCCAATTCATCCCCGATGAATCAGACCTGACTCAACTCTAAGCAGTAGCAGGCATGACAAACAAGCATGAATGACTAGGCACATCAGGGCTCAAACAACTCCTACTCATGCTAGTGGGTTTCATCTATTTACTGTGGCAATGACAGGTCATGCAGAGGATAAGGGGTTCAACTACCGCAGCCAGTAACAGATGAATCGTTGTTGTCCTAATGCAGTAAAAGAGAGCAGGAGCGAGAGAGTGGGATTGTATCGGAATTAACAAGGGGGTTTTGCTTGCCTGGCACGTCTGAAGATATTATAGCTCTTCATCGGTGTCATCGAACTCATCATCGGGATACGCCTACCGAGAGGGGACAAGCACCGGCAATAGAGAAGAACACAATCAATGCAAATGCGACAATATGATGCATGATCATGACATGGCAATATGCTATGATTTGTGCTAATGCATCTAGCAACAATTTAAATGAAGTCCATATGAACCAAGGGTTCACATGCAAACTCCATAAGGGGTATTTAAAATGCCATTATCATGTTTTCACTTATACAGGGGGTATAAGTTGGTTGAACATGCATGAAAGTAGCATAAATGGATAGATTGGATTTTTCTGATAATTTTTCATATATAATTTATTTCATTTGGAGTTACGGTTGATTTTCTATGATTTTTAGAAGTTTAGGCAATTTTCTGGAACTTCCTGTAAAAGAATAAATCCAGAAAAGAGTTATTGCATCAGCATGACGTCATTGTGATGTCAGCGGTCAACGGGTGCGGTCCAGGTCAACCCTGACCAGTGGGACCCACTGGTCAGTGGTTAGTTAACTAACTAAATTTAGTTAGCGTTAAACTAATACTAATCCTAGTTTAGTTAGTGGCCTGGGGCCCACATGTCAGTGAGCCAGGGGAGGTCAAACCCTTGGTCAGCTGGGTCAAACTCGCCGGAGTTGACCCGTGTGTCGTCGCCGGCGACACCAGAGACGGCGGAGGGCGTCGGAAAAGCTCCTCCGGCGACCAAATTAGTGGCTGAGATGCTCTACGTGACGAGGAGACTCGTCCGCGTCCAGTGGTGCTCACAGCAGCAGCTCTAGTGGCCTAAAACGACGGCGACGGCGACTTGCACAGCGGACGGAGCTCGGGTGTTCGCGGAAACGGCGCTGCGGTGTGCAAACGAGTGCAGCGTGGCATTGGGGAGACTCTACGCGCGGCGGTGAGCATGTTGGGCGCGCGCCCGAGACCAAATGGTCACCAGAACATCACCGGCGTCGAGCGCAGGTGGCGGCGCATTTCGGCCGTGGTGGGGAACGGAGCTAGGGGACGAGGGCAAATGCTAAAGAAGAGGGGGAAAAGAGAGGAGCTCACGGCGGAGTCGATGAGCAGGTTAGTAGCTCAGGGGAGGCGTCGGAGCAAGCGGGGCGGCGAGAACGATCTTCGGCGGGCGCGGTGAAGATGAGCTCGAAGACGATGTTGTAGAGCTCCCGCGGTTGAACGGGTTAGCGTAGACGATGCAGGAGTGGACGACGGTTCTTCTGGACGCATCGACAGGACGAGGGGTCGACGGTGGCTGTGGCTACGGCGAGCGGCGGCGACGGTGGCGTTCGGCCGTGCGCGTGAGAGAGAGAGACAGAGGGGAGGAGGAGCACTGGGAGAGTGATAGAGAGCCGGAGGGGTTGCGTGGCGGCCTTAGCCAACTCCAGGCGGTCGGCGACAAGCAGGAGGTGGCGAGCTACGGGCGCGCGCGCGTCGGGCACACGCTCTGCGTCCGACTGGCGCGAGGTGGAAGACGCCTCTGCCCCTGGTGGGCTGGGCCAGCCTACTGGGCCGCCAGGTAAGGGTTTTGTCTTTCCTGTGCTTTTCTAATTATGTTCTGTTTTCTATTTTGCAGGTTTGTTTTGAATTTGGTTTTGAAACCAATTCAATTTTTTTTGCTTCTGAAAATATTTTTAGGAGCTAACAGAATTAAACCAATGCTCCACAAAATATTTCAGAATTATTGGACCTATATTGATTTAATAGTAGATATAAATCCAATTCAAATAGCTATTGACTTAATTCAAATGCCCAAAATAAATGTTTCTAAGACACCAAAAATATTGGTTTGGGTTTTACTTCTTGCCAATATTTCCAGAGGATAACAGGAACATTTTCTTGGACTCATTTGATGAGATTTAAATGTTGGTTATTTTTAGAGGTCTTCTGAGGCTTTTGAAAATTCCTCAATTCAAATTTCATTTGAATTTAAACATAATGCTCACATGAAGGGCTAGCCTAGCGCATACTAGAACTAGGGATGTGACAACTCACCCCTACTAAACAAGAATCTCGTCCCGAGATTCAAGTCATGAGGTAAGAAGACAGAGGGGTCACAAAGCTAACACGATCTTCATGATCCGATTTGCCCTTCTCGAAGATGTAGATTCATTTCTCCAATTGATCTTGACGTCTTTGCTTTTGAAATCTTCTTCCAACACGACAAAGAGAAGGAAGGGAAAACCTAAAGAGTCGATCTTCTCGAAGATCGAGCAACTCACGGTCAACTCACGAGATGAGACATAGAAACATCTCTTGAGCTGAGACACGAAACATACATTCAGGGGGATGGGGTGTAACAAATGACGAAGGTCCAGTAGGTAGGCAACAAATCCACGCTCGATCACGAGGTAGCGAGGAGTTAGCTGCCATAATTCCACAACGGGGCACCTTGGGGGAGGTGACTTGTTGGATTGTTCCCTTAAGTGGCAAAAATAATTACTTTTGATTCAAAGATCATTGAAACTCTTTATACCAGCCTAAGGCAAATCACAATCAATCATTTGAAGGAGTTTGAAGGAATGACATACTTGGACTAGAATGGATGATGTGGACTACCTTGTTGAAGACAACGTAATGGATGAATTTGCTTGCGTGTGCTCTCAAGAACTTGAGCATTTCCATATTCATCAAGATTCTACCAACATCCGAGTCGAGGATCCTGGCAACACATCTTACTACCTTGACGAATAGTGATGGACAATGCAGATGCATAGAAAGACAACCCTTTCTCATATTTCACCTTAGCGAGGCCAAGGGAATGAAATCTGGATGATCGACCGAGAGACATTTAGCACTCTGCTTCTAATGTTCTCCTTGATGTACTGGTTACCACGGTCATGCTTTAAAGCATCAACATAGTCATCAAGTAGTGGTCAGACTTCGGAATACAAAGGATCCATAAGGAACAACTACTGGAGTAAATCCTACGAAATCCTTATGGGGAGGTGGCCAACTTTCTCAATCAAGATACTACAATAATAAGTCTTCCGGTTGGGTGTGTTGGCCACAACATCCACTTTACCGGGTTACAGAGAGACCAATATTCTAGTCCTTGAGAAACGTTCCAACCATCATATCTGCCTGGGATTCAGATCTGGTTGGTGTCAGGATAATCCAGACTCATCGGGTCTGGAAAGAAAAATGAAAGTTTGCAACACAAATCGACGAGATGACGTTGCGAGATTCTCAGGGGAATGAACTACGATAGTAAGCTCCAAAACATGAGTCGGTTCTGCTACAAGCATGTGAACACACTATCCTAGACAAGCATGGCCACCTGGTAGTCTTACAACGAAACACTACCGAGTTCAGGAGGGAACCATCAACGAGGATATCGAAGTTCTTGCGTAAGTATAGATCCTAAGAAGAAACTTCTTCTCCTTGAACAAACCAATCAGTGGCTTGGTGTGCTAGGAACACATATGGAGTGGAGGTAATTAATCTACCAAACCATAGAATACTTCGCACATATACATGACTGATTTGGGATGATTCCAAGGGAAACATAACAAACCTTTCTCAAATTCATGGCGGCAACTTACACCTAATGCACGTGAACTTGGAGAAAGTCACTTCTTTCATCCAAGCATAAGCTTCATGAACGGAAAACAAAGGCATTGCTTACAAAGTTTTCAACACTAGGTTGATGTTCAACATGAATCATGGGGGGACAAAATGTTGCTGATGGGCTCAACAACAACTCATCAGAATTTCCATATCACTGGACTTCCACCATCATGTGAACACGGTGATAGCATTGGTCAGACCAAAAGATGTAGTGGTGTATGCTTGAGGAATCAACCACGAGTAAGACAACATTACGAATATCGTTGGTTCTAACTTGATTTGACGATATCCCATACTCAAATCAAGGTTTGGACAAGACAATAGGTTCAACAACTGATCACGGGGATCGGTCGATGAAGATATCATCTATCTTCAACACACACACACACAAGGATATCCCTTGGCATGAACTAAGTCAGACAAGCTTCCATCTTCCAACTCTCCAAGTTGTTGTTTAGCTTAACCAACTAGCTCGGGGGTATCCAACATAGATTCTTGGAGAATGGATGGTTTAGAGAAAAACCAACATGATCAAGAACTCAACATAGCGGTCAGGTGACAACCTGGTAGTACTTTCGAGAACATATTCAGAACATCACAAACCACCGATATGTTACTAAGCTTGAGAACAATCTTGCTTTTCAGAGCAAGACGATATGATCAAATAAGCAAGGGATTGAATAATCCTAACTCATTGATCGAAGAGTGCACCAGAAATAAGGACTAGGTAGTACGATCAATCTTAGGATGATGATTTAATAATCAACACTCTAAAAATGAGAATATTGTCCATTTACTACAAAGCAACCAGTTGCTCGGAGTATTGATTTCACACATCACAATTCACTTGTCGGCATTCCGGTTACAACAACACGGGACTGAGGAATGAACAATGATGGCAAGAAGTATCACTAAATCAAGAATTCATAAGAAATGGTGCAATTCTCATGACAATCCTTACATAAAGGGGGTAATACTCCGAGGTAGAACAGAACAAAAGGTGGATTGGCATTTGATCTGCGGAATACAACTACTTTGACCCAATCCTAGAAATGGATGAGGTACTGGAGTTTGTTTCTCCTAGTCATTCCGGAATAGAATGGCTTGACGGACCACAAGAATAATAGGCATCGATGAAAACGAATGCACAACTATTCCTGGCTATCAATTGATAGGCTAGGGTCGGAATACAGCTGAGGAGGGTCAACTCAAGGAACATATAACTTTCTGAGTTGTGGATGCATAGGTTAGTATGTCGAACCAAGTTCAATATGTTTCTTCCGGATAACTCATGTAGAGAGGTAGGACTGGCAGAGTCACAATTATGAATGGAGAACTCCTCAAGAGTACTCTGATTGTGATCCTTTGGTTCAAATAACTTCTGCCTTAATGGTTCATGGTATTTGGAAGAAGGAAATTCCACGGACCTCGAGGACTGTCGCAAGGTTTCTAATATCCTAAAGGAACGAGCAACACTATCTACACAAATTAAGTAGAGTGAATCTTGGGTTCAAGAACCCAGGAAAGAATACCTACTAACTAATAACATCATGAGATGCTTTCGAGAATGGTGGCCAGAATCATCACACCGGGAACACAAAACATGGCTAGATTACTAGGTGACTCCCTAAAACACCTAGGGTCATAATAATAGCTCCAACATATATGTCGAGGTAGTAGAGTACCTCAACAGACCGATAGTGTGCTTAATCTGGCCCAAAAGGACAACGGAAATGGGAAGAAAGGATTTGCAAATGCATCAGACTAGTTAGAGACCTGGGATGACTCGAAGAGCATAACGGCTGTAAATGCTCAAAATGATTTGAGACATCATGCAAAATGGTGGCATAACCACTCAACAACACAATATCAAGGTTCTGAGATCAACTGTCAACACACAGAAGATAGTAGAAACTGAACTGGGGCTTGAACTCAACAATCCTAGGCAACTACGGTTTAGCAACACGTCATCCTGAGAGATAGAAGAGAAGCCCAATTCTTAACCCCCGCAGAAAAGAAGAGGGTGACTCAGATCAGAAGGCATAGGGTATAAGAAGTAAAAAGAGCCTTACGTTCCCTTCCACAATCAATTCCCCTACATAACTAAAGCATTTCTAGACACAACTTCGACTGGTATGGCTTGGTAATCCTACAGGCAGTCAGGCTCTGATACCAACGCTGTCAGGACCCCGATTCCAAGTCACATCGATCTAGCCGGTAACACCTCATATCACTTTGCGGCCTCACGCACGGTATTCCCACGGGTGTCGCCTTACCATGGCCCGGGACCGTTTGTGCCTTTTGGCTCACGTATATGATAGTGTCGCTAGCATCCATATGACAGAGAACCCGGGCCGACATGGCCAGTCGTGAACCCAAAGCGGCACCAACCTATGGGGACAGGCATACATGAATCACATCGAGCATGTCAGTCAGCAGCGTGTGAATCTGGGCTGTAGCACTGGGCTAACAGGACTCCGGGAACCCGGGTTGTAGCAGGCTAGGCAGGACTCCGGTTGTCACCGCGTGACATTTCCCCGAAGGGACAGACACAGGAACAAAGTGAAACACATGCCGGCCAGTCAAGTGCCTTGAGCAGTAGTGCTGGGCTAGCAGGACTCCGGTGAACCGGGCTGTAGCGGACTACTATGGCTCATGGAAGCACTAGACTACATTTCCCCATAAGAGAGGCTGACAAGGATAAACAACTAGATTGTCGGATCCCACACATACCAAGCATTTCAATCATACACACAATATGCTCGATATGTGTAAATACAACATGGCATCACAACATAACTCTACGACTCAAGTATTTATTCATTAGGCTCCGAAGAGCCAAGATATTACAAACATGGGTCTCATGACCCAACAAACATAGCATACCAATCAAAACACATGCGGAAGCTTAACATGTCTGAGTACAGACATCTATAAATGAAAGGCTAAGAAGCCTGACTATCTACCAGATCCTGCCGAGGGCATAAGATCGTAGATGAGGTATCAAGCTAAATGTCGAAGTCCACACGGAACTACTAGCGAGACTGACGTCTCCCTTCAAAACATATAGGCAAACGTGAGTACAAATGTACCCAGCAAGACTTACATCAGAACTATCTACATATGCATCGGTATCAATAAAGGGGGTGGTGGAGTTTAACTGCAGCAAGCCAGCTTTGACTCAGTGGCTAACCTGAACTACGACTGCAAGCAACTCTTTGAGGTGGCGCACATGAGTCCACATATTCACCATTCAATACACCACTATGATCCGCTCTCGTCTCCCTACGAGAAAGCCATCCATAGCACTCACACTTATCTTGCGAGTTTGGAGTATCCACTTTCACTTGTCTATGAACTATTATAGGCAACCCAGAAGTCCTTTACCGCGGACACGGCTATTCAAATAGATCATTTATAACCCTGCAGGGGTGTACTTCTTCACACACGCTTTCGCCACTTACCACCATGTACACGTCGTGTATCTCGGCAACCTTCAAGCGGAAGCCTGGCGAGGGAGTCGGCCACGACCTGACTAACCACACAAGACTCTAGTCCAGGTTTATCTCCTATTCGGGTTCCATCCGCGAGGAGATCCGGCCGGAGTTTCGCTCACAGCCCCAAACGATGTGTGCAGGGTTCCCGAGACACCAAACGGGCGCCCGGTACACCGTGCCACGGTGTATCTACCGCATCATAGCCCACCCCTAGGGTTAGCGCTACGCACGGCCGCCAACACATATCCTACAAACACCAGAAACTAGTTGCAACTCCTAGACAGAGGACAAGGGCAGTTAATAAGTCGAGAGGGTCCATTGGTTTCGGGCCCAATGCATGGTAGCAGCTGTTCATGGATCACAAACACAGAACTCAGTTCCTAAGAACGGTTTCAATGAGACAACCCACCATGTACTCCTACATGGCCTCTCACCGCTACCTTTACCAAATCGTGTTCACACACTTAGCTCACACACAGTAGGACATGTTTATCACTATTCCAATTCATCCCCGATGAATCAGACCTGACTCAACTCTAAGCAGTAGCAGGCATGACAAACAAGCATGAATGAGTACGCACATCAGGGCTCAAACAACTCCTACTCATGCTAGTGGGTTTCATCTATTTACTATGGCAATGACAGGTCATGCAGAGGATAAGGGGTTCAACTACCGCAGCCAGTAACAGATGAATCGTTGTTGTCCTAATACAGTAAAAGAGAGCAGGAGCGAGAGAGTGGGATTGTATCGGAATGAACAAGGGGGTTTTGCTTGCCTAGCACTTCTGAAGATATTATAGCTCTTCATCGGTGTCATCGAACTCATCGTCGGGATACGCCTACCGAGAGGGGACAAGCACCGGCAATAGAGAAGAACACAATCAATGCAAATGCGACAATATGATGCATGATCATGACATGGCAATATGCTATGATTTGTGCTAATGCATCTAGCAACAATTTAAATGAAGTCCATATGAACCAAGGGTTCATATGCACCATAAGGGGTATTTAAAATGCCATTATCATGTTTTCACTTATACAGGGGTATAAGTTGGTTGAACATGCATGAAAGTAGTATAAATGGATAGATTGGATTTTTCTGATAATTTTTCATATATAATTTATTTCATTTGGAGTTACGGCTGATTTTCTATGATTTTTAGAAGTTTAGGCTATTTTTTGGAATTTCCTGTAAAAGAATAAATTCAGAAAAGAGTTATTGCATCAGCATGACATCACTGTGATGTCAGCGGTCAACGGGCGTGGTCCAGGTCAACCCTGACCAGTGGGACCCACTGGTCAGTGGTTAGTTAACTAACTAAATTTAGTTAGCGTTAAACTAATACTAATCCTAGTTTAGTTAGTGGCCTGGGGCCCACATGTCAGTGAGCCAGGGGAGGTCAAACCCCTGGTCAGCTGGGTCAAACTCGCCGGAGTTGACCCGCGTGTCGTCGCCGGCGACACCAGAGACGGCGGAGGGCATCGGAAAAGCTCCTCCGGCGACCAAATTAGCAGCCGAGATGCTCTACGTGACGAGGAGACTCGTCCGCGTCCCGTGGTGCTCACAACAGCACCTCTAGTGGCCTAAAACGACGGCGACGGCGACTTGCGCGGCGGCCGAAGCTCGGGTGTTCGCGGAAACGGCGCCGCGGTGTGCAAACGAGTGCAGCGTGGCACTGGGGAGACTCTACGCGCCGCGGTGAGCATGTTGGGCGCACGCCCGGGACCAAATGGTCACCGGAACGTCACCGGCGTCGAGCGCAGGCGGCGGCGCGTTTCGGCCGTGGTGGGGAACGGAGCTAGGGGACGAGGACGAATGCTAAAGAAGAGGGGGAAAAGAGAGGAGCTCACGGCGGAGTCGATGAGCAGGTCAGTAGCTCGGGGGAGGCGTCGGAGCGAGCGGGGCGGCGAGAACGATCTCCGGCGGGCGCGGTGAAGATGAGCTCGAAGACGACGTTGCAGAGCTCCTGCGGTTGAACGGGTTGTCGTAGACGATGCAGGATTGGACGACGGTTCTTCTGGACGCATCGACATGACGAGGGGTGGACGGTGGCTGTGGCTACGGCGAGCGGCGGCGACGGTGGTGTTCGGCCGTGCGCGTGAGAGAGAGACAGAGGGGAGGAAGAGCACGGGGAGAGTGAGAGAGAGCCGGAGGGGTTGCGTGGCACCCTTAGCCAACTCCAGGCGGTCGGCGGCAAGCAGGAGGTGGCGAGCTACGGGCGCGCACGCGTCGGGCACACGCTCTGCGTCCGACTGGCGCGAGGTGGAAGACGCCTCTGCCCCTGGTGGGCTGGGCCGGCCTACTGGGCCGCCAGGTAAGGGTTTTGTCTTTCCTGTGCTTTTCTAATTATGTTCTGTTTTCTATTTTGCAGGTTTGTTTTGAATTTGGTTTTGAAACCAATTCAATTTTTTTGCTTCTGAAAATATTTTCAGGAGCTAACAGAATTAAACCAATGCTCCACAAAATATTTCAAAATTATTTGACCTATATTGATTTAATAGTAGATATAAATCCAATTCAAATAGCTATTGACTTAATTCAAATGCCCAAATAAATGTTTCTGAGACACCAAAAATATTGGTTTGGGTTTTACTTCTTGCCAATATTTCGAGAGGATAACAGGAACATTTTCTTGGACTCATTTGATGAGATTTAAATGTTGGTTATTTATAGAGGTCTTCTGAGGCTTTTGAAAATTCCTCAATTCAAAATTCATTTGTATTTAAACATGATGCTCACATGAAGGGCTAGCCTAGCGCATACTAGAACTAGGGATGTGACAGTTTCTGTGAGCATGAACACAAGTGTTCAAGGTCGAGCCTCACTTCTCCAATGCATAACCTTCCAATCACTTCTCTTATTGAAAAACTTTTTAGGTATGAGAGGCAAGTAATTTTTTTTGTATTTTCATTCTTTTATTTTTTTTGTATGTTTCACCCACAACTAAACAGAAAAAAAGGAAAACCAAAATCTACTTAGTGAAGAAAGCAAACAAGCACACACGAGAATATCAACGCCACGTTATTGCTCCCCGGCAACGGCGCCAGAAAAGAGCTTGATAATCCCCAAGTGCAGGGAATCATCGTCGCAATTTCCAAAGGTGGAAGTGATAAGTATGAAGTGTAGAACCCACAAGGAGCTAAAGGTAAGATCAATATTCTCTCAAGCCCTATCTATCACCGATATGACTCTACGTACACCGAACGTTTGCTTCCAACTAGAAACGAGAAATAAAACTACGTTGTGGGTATGAAGTGGATAACTTTGTATGATATCGGAGGGCTAAAATATAAAAGTAGGTGCTGTTATCATAAAGTTAGAATATATTACTAAATATTATAAATAGCGAGTGTGGAATAATGGTGGATCGGTGTGCGGAATTGTCCTAGGCAATTGTTAACAAGAACGACAATCATCATTGCAATTTCATATGAGGGAGAGGCATAAGCTAACATACTTTCTCTTCTTGGATCATATGCACTTATGATTGGAACTCTAGCAAGCATCCGCAACTACTAAAGATCATTAAGGTAAAACCCAACCATAGCATTAAAGCATCAAGTCCCCTTTATCCCATACGCAACAATCCCCTTATTCGGATTTATACTTTTGTCACTCACGCAACCCACTATAAGCGAATCATGAACGTATTGCAACACCCTACAACGGGAATCCCTCACGCTTGCGCGACACGAAAGGCATAATAGGACAGCACCAAAATAAAACATACAACTCGTACCAATCTAGATCATCAATCAACCCATAGACAAAGGAAATCTATTCAAAACATCATAGGATGGCAACACACCATGTCCAAGTAGGGACTACAGCAGGGTGCAGGAGAGTGGACTGCATAAAAGAGATGAGGATGGTGATGTTGATGAAGACGATCACCGCGGCGATGATTCCCCTCCCGATGGCACTCCGATGCCACCGAGAGAGAGGAGGAGAGGTTCTCCCCCTTGTGCTTCCTCCTTCACGGCCTCCCCCCCTAGATGGGGAGAGGTTCTCCCTCTGGTCCTTGGCCTTCATGGTGATGATGGCCCCTCCCGGATCCTCCTCTATAGCCTTCGGTGATGATGGCCCCCTCCGGTAGGGTGCCAGAGAGGGTCTAGATTGATTTCTTGTGGCTACAGAGGCTTGCGGTGGCGGAACTTCCGATCTAGGTTAATTTTCCGAGGTTTCTGTATTTATAGGAGAAGTTGGCATCGATTTCACGTCAGGGGGCCCTCGGGGAGTCCACGAGGCAGGGGGGCGCCCCCCACCCTCGTGGGGCCCCCGTGACTCCCCTCCGGCAGATTTTTGTTCTAGTATTTTTCATATTTTCCAGAAAAAATCTCCGTTGATTTTCATCGCATTCCGAGAACGTTTATTTCTGCACAAAAACAACACCACGGTAGTTCTGCTGAAAACAGCGTCAGTCCGGGTTAGTTCTAATCAAATCATACCAAAATCATATAAAAATATTGCAAACATGGCATGAATACTTCATAAATTATAGATACATTGGAGACGTATCAGTAGGGGAGAAATTTTAAACATGAGGGAGGATGAATGGTTGTGCGATGTGTGGTTGGTCGCTAGCATTGATCCAATCCATGGCGGGAACAAATGGACGCAAAATTTGGGCCAACATCCATACTTGGTTCCATGAGCACAAGAACTTCGACCCCTACCACGAGGCCATCAATCGTACACCATCCAAGAGGCCATGATCAACTATTACGGTCATTTGAAACAACTCATCGCTTGGTGGCAAAGCTATATTTGGACGGCTATGCTCTATGCCATTTGGTCATATACGCAACTTGTTGGCCAAATATGCTCTATGTCATTTGGCTGGATAGTCTCTATGCCATTTTTCCGGCTATGCTCTATGCACATTGTTGACAATGTCTTTTGTTTTGTAGCCATCCTGCGCGTGCAACCTCTTCTTGAAGATTGAGAAGAGGAACTTTTTCCTCATGCATTATGGGTAGAAGTTGAATGAGCAACCCAAGTGGCAACTATCCATTGTCAATTCCATCAAGACCGTCGGCATCGAAAATGAGTAAGAGGTAGGTGATCCAACCGACACAACAAAGTTGTTGCCCAAGAAGGTTTGAAGGGTGTTCCAGGGGAAGAAATGAGAGGAGGGGGAGGAGGAGAAGCGAGAAGGGGTGGCGGCCAAGATCACATAGAGGTTTGAGGGCATCTTCGCGAAGGAGGAGACAAATGCCAAGCACTCTGAAATAAAGGAGAAAAATAAGATGGAAAGGTTTAATATCTTGACGCCTGCAGCCTATAAGAAGTCCAAGCTCGAAGAGAGGAGAGTTGAGCTCGCGGACGCTTCGCAGAAGACAAAAAATATTGACCATGAAGATCGACGAGTCGGATCCCGAAGCGGCGATGATCATGCGCGTTGTCCGTGTCAAGATGTTGAAGTGCTTGGCGGTCAAGATGGAGGAGGCCAAAAAGATGGCCGCCAAGAAGGAGGAGGCTATAAGGAGGAGTCAGCGGCAGAGTGAGCGAGGAGGCTTGGATAGCCAGTCTAATACCGGTATTTTGCACGTACTGCCGGACTGGAATTTTTGTGATCAGACGCATGTAAAAATATATGAACATCATTTTTTTGTGATTGGATACTATGAACACCACACTTTATTTTAATCCATATTGCTATGCATTTTAAATGAAATTGGCTCCAGACCTAGGCGAACATTTAGGGAAGTGGTTGGATAGCCGGCTCCCGTATTAGTGTTTGCAAACTGGTCCAAACCAGTTTATAGATAAATGGTATGTGTGTTTTAGGGCAAGTACAATAAGATGATATAAGCAGGCTATAAGAATTTAAATATAGTATTTATACTTAGTTGGAGGAGAGAGGAGATGAGAGAGAAGAGAAGTGGGTTGTAAACTTGTAGCCGGCTGTAGCCTGAGATCCAACACCATATCTAGATGTGCACACGCGGAAGACTGACAGGGAAGGCCGAGCTTGGAGGCGAGCAGGCTTACGAAAGGGGACCTGGATGCTTTTTTCGTGGGATTAGCAGCGTGGGTAGCGCATGAGTAATATGGTCTAGATAGAGATTGTGGATATGGACCGATCCTTCCATCTAAATAACTTTGTAAACTTATGGAGTTTTGGGATGTCTATCCCCTCCCACTTTAATGAACGACACGCACACTTGTGCGTATTCGAGAAAAGGTGGGTCACATAGTAATGATATAGTATACTAGTATGACTAACTATTATATTATCAGGCTATTAGGTTGGCTCTAGATTATATAAAGTTACCATACCATCTTGGTGGTGGGCGGTGGTCTTTGGGGCCCCCTTGCTGGTGGTTGGGCGTTCGTTGGTGGCCTTGTGTGGAGCTGCATCAGCCTTCGCGGTAGGGCAGCACAGGAGGTGTCCGGTGGGGACGATGGGTGGAGGAATGGGCTGCGCAGAAGCTAGGGTTGTCGTCGCCGACACAGGGTTGTGCTGGTCGTGGACGCGTCTGTTCCCACTCCTCCTGCTTTCCCCGGCCGCTTGCACGTTGTTGCAGCTTTGGCGATGTTCAAGGGGGAGGGGGGGCTGCGGTTTTGTCGGTCGGGGCGTCCTTTTAGACCAAAGCTAGTCACTTCAGATGGTCTTAGGGTTGTCCTAATGCATGGTAGCGGCTCTGGCGGTGGGAGACGCGACGTTCATGGCGAAGTGTGCGTCTTAGGTGCGGGCGTGCAGCCATGGACATGCAGCTAAAAATGGTTTTCGTGGTTCAACCGAACGATGAAAGACATGCAGCATCACTTCAGCGCCTTGCCATTTTAGCTTAAATAAAATAATTGAGTACTCAATAAATTTGTCAAAATGTGAAATTAAACAACCATGATGTTGGGGAAAATATGAAATTCCTGAAACCTCTTGATACAAACACATTGTCTTTCATGATATAACCTCTTTCGAAAATCCACATATAGATGCTCCCAATTGCGAGCGGTTTATATGTAACCTAAAAGGATAGGCAATCCCTCAACACAACCTCTTTCACGACACAACCTCGTTCCTTCCCCGCAGGGATGGAGCTCAAGCATTAGGGCTGGTGTCAGGGGACAACTACAAATTTTTAGAATGCTTCACTAAATTAGTAGTACTAATCTTTGATGGAATTTCTTTTCTAGCTTCGTCCCTGCTTCCTAGTGTGCCGTGACGCTTATTCTTGGCCTGCTTAACACGCCCAGCCTATCCTTTTTCCCTCAATATGGAATTGTATCATGATTGGCTTCTTATCCTTATGCTTCCCCTTTTAAAAAGAATTCCGAAATGAAGGCAAAAGATTTGCATCATCGTTTATTAATTAAACGAAAGAGAATTGCTTAGTTAATTAACATAAAACCAGACGAAAACCAATACAAACCAACCACATGCAGACTACTTATAGAACATGCCCAATAAGTACAAGATCAGCCCGACAACCATACCTAGCATATAGTGACCACCGACCCTCATATTTCTACATCGCAAAGAAACTCCCAACGAGAGTACCTCAGCCCAAGACCATAGACACCGTCAAACCCTCAAAGGCAAGTCAGGCCCTAAGGACAACCAAGTAGATTGATGACCATCCATCAAGCAGTCGTGAATGCCTTTCTTGTGGCGTCACTTTTTTTGCTTTTGCTTCTGAGAGCCTTCTCCACAATATAGTGCGCATTATTTTTTTATGAAGTTAAACTTTATATTTTTTATCAAGATTATAGAATGCTAAATCAATACCGTACCATTAGGTTCATCATGAAATATATTTTATATGGTGTGTATTTGGTATTATGGATATACTAAATAATTTGTGTATATTAAACTTGGTCGAAGTTTGTTAAAATTAATTTCCGCAAGAACCGACGCGGAAGTAACTGAGCGGCTATTATCCTAAATTACTTCTTTTATTCATATAAATATTCAATCCTCGTTGAAAATGCTGAACATGCTAATGACAGACTTTACTTGGCGGATATCCCGAAGCTGTATATACGCATAAGCTAAAACCATCCTTGTATCACCCGCTAAAAAAACAAAACATCCTTCTACCGACTGCTGTAGCACAACAGAGCTTGAGATGGGCAGAGCTGTTCATGCAAGGGCGCGCGCGGTGGGAGCGGCTAACGGGCGCTTTAAGCGCCGGTTCTGCATCCTGGCGCACATGCGCCTGAGCTCGTGGGCCGGCCCAACAGACAAATATCGTTGGCTGGTTCCATCCATCGTGTTTCCTGTTCGGTCGAACGCGGTGATTGGTCGTGGTTGACCAGTTGACTGGTCAACCATTGACTTTTAATAAAACAGAAAAAACACGAAAAAAATCGAAAGAAGTAGCAAACTATAAAAAGGACATGAATTTCAAAAGGTTCACAAATTTGAAAAACAGTTCGTCAAATTTGGAAAAGTTCATCGAATTTGAAAAAAGGTTCATCAGATTTGAAAAAAGTTCATCGGATTTGACTAAAAAGTTCATCGGATTTGAAAAAAGTTCATCGGATTTGAAAAAAAGTTCACCTCATTTCAAAAAAGTTCATCGCATTTGAAAAAAAGTTCATCGCATTTGAAAAAAGTTCATCAGATTTGAAAAAAGTTCACCGCATTCGAAAAAAAAGTTCATAAAATTTGAAAAAAGTTCATCGGATTTGAAAAAAAGTTCATCGGATTTGAAAAAAAGTTCATCGGATTTGAAAAAAAGTTCACCGCATTCTAAAAAAGTTCATAAAATTTGAAAAAAGTTCATCACATTTGAAAAAAGTTCATCGGATTTGAAAAAATGTTCACCGCATTCTAAAAAAGTTCATAAAATTTGAAAAAGTTCATCACATTTGAAAAAAGTTCATCGGATTTGAAAAAAAGTTCATCAAATTTCAAAAAAGGTTCATGAATTTGAAACGCAAAATCATGTATTATAAAAAAACGTTTAGCAAAAAAAAGTAAAATGGAAATGAATAAAAATGAAAAAAGGAACAAAACCGGCAAGAAAAGAGTACAAAAGAAGTAAAAAGCTCTAACTAGACATGTTAAAGGTTGGTAGCTGGTTGGTTACGGTAGCGACCGTTTAACCTGGTGATCCTCTGTTCGAGCCACGACATATTCATGTGTTGTTTTTTGTTTCTTTAAAACAGGAAAAAAAAATTGAACGTGGGCCGGCCCAGCACGGACAAGGGGGTGTGCGCCCTGTACCGCTAAGCCTATAACGGGCGCAGCGGGCGCCCTTTAGGAATTGCCGTGCGCGGTGGCACCACTGTGCCAGCTTCAATTCACATTGGGCGAGTTTGGTTGCCTCCATCGAGCCCAATCAGACCCGTGGGGTGAAGCATCTTTTTGGACCTCGGTTGTTTGGTTTCTTGCATACACTATTGAGTCCGTATAGCACGGTTCTTACAGCATCCTTGAACCTGGCCCATTGGGAACGACCGAATCGGCAGTTTCCCAATAGCCAGGCCCGAGCGATGCAGCGAGGCGCTCGTGGGTGGCTCTCTGGAGACGTGTGTCTTGAGTTAATCACTCTTTCTTTCTAATCCTCAATCCCCTCTCTCTCCCTTCACTCCCCTGCAGCTCCACCGCTCCCCTCCCCGCGCGCCCGTAGGCCGGCCCCGCACCGCCGGCGCACACCCGTCGGTTGGCCGCGCCGGCCGCGCTCCGCCCGCTGCTAGCAAGCACGCCAGCAATGGGCGCCCTCTCCGCCGCGACGTCATTCCCGCTCGCAGCTCTTCTCCTTCTCCCGGGGCGCCTCGTCCGCGCCGTCCTTCCCACTCATGCAGCCGCTGCTCACCGGCGCCATCGAGCGCGAAGGCGAGCAGGTTGCCCGCGGTGGCCTGGTCGAACACGGCCGCGAGGCGGAACTCTAGGTTGCCCGCGGTGGCCTGGTCGAGCACGGCCGCGAGGCGGAGCTCCGGGTCGCCGAGGCTGTTGAAGCTAAGATCGAGCTCCGTGAGGTATCTGAGGTTGGCGAGGTCGGTGCCGGAGAGAGTGCCGGAGAGGCCAGCGCAGCTGGCGTTGATGGCGATGACGTGCAAATCTTTGTCGCAGCGGACGCCTGGCCAGATCCCGTCGCATGGATCCGCCGATTTGACGCCCCAGCCGAGCGACCTGTCAGCGCCGGACTCCGCTGCGCTGTGCCTGACGACCTTCTAAGGTAGCAGCACCGGGCGAGCCAGAGCAGCACAAGCGCGTCGAGCGTGGCCGAGAGCACCATGGTGACGCCGCCGCGTGCCAGCAGCCCCGCCATGCGTCGGCGGTCCTCATCCCGGTCCCGGGTTAGCCGCGTCATGCAGATGGGCGCCATCAGCTCGGAGACGGGGCCAGCTCAAGCTTGTCCACGACCAGCTCAAGCTCGTCCTCGACCGCAGCGAGCCGGGCGCGGCCACGGCCACGACAGCGAGTCGGAAGCGTCCACGGTCGCCCGGAGCTGATGGTGGGCACGATGGGCAGTGGAAACTCCGGCGCACTCAAAGTGTTTGACGAAATGTCAGGCCCAACCTGATGGCTGTTAAGTCTTGTTGTTAATTTTGGGGAACGTAGTAATTCAAAAAAAATCATACGATCATGCAAGATCCAACTAGGAGATGCATAGCAACGAGAGGGGAGAGTGTATCTATGCACCCTCGTAGACCGAAAGCGAAAGCGTTATGTAACATGGTTGATGTAGTCGAATGTCTTCACGATCCAACTGATCCAAGTACCGAACGTACGACACCTCCGTGTTCAGCACCCGTTCAGCACAATGACGTCCCTCGAGCTCTTGATCCAGTATAGGGATGAGGGAGAGTTCAAGCACGATGACATGATGACGGTGTTGGTGATGTGATCCGCGCAGGGCCTGGCCTAAGCACTACGACAATATGACCGAGGTGGTAAAATGCGGAGGGGGCACCGCACACGGCTAAGACAATTGATGTTGTGCCTTTGGGGTGCCCCCCGCCTCCGTATATAAAGGGGGAGATGGAGGTGGCCAGCCCAAGGGGGGCGCGCCAAGGGGAGAGTCCTACTTGGACTCCTAGTCCAAGTAGGATTCGGCCCCGCCCTCCTTCCAACTAACGGAACGGGGAAAGGGGAAAGGGGGAGAGGGAGAAGGAAAGGGGGGGACGCGCCCCCAACCCTAGTCCAATTCGGTATGGTCTTGGGGGGCGCCCCACCTCTTGTGGCAGCCTCCCTCTCTCCACTATGGCCCAATAGACCCATTAACTTTTCCGGGGGGTTCCGGTAACCTCTCGGTACATCAAAAAATCCCCGATCTTCTTCGAACCATTCCGATGTCCGTATATAACCTTCCAATATATCAATCTTTACCCTCGACCATTTTGAGACTCCTCATCATATCCGTGATCTCATCCGGGACTCTGAACAAACTTCGGTTACCAAAACCCATAACTCATAATATAAATCGTCATCGAACGTTAAGCATGCGAACCCTATGGGTTCGAGAACTATGTAGACATGACTGAGACACATCTCCGGTCAATAACCAATAGCAGAACCTGGATGCTCATATTGGCTCCTACATATTCTATGAAGATCTTTATCGGTCAAACCGCATAACAATATACATCATTCCCTTTGTCATCGGTATGTTACTTGCCCGAGATTCGATCGTCGGTATCATCATACCTAGTTCAATCTCGTTACCGGCAAGTCTCATTACTCGTTCCGTAATGCATCATCCCGTAACTAACTCATTAGTCACATTGCTTGCAAGGCTTATAGTGATGTGCATTACCGAGAGGGCCCAGAGATACCTCTCCGATACTCAGAGTGACAAATCCTAATCTCGATCTATGCCAACTCAACAAACACCATTGGAGACACATGTAGAGCATCTTTATAATCACCCAGTTACGTTATGATGTTTGATTGCACACAAAGTGTTCCTCTGGTACTCGGGAGTTGCATAATCTCATAGTCAGAGGAATATGTATAAGTCATGAAGAAAGCAATAGCAATAAAACTAAACGATCATAATGCTAAGCTAACAGATGGGTCTTGTCCATCACATCATTCTCTAATGATGTGACCCCGTTCATCAAATGACAACACATGTCTATGGTCAGGAAACTTATCCATCTTTGATTAACGAGCTAGTCAAGTAGAGGCATACTAGGGACACTCTGTTTGTCTATGTATTCACACATGTACTATGTTTCCAGTTAATACAATTCTAGCATGAATAATAAACATTTATCGTGATATAACGAAATGTAAATAACAACTTTATTATTGCCTCTAGGGCATACTTACTTCAGTCTCCCACTTGCACTAGAGTCAATAATTTGGATTACATAGTAATGATTCTAACACCCATGGAGTCTTGGTGCTAATCATGTTTTGCTTGTGAGAGAGGCTTAGTCAAAAGGTCTGCAACATTCAGATCCATATGTATCTTGCAAATCTCTATGTCTCCCTCCTTGACTTGATCGCGGATGGAATTGAAGCGTCTCTTGATGTGTTTGGTTCTCTTGTGAAATCTGGATTCCTTCGCCAAGGCAATTGCTCCAGTATTGTCACAAAAGATTTTCATTGGACCCGATGCACTAGGTATTACACCTAGATCGGATATGAACTCCTTCATCCAGACTCCTTCAGTTGCTGCTTCCGAAGCAGCCATGTACTCCCCTTCACACGTAGATCCCGACATGACGCTCTTCTTGGAACTGCACCAACTGACAGCTCCACCATTCAATATAAACATGTATACGGTATGTGACTTAGAGTCATCCGGATTAGTGTCAAAGCTTGCATCGACATAACCATTGATAACCCACAAGTATAGGGGATCAATTTTAGCCTCTTTCGATAAGTAAGAGTGTCGAACCCAACAAGGAGTTAAAGGTAGAACAAATATTCCCTCAAGTTCTATCGACCACCGATACAAGTCTACGCACGCTTAACGTCCGCCTTACCTAGAACAAGTATGAAACTAGAAGTACTTTGTAGGTGTTGTAGGCTAGGTTTGCAAGATAATAAAGAGCATGTAAATAAAAGCTAGGGGCTGTTTAGATAAAGACACAACTAAATTAGTTTCGGTAGGGAGCTTTTTGTCACGAGAAAGTTATTTGTCCCTAGACAATCGATAACTAGACCGGTAGTCATTATTGCAATTTTATTTGAGGGTGAGACATAAGCTAACATACTTTCTCTTCTTGGATCATATGCATTGAAACTCTAGCAAGCATCCGCAACTACTAAAGATCATTAAGGTAAAACCCAACCATAGCATTATAAGGCATCAAGTCCTCTTTACTCCCATACGCAAACAACCTACTTACTCGGGTATGTGCTTCTGTCACTCACGCCACCCACCATAAGCAAATCATGAACATATTGCAAACCCTACAACAGGGATCCCTCACGCTTGCGCGACACGGAGGACACCATAGGACAACACCAATAATAAAACATGCAACTCAAACCAATCACGATCATCAATTAACCCATAGGAAAAACAGATCTACTCAAACATCATAGGATAGCCATACATCATTGGGAAATAATATATAGCATTGAGCATCATGTTTAAGTAGAGATTACAATGGGTAAAAGAGGGGTTACACTGCTGCATAGAGGGGGGGGAGAGTTGGTGATGATGGTGTTGAACTTGTTGGTGTAGATCGTTGTCGCGATAATGGCCCCGGCAGTGTTTCGACGCCACCGGGAGAGAGGGGGAGAGAGCCCCCCTTCTTCTTCTTCCTTGACCTTCCCCCTAGATGGGAGAAGGGTTTACCCTCTAGTCCATGGCCTCCATGGTGGCGGAGGGGCGAGAGCCCCTCCGAGATTGGATCTCTCTCTCTGTTTCCTTTTGTTTTTGTGCTCCCTGATTCTGCCCTGTCACCGATTCTTAAATTCCCGGAGATCCGTAACTCTGATTGGGCTGAAATTTTGACACGATTGTTATCCGGATATTGGCTTTCTTGCAATG
The DNA here is from genome assembly GCF_003073215.2 of Triticum urartu. Taxonomy (NCBI): domain Eukaryota; kingdom Viridiplantae; phylum Streptophyta; class Magnoliopsida; order Poales; family Poaceae; genus Triticum; species Triticum urartu. Next base: position 135,792,687 of record NC_053027.1, on the reverse strand, counting down.
AATGAAGGGCACCAACCGCCTTACGGAGTGACTACGAGGGCCCAGGGCGCGCCCCTCACCCTCGTGGGCCCCTCGGGCATCGTCTCGTGTTGATTCCACTTCCCAAAATTCACATATTTTCCAAAACAATCTCCGTAAATTTTTATCCCGTTTGGACTCCGTTTGATATGGATTTTCTGCGAAACAAAAAACATGCAACAAACAGGAACTGGCACTGGGCACTAGATCAATATGTTAGTCCCAAAAATAGTATAAAAAGTTGCCAAAAGTATGTAAAAGTTGTAAAATATTGGCATGGAACAATCAAAAATTATAGATACGACGGAGACGTATCAGCATTCCCAAGCTTAAGTCCCGCTCTTCCTCGAGTAGGTAAATGATAAAAAAGATAATTTTTGATGTCGAATGCTACCTAGGATAATCTTGATCATGTAATCTAATCATGGCATGATTATTAAGACACGAGTGATTCAAAGCAATAGTCTATCATTTGACATTAAGACAATAATACTTAAGCATACTAATAAAGCAATCATGTCTTTTGGAAATAACATGGCCAAAGAAAGTTATCCCTACGAAATCATATGGTCTGGCTATGCTCCATCTTCATCACACAAAATATTCAAATCATGCACAACCCCGGTGACAAGCCAAGCAATTGTTTCATACTTTTGATGTTCTCAAACCTTTTCAACTTTCACGCAATACATGAGCGTGAGCCATGGATATATCACTATAGGTGGAATAGAATATAATGATGGAGGTTGTGTGGAGAAGACAAAAAAGGGAGAAAGTCTCACATCAACGCGGCTAATCAACGGGCTATGGAGATGCCCATCAATTGATGTCAATGCGAGGAGTAGGGATTGCCATGCAACAGATGCACTAGAGCTATAAGCGTATGAAAGCTCAAACTGAAACTAAGTGGGTGTGCATCCAACTTGCTTGCTCATGAAGACCTAGGGTACTTGAGGAAGCCCATCGTTGGAATATACAAGCCAAGTTCTATAATGAAAATTCCCACTAGTATATGAAAGCGATAACTCAAGAGACTCTCTATATGAAGAACATGGTGCTACTCTGAAGCACAAGTGTGGTAAAAGGATAGTAACATTGTCCCTTCTCTCTTTTCTCTCATTTTTTTCTTTTTTTCTTTTTTTGTAGGCTTCTTTTCCCTCTCCCTCTTTTTTGGGGGCTTCTCTGGACACTTTTATTTTGATAACCTCACATGGGACAATGTTCTAGTAATGATGATCACCACCCTTTTATCTACTTACAACTCAATATTACAACTCGATACTAGAACAAAGATATGACTCTATATGTATGCCTCCGGCGGTGTACCAGGATGTGCAATGATCTAGCGTAGCAATGAAATCAAAAAATGAAGAAGCCATGAAAACATCATGCTAGCTATCTTACGATCATGCAAAGCAATATGATAATAAATGCTCAAGTCATGTATATGATGATGATGGAAGTTGCATAGCAATATATCTCGGAATGGCTATGGAAATGCCATGATAGGTAGGTATGGTGGTTGTTTTGAGGAAGATAGAAGGAGGCTTATGTGTGATAGAGCGTATCATATCATGGGGTTCGGATGCACCGGTGAAGTTTGCACCGACTCTCAAGGTGAGAAAGGGCAATGCACAGTACCGAAGAGGCTAGCAATGATGGAAGGGTGAGAGTGCGTATAATCCATGGACTCAACATTAGTCATAAATAACTCACATACTTATTGCAAAAATCTATTAGTCATCAAAACAAAGTACTAAGGGCATGCTCCTAGGGGGATAGATTGGTAGGAAAAGACCATCGCTCGTCCCCGACCGCCACTCATAAGGAAGACAATCAATAAATACCTCATGCTCCAACTTCGTTACATAACGGTTCACCATACGTGCATGCTACGGGAATCACAAACTTCAACACAAGTATTTCTACAATCCACAACTACCCACTATCATGACTCTAATATCACCATATTTATATCGCAAAACTATTACAAGGAATCAAACATATCATATTTAGTGATCTACAAGTTTTATGTAGGATTTAATGACTAACCATGTGAATGACCAATTCCTGTCAACTCTCTAAATAGATATAAGTGAAGCAAGAGAGTTTAATTCTTTCTACAAAAGATATGCCCACGCTCTAACAAATATAAGTGAAGCAAAAGAGCATTCTACAAATGGCGGTTTTCTATGTGTAGGGAAACGGGCAATCAAAACTTCAAATGATATAAGCGAAGCACATGAAGCATTCTATAAAGCCATACTCAAAAGATATAAGTGAAGTGCAAAGAGCATTCTATAAATCAACCATGGACTATCTCATACCAGCATGGTGCATCAAAGAAAAGTGAAAACTAAATGCAAAAGACGCTCAAAGATTTGCACATATCACATGAACGAAACGAAACCGAAAACATATTGATACTTGTTGAAGAAAGATGGGATGCCTTCCGGGGCATCCCAAGATTAGACGCTTGAGTCTTCTTGAATATTTACTTGGGGTGCCTTGGGCATCCCAAAGCTTGAGCTCTTGCCTCTCCTCCATCTCCTCATATCGAGGCCTCCTCGATCCTTGATCACTTCATCCACACAAAACTCAACAGAAAGTTCGGTAAGATCCGTTAGTATAATAAAGCAAATCACCGTGACATCCCAAATTTTCAATTTGGAATGTTTTACAATTATTAGTTAAGCATCTATGCATTTTCTTTGAATTGTGTGGCATTTGGAAATTTTCAGAGGCATTTGAGTTTTGTTTGAATTGGATTCAACTTGGCAATTGAAATTTATTTCAAAAAGAAATGCCTGACAAAATACTTGAGCAAAAGTATGAGAGGAGTAAACATGACACTCCAAAAATGTCAGAAGAAAATTATGGCCAAAAAGTTTGAATTCAAATTTGAATCTTATTTGGGATTTTCTAGAAGATGTTTTTTTAGTTTGTGTTTTGCCGCTGGAAAAATGTCCACGTCGTAGGATTAATTCCCCTGAGAATTTTGATATATATATATATATAAATATATATGTCATATATAAAAATACTATAGCTTTCTCTATATTTAGTTTTCTCTCCCAGTGATTATTCAAAAAAAGGAAAAGAAACCCCCGAGCTGGCCAGGCCAACCGGCCCAGCCAGCCACCCGGCGCGGCCCAGCAGCGAGCCGCTGCCGCAGCCCAGCCGCGCGCACGCCCGAAGCCGTTCCGCTTCGGTTGCCCACTCGTCTCATCCCCTCTCTCTCACTGACCGCAGGGCCCGCCCTCATCCTTCCCCTCGCGCACGACACGCCACACCAGAGCACGCGTAGAGCGCGCCCGACACCGCGATCTTCTCTGGATCGCGATCCCGCCTCGCCCCTCCTCCAAGACCTTGCCCTATATAAACCCCTCAGCCTCCTCTCTCGACCCCCTAAAACCCTAAGCTCAAAACCACCCGTAGCTCGTGCCCTCGCCGAACGCATCTCGCCGCCGCCGCCTCGGTTCGCCGCCACTCCAGATGTCATGAGTACCTCCCCTGCCCTCCCAGCATCATCACCCGAACCGCCACATCCTCCCGCACCTCTTTGACACCCTCTCTCCGCCCAGGGATCGCCGGAGCCGCTGCCTTGAGCATCACCGCCCGTCGCCGGAATTGCAGAGCACCAGGAGCCCCGCCGAGCTCGTCCCACTCGTCTCCGTTGTCCCCGACCGCAGCAACTCCCACCCTCGACCTCGCCTCGTTCCACTGCATCGCCCGGACGCCTCCGTCACCTTCCCCGACGATCGTAGCCGCCACACCGTCGCCGCCCGAGTCACCGTTGTCCGCCGTCGCCGTCGATTTCGCTGTAAGCCACTGGAACTCCTCTACACCGTTCGATCTACAGTCCACGATGTAGTTTAGAAGTAGTGAAGGGTTAGTTTTTTTATTAGATCGGTTTGAGTTTACGGTTTATTTCCGGTTTAGTTACCTGATTTAGTTAGACCAAACCGGTCGGTTATTTCAGTTTAGCCGCGGGCGCGTTTTAGTTAGTGTTGGCCTGAGCGTTAGATAGGCCCAGTAGCGCTTGTTTTTTTAGTTTCTGTTTTTAAAACATAATAGTTCTGTTCTTGTAAAGTCTATATCTTTTAGGTTGTTTAATATTTTTACTTGATTCTTTTTTTGTTAGTTTACAAATTTCTTGTAGTTTCGGTTGAAAATAGATTCGGCCATGTTTAAGCTTATAAAAATAGTTTTATATTAGTTTTAGTCAGATTAGTATTTCTGCTATAATTTGAGTTAGGGTTATTTTTTTAGTGATTCTTTTTTTTCACTGCTTTGTTTTGACCTTGCCTAGCAGTAGGAATTTATTTGGGTATTTTTTGTCTTTATTAAAAATAGTTTTACTCGAAAACAACCTTTCTAGTTTTATTTTAGCTTACCGCTGTTTTCTGTTGTTCTAATTAATTTAGGATTTTTTTTCACCTCTGTTATAGTATATTTTAGATTAATTTCTATAGTTACAGAGGGTGAACTTTTATTTACAGTAAAATAAAATGTTTTTTTCTTGCTAGTTGTTGGTGTGGAGTTCTTCGAGTTTTCATTGGTTTTGGTTTGAGTGCTTGTGTGATTTCCTTTAGCTTGCTGTTATGATATTTAGTGGAATATTTATTTGTGCTATTGTTTGACTCGATAGAATTTCCGGAGTGCGAAGCTTGCTATCTCGAGTCACTAGCGTTTGAAGACCGTCAGCCAAGCAAGTCATTTGATCATGTTTTACAATACCTATGATTTTGTTGCATTAGAATTATTCCTCCCCACCATGCATGCAGTAGGAGAATTTTAAGTTATGTCTTGAGTAGTACCATGAGGTAGGATGAACCCAATCCCCTTATTACTATTGCCTGGGATGATGTAGTTTATTTTGCTGTGCTCATAGACGGGGTTGGTTGAGAGATTCATAAGGGAGATGTGAGAGTCAAGATGATGACAACCGCATGACTTCAAGCTCAAGATGGACTTCAAATTCACTACTGGGTGGAGGACGGTTGACGGGCACCCTGGAGGAACCAGCGGATGGCCGGGATGCATGGAGAAGCGCCATGACATCTTGCGGAAAGATTCACCCAGCCACGAAGAGACGGATGGATACCCCTTGAATGGAAGCTTACCTGTGTAGCCGCAAGACATTATGGGCTCTGGCTGGGTTAACCTTAGGCGTGACTCTGGACGGACGGTGCCAGCAGATGTAGAAGAACGGTAGGACATGGATGGGCACCGACAGTGCCTAGAGAAACTCTATGGAAGAACCTGCTTCGTTCGTCCCGTCTTCAAACACCAGGCAATGCGAGGACATAAAGGAGTGAACGAATCTTGCGGGTAAAGTGCACAAGACTCTGCAGAGTAACAACCTAATCGATTAGCCGTGTCCCAAGTTACGGACAAATGATCCTCTGGAAATTGGAGTATTTTGGAAATCTCAACACCTGACATATTTAATTTATTGATGGGTTATTAATAATTTTGGGAATGAGACATTGGTTGGCGGAACCATTTCAATAACTACCAGCATTTCATAGTAATTGCAAGCAAGCCCTTTGTTGTAGGAAAAAACTGGCTTTTTTGCAAAAACGTAAAACTTAGAGCCCCACAGCCAAATTGCATATAGTGTTAGCATTATTATTGTTGTTCTCTCTATGACTTGCCGGCATATTCAAAATGTTGACCTACATGGCTGCAACATCTCATGTTGCAGAGGGTTTTTCCGACCAGGAGTGAGGCTACGATCTACGCTTGGCGATTGCCCTATGGAGTCGGATGGACTCGCTATTCGTCTACGCTTCCGCAGCTTTATTTAGTTTATTTCTCATGAGTTGGCCTTCGGCCGAATTTATTATGATGTAATAAAGACTCGATATGAGAATCGTGTAATAAATTCAGGTGTGATTGAACTTTGAATCTTTTCATCAATGTACTATGTGTGCCAACATGATCTTGGGATGGTACAGCTACACAGAGACTTGACCGATTTTGTGTCGGGTCGTTACAGAGATGGTATTCAGAGCACACGCTGGCCGTAGGACGTAACCCCTAGGATCGGAAAGCCATAGGAAGAAACTATTTTATTTTATGTCCTTATCATTCCGTAATTCTCCCCTGTTTATTTCCGACTTCTCTCCGATTTCAACATTCTAGATGGCCGTCAAGTTCATCCCAGTTCTGCTCCCGGAGTTTTGCCAGCCAGATGAGATAATGCTTTTTGGCAGGAGGCTGGTCCAGATCATCAAGGAATTGAAGATTGCTCTGCCGTCTATCACCGGGACCCCTATCATGGCATTTCTAGAAGACCCTCACTATAGGATTAAGGTACACATACCAGGGAGGACTTTCGGAAGTCTCTCGGTGCCCGTTGACTTCAGGTTCGCTGCTCCCACTTGGATACTTGGGAGAGACATAGCAGTTGATACTGCACTTGGACGCATCTAGGAGGAATACAGGGCCGAGCTCGTTGGATCAGATCACACCAAGATTTCTCGCAGGACTACAGATGGAGAGCTCATCCACACTATTGATGACGACTCCGTTCGCTCATATGCCCAAGACTTGGAGGCTCACATTAGGGCTCTAGAGATTCAGATGCGCAGGAGCTTGAAGACGGTCCAAAATTTGCATCTTCGTGAAATGGAACTGGAGGATGTAGCACGTGAAGCCCACTATGAGCATGAAGAAGAAGTCAAGGATTTTATGGATAGACTCGAGGACTGGGAGAAATATATTGCCACACTGGAGGAGAAGATGGATCTGGGAGAAGTCCTTTTTCCGAGTGGAGATGATGGACCCCTCGTGAGCAATGACGAGGATTATGAAGAGAGCTCCACCAAAGGAAGCCGCAAGAGGAGGCGCCGCACCAAAGGACGCAAGGATAATTGATGAAGACATTTAGTCGACCGCCATGTTATTTTATTTTCGTCGATCAGTTAGGCCATTATTTTTGATTAGCCGTGAGATTTTGTAATCCGAGATTGAACCTTGTTTGAGATGAATGAATAAATGATTGGTGTGATTATGTTTGTGCATTCATTTGGGTAGTGCTATTTTCTCATTAGACCCTTGTTCTATTCTAATTTCTCATCCACTCCATAACACCAGATGCCTCCGAGACGTGACCCCGGTTTCACTTTCCCGCTAGAGCTCACCCAACTGATTCAACAGCAGAATGCCTTAATGCAAATGCTCATCCAAAACCAAGGTAACAACAACAACCCACCGCCACCACCCCCCGTCGATAACCTGACCTGGTTCCTAAGGCTGAATCCGCCGGTGTTCTCTAGTAGCACAGAGCGGATTGTACCTGATGATTGGCTCCACAAGATCGGAAGGGATCTAACAACTGCTGGATGCACAGATGCTGAGAAGGTGCGTTTTGCCGCACATCAACTGAATGGACCTGCAGCCTCTTGGTGGGAGAACTACTGTTGGAAATATGCCCTAGAGGCAATAATAAATTGATTATTATTATATTTCCTTGTTCATGATAATCGTTTATTATCCATGCTATAATTGTATTGATAGGAAACTCAGATACATGTGTGGATACATAGACAACACCATGTCCCTAGTGAGCCTCTAGTTGACTAGCTCGTTGATCAATAGATGGTTATGGTTTCCTGACCATGGACATTGGATGTCGTTGATAACGGGATCACATCATTAGGAGAATGATGTGATGGACAAGACCCAATCCTAAGCCTAGCACAAAGATCGTGTAGTTCGTATGCTAAAGCTTTTCTAATGTCAAGTATCATTTCCTTAGAACCATGAGATTGTGCAACTCCCGGATACCGTAGGAGTGCTTTGGGTGTGCCAAACGTCACAACGTAACTGGGTGGCTATAAAGGTACACTACAGGTATCTCCGAAAGTGTCTGTTGGGTTGGCACGAATCGAGACTGGGATTTGTCACTCCGTGTAAACGGAGAGGTATCTCTGGGCCCACTCGGTAGGACATCATCATAATGTGCACAATGTGACCAAGGAGTTGATCACGAGATGATGTGTTACGAACGAGTAAAGAGACTTGCCGGTAACGAGATTGAACAAGGTATCGGGATACCGACGATCGAATCTCGGGCAAGTATCAACCGATAGACAAAGGGAATTGTATACGGGATTGATTAAGTCCTTGACATCGTGGTTCATCCGATGAGATCATCGTGGAACATGTGGGAGCCAACATGGGTATCCATATCCCGCTGTTGGTTATTGACCGGAGAACGTCTCGGTCATGTCTGCATGTCTCCCGAACCCGTAGGGTCTACACACTTAAGGTTCGATGACGCTAGGGTTATAAAGGAAGCTTGTTTGTGGTTACCGAATGTTGTTCGGAGTCCCGGATGAGATCCCGGACATCACGAGGAGTTCCGGAATGGTCCGGAGGTAAAGATTTATATATAGGAAGTCCTATTTCGGCCATCGGGGCAAGTTTCGGGGTCATCGGTATTGTACCGGGACCACCGGAAGGGTCCCGGGGGCCCACCGGGTGGGGCCACCTATCCCGGAGGGTCCCATGGGCTGAAGTGAGAAGGGATCTAGCCCAAAGTGGGCTGGGGCGCCACTTTCCCTAGGGCCCATGCGCCTAGGGTGAAAGGGGAACCCTAAGGAAGAGTCCCAAAGGGGGAAGGCACCTCCTAGGTGCCTTGGGGGGGAGGGAAACCTCCCCTGGCCGCCGCCCCCTAGGAGATTGGATCTCCTAGGGCTGGCGCACCCCCCCTTGGGCTCCCTATATATAGTGAGGGTAGGAGGGCCTCTTGAGACACCCATTATGCCTTTGGTGCAGCCCTCCCTCTCTCCCAAGTTCTTCTCCTCTCCCGTGGTGCTTCGCGAAGCCCTGCAGGATTGCCACGCTCCTCCATCACCACCACGCCGTTGTGCTGCTGCTGGATGGAGTCTTCCTCAACCTCTCCCTCTCTCCTTGCTGGATCAAGGCGTGGGAGACGTCACCGGGCTGTACGTGTGTTGAACGCGGAGGTGCCGTCCGTTCGGCACTAGGATCATCGATGATTTGGATCACGACAAGTACGACTCCATCAACCCCGTTCACTTGAACGCTTCCGCTTAGCGATCTACAAGGGTATGTAGATGCACTCTCCTTCCCCTCATTGCTGGTTTCTCCATAGATAGATCTTGGTGATACGTAGGAAAATTTTGAATTTCTGCTACGTTCCCCAACAGTGGCATCATGAGCTAGGTCTATGCGTAGTTTCTATGCATGAGTAGAACACAAAGTAGTTGTGGGCGTTGATTTTGTTCAATATGCTTGCCGTTACTAGTCTTATCTTGATTCGGCGGCATCGTGGGATGAAGCGGCCCGGACCAACCTTACACGTACTCTTACGTGAGACCGGTTCCACCGACAAACATGCACTAGTTGCATAAGAGTGGCTGGCGGGTGTCTGTCTCTCCCACTTTAGTCGGATCGGATTCGATGAACAGGGTCCTTATGAAGGGTAAATAGCAATTGGCATGTCACGTTGTGGTCTTTGCGTAGGTAAGAAACGTTCTTGCTAGAAACCCATAGCAGCCACGTAAAACATGCAAACAACAATTAGAGGACGTCTAACTTGTTTTTGCAGGGTATGCTATGTGATGTGATATGGCCAAAGGATGTGATGAATGATATATGTGATGTATGAGATTGATCATGTTCTTGTAATAGGAATCACGACTTGCATGTCGATGAGTATGACAACCGGCAGGAGCCATAGGAGTTGTCTTTATTTATTTATGACCTGCGTGTCAACTTAAACGTCATGTAATTACTTTACTTTATTGCTAACCGTTAGCTGTAGTAGTAGAAGTAATAGATGACGAGACAACTTCAAGAAGACACGATGATGGAGATCATGGTGTCATGCCGGTGACAAGATGATCATGGAGCCCCAAGATGGAGATCAAAGGAGCTATATGATATTGGCCATATCATGTCACTATTTGATTGCATGTGATGTTTATCATGTTTATACATCTTATTTGCTTAGAACGACGGTAGTAAATAAGATGATCCCTCATTAAAATTTCAAGAAGTGTTCTCCCCTAACTGTGCACCGTTGCTACAGTTCGTCGTTTCGAAGCACGCCGTGATGATCGGGTATGATAGATCCTTACGTTCACATACAACGGGTGTAAGACAGTTTTACACATGCAAAACACTTAGGGTTAACTTGACGAGCCTAGCATGTACAGACATGGCCTCGGAACACAGAATACTGAAAGGTCGAGCATGAGTCGTATAGAAGATACGATCAACATGAAGATGTTCACCGACGTTGACTAGTCCGTCTCACGTGATGATCGGACACGGCCTAGTTGACTCGGATCATGTAATCACTTAGATGACTAGAGGGATGTCTATCTAAGTGGGAGTTCATAAGATGAACTTAATTATCCTGAACATAGTCAAAAGGATTTTGCAAATTATGTCGTAGCTCATGCTATAGTTCTACTGTTTAGATATGTTCCTAGAGAAAAATTAGTTGAAAGTTGATAGTAGCAATTATGCGGACTAGGTCCGTAAACTGAGGATTGTCCTCATTGCTTCTTAGAAGGCTTATGTCCTTAATGCACCACTCAGTATGCTGAACCTTGAACGTCGTCTGTGGATGTTGCGAACATCTGACATACACGTTTTGATAACTACGTGATAGTTCAGTTAAACGGTTTAGAGTTGAGGCACCGAAGACGTTTTGAAACGTCACGAAACATATGAGATGTTTTGAGGGCTGAAATTGGGATTTCAGGCTCGTGCCCACGTCAAGAGGTATAAGACCTCCGACGATTTTCTTAGCCTGCAAACTAAGGGAGAAAAGCTCAATTGTTGAGCTTGTGCTCAGATTGTCTGAGTACAACAATCATTTGAATCGAGTGGGAGTTGATCTTCCAGATGAGATAGTGATGTTTCTCCGAAGTCATTACCACCAAGCTGCTAGAGCTTCGTGATGAACTATAATATATCAGGGACATATATGATGATCCTTGAGATATTCGCGATGTTTGACACCACGAAAGTAGAAATCAAGCAGGAGCAACAATTGTTGATGGTTGATGAAACCACTAGTTTCAAGAAGGGCAAGGGCAAGAAGGGATACTTCATGAAACGGCAATTCAGCTGCTGCTCTAGTGAAGAAACCCAAGGTTGAACCCAAACCCGAGACTAAGTGCTTCTGTAATAAGGGGAACAGCCACTGGAGCAGAATTAGCCTAGATACTTGGTAGATGAGAAGGCTGGCAAGGTCGATAGAAGTATATTGGATATACATTGTGTTGATGTGTACTTTACTAGTACTCCTAGTAGCACCAGGGTATTAGATACCGGTTCAGTTGCTAAGTGTTATTAACTCGAAATAAAAGCTACGGAATAAACGGAGACTAGCTAAAGGTGAGCTGATGATATGTGTTGGAAGTGTTTCCAATGTTGATATAATCAAATATCGTACGCTCCTTCTACCATCGAGATTGGTGTTTGCGTTGAGCATAGACATGATTGAATTATGTCTATCGCAATACGGTTATTCATTTAAGGAGAATAATGGTTACTCTATTTATTTGAATAATACCTTCAATGGTCTTACACCTAAAATGAATTGTTTGTTGAATCTCGATCGTAGTGATACACATGTTCATGCCAAAAGATAGTAATGATAGTACCACCTACTTGTGGCACTGCCACTTAAGTCATATTGGTATAAAACGCAAGAAGAAGCTCCATGTTGATGGATCTTTGGGCTCACTCGTTTTGAAAAGTTTGAGACATGCGAACCATGTCTATTGGTGTATATGCATGAAGAAACTCCATGCAAATGGACCGTTTGGACTCACTTGATTTTGAATCACTTGAGACATGCAAATCATACCACATGGGCAAGATGACTGAAAGCCTCTTTTTCAGTAAAATGGAACTAGAAAGCAACTTGTTGGAAGTAATACATTTTGATGTATGCAGTCCAATGAGTGCTGAGGCATGTAGTGGATGTCGTTATGTTCTTACTTCACAGATGATTTGAGTAGATGTTGAGTATATTTACTTGATGAATCACGAGTCTGAATTATTGAAAGGTTCAAGTAATTTCAGGGTGAAGTTGAAAGATCGTCGTGACAAGAGGATAAAATATCTATGATATGATCATAGAGATGAATATCTGAATTACGAGTTTGGCACAGAATTAAGACATTGTGGAAATTGTTCCACAACTAATACAGCCTGGAGCACCATAGTGTGATGGTGTGTCCGAACATCATAACTGCACCCTATTGGATATGATGCATACCATGATGTCTCTTATCGAATTACCACAATAGTTTATGGGTTAGGCATTAGAGACAACCACATTCACTTTAAAAGGGGCACCACGTAATTCCGATGAGATGACACCGTATGAACTATGGTTTAGAGAAACCTAAGCTGTCATTTCTTAAAAGTTTGGGACTGCGACGCTTATGTGAAAAATTTTCAAGCTGATAAGCTCGAACCTAAAGCGGATAAATGCATCTTCATAGGACACCCGAAACAGTTGGGTATACCTCCCGTCTCAGATTCGAAAGCAATAAGGGATTGTTTCTAGAATCAGGTCCTTTCTCGAGGAAAAGTTTCTCTCGAAAGAATTGAGTGGGAGGATGGTGGAGACTTGATGAGGTTATTGAACCGTTACTTCAACTAGTGTATAGCAGGGCACAAAGAGTTGTTCCTGTGGCACCTACACCAATTGAAGTGGAAGCTTATGATATTGATCATGAGACTTCAGATCAAGTCACTACCAAACATCGTAGGATGACAAGGATGCGTACTACTTCAGAGTGGTACGTAACCTTGTCTTGGAAGTCATGTTGCTAGACAACAATGAACCTACGAGCTATGGAGAAGCGATGGTGGGACCGGATTCCGATAAATGGCTCGAGGCCATATAATCCGAGAGAGGATCCATATATGAAAACAAAGTGTAGACTTTGGAAGAACTACTTGATGGTCGTAAGGCTGTTAGGTACATATGGATTTTAAAAGGAAGACGGACAATGATGGTAAGTATCACCGTTAATAAAGCTCGACTTGTCGTTAAGATGTTTTCCGACAAGTTCAAGGAGTTGACTACGGTGAGACTTTCTCACTCGTAGCGATGCTAAGAGTCTGTTGGAATTATATTAGCGATTACTGCATTATTTATGAAATCTTGCAGATAGGATGTCAAAACATTGTTTCCTCGACGATTTTCTTGAGGAAAGGTTGTATGTGATACAACCGGAAGGTTTTGTCAATCCTGAAAGATGCTAATAAGTATGCAAAGCTCCAGCAATCCTTCTGAGGACTGGAGTAAGCATCTCGGAGTTGGAATGTATGCTTTGATGAGATGATCAAAGATTTTGGGTGTATACAAAGTTTATGAGAAACTGGTATTTCCAAAGAAGTGAGTGGGAGCACTATAGAATTTCTGATGAGTATATGTTGTTGATCAGAAATGATTTAGAGTTTCTGGAAAGCATATAGGGTTATTGGGAAAGTGTTTTTCAATGGAAAGCCTGGATTAAGCTACTTGAGCATTGAGCATCAAGATCTATAAGGATAGATCAAAACGCTTAATAGTACTTCCAAATGAGCACATGCCTTGACGTGATCTTGAAGGTGTTCAAGATGGATCAGTCAAAGAAGGAGTTCTTGCCTGAGTTATAAGGTATGAAGTTAAGACTTAAAGCTCGACCACGGCAGAATAGAGAGAAAAGACGAAGGTCGTCCCCTATGCTTAAGACGTAGGCTCTACAGTATGCTATGCTGTGTACCGCACCTGAAGTGTGCCTTGCCATGAGTCAGTCAAGGGGTACAAGAGTGATCCATGAATGGATCACAGGACAGCGGTCAAAGTTATCCTTAGTAACTAGTGGACTAAGGAAGTTTCTCGGTTATGGAAGTGGTAAAAGAGTTCGTCGTAAAGGGTTACGTCGATGCAAGCTTAACACCTATCTGGATAGCTCTGAGTAGAGATACCGGATGCATATAATGGAGCAACAATTTAGAATAGCTCCAAGTAGAACAGTTATTTGGAATAGCTCCAAATAGAACGTGGTAGCTGCATCTAGGAGATGACATAGAGATTTGTGAAGCACACACGGATCTGAAAGGTTCAGACCTGTTGACTAAAACCTCTCTCACAAGCAACATGATCAAACCCAGAACTCTTTGGGTGTTAGTCACATGGCGATGTGACCTGTGAGTGTTAATCACATGGCGATGTGAACTAGATTATTGACTCTAGTGCAAGTGGGAGACTGTTGGAAATATGCCCTAGAGGCAATAATAAATTGATTATTATTATATTTCCTTGTTCATGATAATCATTTATTATCCATGCTATAATTGTATTGATAGGAAACTCAGATACATGTGTGGATACATAGACAACACCATGTCCCTAGTAAGCCTCTAGTTGACTAGCTCGTTGATCAATAGATGGTTACGGTTTCCTGACCATGGACATTGGATGTCGTTGATAACGGGATCACATCATTAGGAGAATGATGTGATGGACAAGACCCAATCCTAAGCCTAGCACAAAGATCGTGTAGTTCGTATGCTAAAGCTTTTCTAATGTCAAGTATCATTTCCTTAGACCATGAGATTGTGCAACTCCCGGATACCGTAGGAGTGCTTTGGGTGTGCCAAACGTCACAACGTAACTGGGTGGCTATAAAGGTACACTACAGGTATCTCCGAAAGTGTCTGTTGGGTTGGACGAATCGAGACTGGGATTTGTCACTCCGTGTAAACGGAGAGGTATCTCTGGGCCCACTCGGTAGGACATCATCATATGCACAATGTGACCAAGGAGTTGATCACGAGATGATGTGTTACGGAACGAGTAAAGAGACTTGCCGGTAACGAGATTGAACAAGGTATAGGGATACCGACGATCGAATCTCGGGCAAGTACAACACCGATAGACAAAGGGAATTGTATACGGGATTGATTAAGTCCTTGACATCGTGGTTCATCCGATGAGATCATCGTGGAACATGTGGGAGCCAACATGGGTATCCATATCCCGCTGTTGGTTATTGACCGGAGAACGTCTCGGTCATGTCTGCATGTCTCCCGAACCCGTAGGGTCTACACACTTAAGGTTCGATGACGCTAGGGTTATAAAGGAAGCTTATTTGTGGTTACCAAATGTTGTTCGGAGTCCCGGATGAGATCCCGGACGTCACGAGGAGTTCCGGAATGGTCCGGAGGTAAAGATTTATATATAGGAAGTCCTATTTCGGCCATCGGGGCAAGTTTCGGGGTCATCGATATTGTACCGGGACCACCGGAAGGGTCCCGGGGGCCCACCGGGTGGGGCCACCTATCCCGGAGGGTCCCATGGGCTGAAGTGAGAATGGATCCAGCCCAAAGTGGGCTGGGGCGCCACTTCCCCTAGGGCCCATGCGCCTAGGGTGAAAGGGGAACCCTAAGGAAGAGTCCCAAAGGGGGAAGGCACCTCCTAGGTGCCTTGGGGGGGAGGGAAACCTCCCCTGGCCGCCGCCCCCTAGGAGATTGGATCTCCTAGGGCTGGCGCACCCCCCCTTGGGCTCCCTATATATAGTGAGGGTAGGAGGGCCTCTTGAGACACCCATTATGCCTTTGGTGCAGCCCTCCCTCTCTCCCAAGTTCTTCTCCTCTCCCGTGGTGCTTGGCGAAGCCCTGCAGGATTGCCACACTCCTCCATCACCACCACGCCGTTGTGCTGCTGCTGGATGGAGTCTTCCTCAACCTCTCCCTCTCTCCTTGCTGGATCAAGGCGTGGGAGACGTCACCGGGCTGTACGTGTGTTGAACGCGGAGGTGCCGTCCGTTCGGCACTAGGATCATCGGTGATTTGGATCACGACGAGTACGACTCCATCAACCCCGTTCACTTGAACGCTTCCACTTAGCGATCTACAAGGGTATGTAGATGCACTCTCCTTCCCCTCGTTGCTGGTTTCTCCATAGATAGATCTTGGTGATACGTAGGAAAATTTTGAATTTCTGCTACGTTCCCCAACAACTACACCACCACTTATCCGGTCGCCACCATCACATGGGATCAGTTCCAGCAGGCTTTCTGCACCGCTCATGTCTCAGCTAGAGCCATGAGTCTGAAGAAGCGTGAGTTCCACAACTTACACCAGGGGAACTGTACTGTGGGGTAGTATGTGGATGAGTTCAGCAAATTATCTCGCTATGCCCCAGATGATGTGGCCACAGATGCCGCAAAATAGAAGTTTCTTGAGGGACTCAATGATGAGCTGGGAATGCAGCTAATGGTGGCTACCTTCAACAACTACCAGGAGCTGGTAGACAAGGTCACTATACTTGAAGGCAAGCAGCAGCAGATTGAAAGCCGCAAGCGGAAATATGGCCAGGGAAAGTACAACTCCGGAGCTCAGCAGAAGCCCTGCTATGCCCTATACTCGGGAGGACATACCCATCACACCCATGGAGGACATAATCATGGAGGACATAGCCATGGAGGGAATGGGAACAATCACAACCACGACAACAACTCCAAGTCAGGCAATGGAGGCAACGGCAACCAGCACCGTCCTGCTCCGACTCAGAAGGATCTGAGTCATATCACCTGTTTCAAGTGCCAGAAGACATGACACTATGCCACCGATTGTTCGGAGGCCAAGCAGAGGAATGGAAACGGCAACGACAACGGAAGCTCAACAAAGAAGCCCAACCCTTTTCCTCGTGCTCAGGTGAATCACATTGACGTGGAGGACGTCTATGATCAGCCAGACACTGTGGTTGGTAAGTTTTTATTAAATTCACGTTCAGTATTGGTACTCTTTGATTCCAGTGCAACGCATTCATTCATATCAAGGGTAGTTGTGGAAAAGTACGGTTTGCCCACTAGGACCCTTAGAACCCCGCTTCAGGTCACTTCCCCGGGAGGAGAGATGATGGCAGGCTTAGGCTGTCATTCGACCCTCAGCATTGGAAATCATGATTTTCCCATAGACCTCATAGTATTAGAATCCCAAGGATTGGACGTGATCCTAGGCATGGACTGGTTGACAAAGTTTGAAGGGAACATCGACTGTGCCCACAAGACGATTTTTCTCACCACCCCGGAGCAGAAGAGGATCAAGTATGTATCCAGACGCACACCGATGAAGAAGCAGGTGAATTCCCTCACGGGAGTGGTTCAGGAGGAAGTGCTTGTAGTACAAGATTTTCTGGATGTATTTCTGGAGGAATTACCAGGAATGCCACCGGATAGAGAAATAGAATTTTTGATCGAGTTATTACCTGGCAAAACACCAATATCCAAGAGACCTTATCGGACGCCCCGAATGATTTGGAAGAGATCAAGCAGCAGATCAAGGAATTATTGGAGAAAGGATATATTCGCCCAAGTTCGTCACCTTGGGGAGCCCCAGTTCTTTTGGTAGAGAAGAAGGATGGAACCCTAAGAATGGTTGTAGATTATCGTTCATTGAACGACGTGACCATCAAGAATAAGTACCATCTGCCGATGATTAACGATTTATTTGATCAGCTAGTCGGAGCCAAAGTATTTTCCAAGATCGATCTTCGATCAGGGTATCATCAGCTGAAGATTCATGAACAGGATATACCCAAAACAGCTTTCACCACCAGGTATGGTTTATATGACTATATCGTCATGTCATTCGGATTGACTAATGCCCCTGCGTATTTCATGAGCATGATGAATAAGGTATTTATGGAATATCTGGACAAGTTTGTCGTGTTGTTCATCGATGACATATTGGTTTTCTCCAAGAGTGAGGAAGAGCACAAGGAACATCCGCGTCTAGTTCTGGAGAAACTCCGAGAACATCAGTTATATGCCAAGTTCAGCAAATGTGAATTTTGGTTGAAGGAAGTCGAATTCCTCGGACATGTTATTTCAGGAGAAGGAATAGTAGTCGTCCCCACCAAGGTTGAATCGGTCACCAACTGGCAATCCCCCACCTCAGTCAAGGAGATCCGCAGTTTTCTCAGACTTGCAGGATATTATCGGAGATTTATTGAGAATTTCTCCAAGATTGCTAAACCCATGACCGAGTTGTTGAAGAAGAAACCAAGTGCATTTGGATCGAGGATTGTGAAGCCAGTTTTCAGGAGTTGAAGAAACGTCTGGTTACAGCCCTAGTACTCATTTTGCCGGACATACACAAGGATTACCAGGTGTATTGTGACGCTTCTCGTCAAGGACTCGGAGGAGTGCTCATGCAGGAAGGAAAATTTGTAGTTTATACCTCCAGACAGCTATGACCTCACGAGATGAATTATGCCACACATGATTTGGAGTTAGCAGCCGTAGTGCACGTACTCAAGACATGGAGACATTTCCTTGTCGGAAATAGTTGTGATGTTTACACGGATCATAAGAGCTTGAAGTACATTTTCACGCAGAAGGAGTTGAACCTCAGACAAAGGACATGGCTTGAATTAATCAAGGACTATGACATGAGATTGCATTATCACACAGGGAAGGAAAATGTTGTAGCATATGCCTTGAGCCGTAAAAGCCATGTGAACACCCTCATAGCTGGAGGATTACCTCAGAAATTAGCCGACGATCTCAGAGAGCTCCGACTAGAGATAGTACCAAGAGGATTTGTCGCCACCTTGGATATACAGTCCACTCTGATCGAAAGAATCCGTGAAGCGCAAAAGACGGACAAGGAAATTGCAGAGATAAAGGAAAAGATGAGTAACGGAAAGGCTAAAGGTTTTCATGAGGATGAACATGGAACTTTATGGTTCGAGGATCGTATCTATGTGCCCAATGACCCAGAGGTCAGGAAGTTAATTCTTCAGGAGGCCCATGATTCACCGTACTCGATTCACCCAGCCAACACCAAGATGTATCTGGATTTGAAGGAAAGTTTCTCGTGGACAGGTATGAAGAAGGATATTGCCGAGTACGTAGTAGTATGCGATGTTTGTCAGCGAGTAAAGGCGGAACATCAGAAGCCGACAGGGTTACTTCAACCACTGCCGATTCCCGAGTGGAAATGGGAAAAACTTGGAATGGATTTTATCACAGGATTACCCCGGACCCGTTCAGGTTATAATTCTATCTGGGTAGTAGTTGATCGCTTGACCAAGGTAGCTCATTTCATTCTCGTGAAGACTACATATACCAGCGCTAAGTTAGCCTAGACATACATGACCAAGATCGTATGTCTGCATGGAGTTCCGAGGAGTATCGTGTCAGATAGAGGAACACAATTTACCTCAAAGTTTTGGAATCAGTTGCATGAAACTTTGGGTATGAGGCTGGAGTTCAGTACAGCTTTTCATCTGCAGACAGATGGATAGACCGAGAGAGTCAACCAGATTCTGGAGGACATGTTGAGAGCCTGTGCGCTAGACAACGGGTCTAGCTGGGATGGCAATTTTCCATACGCAGAGTTCTCGTACAACAACAGCTATCAGACCAGTCTTAAGATGGCCCCTTTCGAAGCTCTATACGGAAGGAGGTGCAGAACACCATTGCTGTGGGATGGTGTTGGAGACCGAAAACTTTTTGGTCCCGATCTTATCAGAGACTTCGAAGAGAAAGTCAAGCTGATTCGAGATAGACTCAAGATAGCCCAGTCGAGACAGAAGAGTTATGCCGACAATAAACACAAGGAGATAACGTATGAAGTTGGAGATCGAGCATATCTCCGTGTGTCCCCACTTCATGGAATCAAGAGATTTGGGGTTAAAGGAAAATTAGCACCTAGGTTCATTGGCCCCTACAAAATCGTCGAACGCAGAGGAGAAGTTGCATATAAGCTGGAATTGCCAGAATGATTGTTAGGAGTTCACGATGTCTTTCACGTATCCTAGCTGAAGAAATGCCATGCCAAGATGGCCGATATTCCTTTGAGAGACACAGTGCCTCTAGAGGCCATACAGCTTGACAGTGATCTGACTTATGAGGAGAAACCCGTCAGAATTCTCAAGACTGCGAACAGAGTTACCCGCAGCAAGATCATCAAGTTTTGCAAGGTTCTGTGGAGCCACCACTCCGAGGAGGAAGCCACCTGGGAGCGAGAAGAAGATCTCCGCCGAGACCACCCGCACCTATTTGCTAGCCAACCCGAATCTCGAGGGCGAGATTCATCTTAAGGCGGGTAGGTTTGTAACATCCCAAATTTTCAATTTGGAATGTTTTACAATTATTAGTCAAGCATCTATGCATTTTGTTTGAATTGTGTGGCATTTGAGTTTTGTTTGAATTGGATTCAACTTGGCAATTGAAATTTATTTCAAAAAGAAATGCCTGACAAAATACTTGAGCAATGTATAAGAGGAGTAAACATGACACTCCAAAATGTCAGAAGAGAAATATGGCAAAAAAATTTGAATTCAAATTTGAATCTTATTTGGGATTTTCTAGATGTTTTTTTAGTTTGTGTTTTGCCTCTGGAAAAATGTCCACGTTGTAGGATTAATTCCCCTAAGAATTTTGATATATATATATGTCATATATAAAAATACTATAGCTTTCTCTATCTGTGATTATTCAAAAAAAGGAAAAGAAACCCCCGAGCTGGCCAGGCCAACCGGCCCAGCTAGCCACCCAGCGCGGCCCAGCAGCGAGCCGCAGCCGCAGCCCAGCCGCGCGCACGCCCGAAGCCGTTCCGCTTCGGTTGCCCGCTCGTCTCATCCCCTCTCTCTCTCACTGACCGCGGGGCCTGCCCTCATCTCTTTCCCCTCGCGTACAACACGCCACACCGGAGCAAGCGCAGAGTGCGCCCGACACCGTGATCTTCTCGGGATCGCGATCCCGCATCGCCCCCTCCTCCAAGACCATGCCCTATATAAACCCCTCGGCCGCCTCTCTCGATCCCCTAAAATCCTAAGCTCAAAACCACTCGTAGCTCGCGCCCTCGCCGAACGCATCTCGCCGCCGCCGCCTCGGTTCGCTGCCACTCCCGACGTCGTGAGTACCTCCCCTGCCCTCCCAGCATCATCACCCGAACCGCCACCTCCTCCCGCACCTCTTTGACATCCTCTCTCCGCCCAGGGATCGCCGGAGCCGCCACCTTGAGCATCACCGCCCATCGCCAGAGCTGCAGAGCACCAGGAGCCCCGCCGAGCTCGTCCCACTCGTCTCCGTCGTCCCCGACCGCAGCAACCGCCACCCTCGACCTCGCCTCATTCCACCGCATCGCCTGGACGCCTCTATCACCTTCCCCGACGACCGTAGCTGCCACACCATCGTCGCCTGAGTCGCCGTCGTCCGTCGTCGCCGTCGAGTTCGCTGTAAGCCGCCAGAACTCCTCTCCACCGTTCGATCTACAATCTACGGTGTAGATTAGAAGTAGTGAAGGGTTAGTTTTTTTATTAGATCGGTTTGAGTTTATGGTTTATTTCCGGTTTAGTTACCTGATTTAGTTAGACCAAACTGGTCGGTTATTTCAGTTTAGCCGCGGGCGTGTTTTAGTTAGCGTTCGCCTGAGCGTTAGATAGGCCCAGTAGCGCTTGTTTTTTTTTTTGTTTTTTTAGTTTCTGTTTTTAAAACAGAATAGTTATGTTCTTGTAAAGTCTATATCTTTTAGGTTGTTTAATATTTTTAGTTGATTCTTTTTTTTGTTAGTTTACAAATTTCTTGTAGTTTCTGTAGAAAATAGATTCGGGCATGTTTAAGCTTATAAAAATAGTTTTATATTAGTTTTAGTCAGATTAGTATTTCTGCTATAATTTGAGTTAGGATTATTATTTTCTAGTGATTCTTTTTTTTCACTACTTTGTTTTGACCTTGCCTAGCAGTAGGAATTTATTTGGGTATTTTTAGTCTTTATTAAAAATAGTTTTACTCAAAAATAGCCTTTCTAGTTTTATTTTAGCTTGCTGCTATTTTCTGTTGTTCTAATTAATTTAGGATTTTTTTTCACCTCTGTTATAGTATATTTTAGATTAGTTTCTATAGTTACAGAGGGTGAACTTTTATTTACAGTAAAATAAAATGTTTTTTCTTGCTAGTTGTTGGTGTGGAGTTCTTCGAGTTTTCTTTGGTTTTGGTTTGAGTGCTTGTGTGATTTCCTTTAGCTTGCTGTTATGATATTTAGTGGAATATTTATTTGTGCTATTGTTTGACTCGATAGAATTTTGGGAGTGCGAAGCTTGCTATCTCGAGTCACTAGCATTTGAAGACCATCAGCCAGGCAAGTCATTTGATCATGTTTTACAATACCTATGATTTTGTTGCATTAGAATTATTCCTCCCCACCATGCATGCAGTAGGAGAATTTTAAGTTATGTCTTGAGTAGTACCATGAGGTAGGATGAACCCAATCCCCTTATTACTATTGCCTGGGATGATGTAGTTTATTTTGCTGTGCTCATAGACGGGGTTGGTTGAGAGATTCATAAGGGAGATGTGAGAGTCAAGATGATGACAACCGCATGACTTCAAGCTCAAGATGGACTTCAAATTCACTACTGGGTGGAGGACGGTTGACGGGCACCCTGGAGGAACCAGCGGATGGCCGGGATGCATGGAGAAGCGCCATGACATCTTGCGGAAAGATTCACCCAGCCACGAAGAGACGGATGGATACCCCTTGAATGGAAGCTTACCTGTGTAGCCGCAAGACATTATGGGCTCTGGCTGGGTTAACCTTAGGCGTGACTCTGGACGGACGGTGCCAGCAGATGTAGAAGAACGGTAGGACATGGATGGGCACCGGCAGTGCCCAGAGAAACTCTATGGAAGACCCTGTTTCATCGTCCCGTCTTCAAACACTAGGCAGTGCGAGGACATAAAGGAGGGAACGAATCTTGCAGGTAAAGTGCACAAGACTCTGCAGAGTAACAACCTAATCGATTAGCCGTGTCCCCGGTTACGGACAAATGAGCCTCTGGAAATTGGCGTATTTCGGAAATCAAAACACCTAACTTATTTAATTTATTGGTGGGTTATTAATAATTTAGGGAATGAGACATTGGTTGGCGGAACCATTTCAATAACTACCAACGTTTCGTAGTAATTGCAAGCAAGCCCTTTGTTGTAGGGAAAAACTGGCTTTTTGCAAAAACATAAAACTTAGAGCCCCATAGCCAAATTACATATAGTGTTAGCATTATTATTGTTGTTCTCTCTATGACTTGCCGGCATATTCAAAATGCTGACCTACACGGCTGCAACGTCTCATATTGCAGAGGAGTTTTCTGACCAGGAGTGAGGCTACGATCTACGCTTGGCGATTGCCGTATGGAGTCAGATGGACTCGCTATTCGTCTACGCTTCCGCAGCTTTATTTAGTTTATTTCTCATGAGTTGGCCTTCGGCCGAATTTATTATGATGTAATAATGACTCGATATGAGAACCGTGTAATAAATTCAAGTGTGATTGAACTTTGAATCTTTTCATCAATGTACTGTGTGTGCCAGCATGATCTTGGGATGGTACAGCTACACAGAGACTTGACTAATTTTGGGTCGGGTCGTTACAATCACTATGATAAGTATTGTTGCAAACCAACTCATATTTTGTTTTTTCATTGTATCTACTGTAATATAACTTTTCCATGGCTTAATCTACTGATAAAAATCGATTGTTTCATCAAAACAAGCAAACAATGCATCAAAAACAGATTCTGTCTTAAACAGGACAGTCTGTAGTAATCTGAACATTCACCATACTTCTGGTACTCCAAAAATTCTGAAAAATAGTAAAAATAAAAAAAATTTATAGAAAGACAGTGCAAAAAGTTTCAGAACCGTTTGATGTTCCAGTAAAAAATGTAAAATCGCACACTACAGCCAAAGTTTCTGTTTTGCACCGCACAAACCAACAAGCAATGTAAACATCCTAAAGGCAAATCTTGGCGCATTATTTTTATAATACAATTGAATTGTACAAGGGGATAATTATTTTTGTTGAAAAGTTTCTGTAATCAAGATTCACAAAGTTTCCGTGAGCATGAACAAAGTTCAAGGAGCTCCCTCACTTCAACAATGCTTGTCTCTCTCACTTTCACTTTCCTTTTTGAAAAGTTTCGGGTTACCCTCTTTATTTATCTTTTGTTTTTAAACTCTATAAAAGCACTCAACATAAATAAATGACTCTCTAAAACTTCTGGGTTGTCTCCCTGGCAGCGCTTTCTTTAAAGCCATTAAGCTAGGCATAAAGTGCTCAAGTAATGAATCCACCCGGATCCCAAGGTATATCAAAGCTAATTTGAATTAGCAATGATTTGGCATTTAGTAGTGAGCACAAAGCAACATATATCAAGCAATGATAAAGTCTAACTCTCTTCCTATGCATCGGCATGTCATACAAGAACAATTCATGCACATCAAGTAAAGGCCAATGCATAGCATAAGAAGTTTCTTGCAATTTTATCATGTTGGAAACATAGAGAGGCGGAGATGTAGTTCCTCTCTCATAATAATTGCAAGTAGGATCAGCAAGCACATGCATATTATATTCATCAAAATTATCATGTGCAATGGTAAAAGGCCACCCATCAATATAATACTTAATAAGTGCAAACTTCTCCGATATAGTGTAGTTTGGAGAATTCAAAAAGATAATAGGACTATCATGTGTGGGTGCAATAGCAACAATTTCATGTTTAACATAAGGAGCAATAGCAAGTTCACCTCCATAAGCATAATTCATATTGGCATCTTGGCCACAAGAATAGCAAGCATCAAGTTCATC
This sequence comes from Triticum urartu, assembly GCF_003073215.2. Lineage (NCBI taxonomy): Eukaryota > Viridiplantae > Streptophyta > Magnoliopsida > Poales > Poaceae > Triticum > Triticum urartu. Next base: position 135,768,012 of record NC_053027.1, on the reverse strand, counting down.
AAAAATGGATATTTCAAAAGAATCAACGGGATCATAGCAATTATCATGGCATTCATCCTTTGGTAAGAACGAAGGGACATTAAATAATGTATGAGTTGGAGAGTTACTCTCATTAGAAGGTGGGCATGGGTAGCTAATCCGATCTTCCTCCTTTTGTTCTTTGCTCTCCTCATCATCTTCTTCATCCAATGATCTCACAGTTTCATCAATTTCTTCTTCCATAGACTCTTGCAAAATACTAGTCTCTTCTCGGACAGCGGAGACTTTCTCAGTAAATTCATAAAAATCATAATTGTATTTATAATTCTCATAGAAATATTTAAGGATAGCTATATTTTCGGGTCTATAAACTGAATCATCAAAATCTTCAAACTCTTTAAACAAAGATTCAATTTCACAAGCACCCTTAAAAGCAACTTCTATTCATTCCACATCATAGTAATCATATATACAATTAGCATAAGAAGCTTAGGTTTCATTATCATTAAATTTGCATGAAAAGGGAAGGTGTGGAGCCTTCATCCTAGAGCAACATGTATAATCATATCTCAAGCATAGTTGCCGAGCATACCAATGCAACACATAAATTTGATCCCATAATAGTTTCCCTTTTTGAGTCAAGCGATAATCCGTAAAGTATTCACGTTGATCCAACGTGTCTCCCATTATATAATTGAATGGGGTTTTCTCAAGATTATTAAAGTAGTGCATAATATCTTTCACATAATGAGCATCGAGGGCTTTAGGAGGTTCCCCATCTCCATGAGTAGCAAGTAAACCTAATTTTTTTTTGGTATTTCGTGTTCCATATCCATAACTAAAGATAGATAACAACTTAGAACAGCAAATAAAATTCACTTAGTGATAAAGAAAACAAGCACACACGAGAATATTCACCCCATGTTATTGCTCCCCGGCAACGGCGCCAGGAAAAGGTCTTGATAACCCACAAGTATAGGGGATCAATTGTAGCCTCTTTCGATAAGTAAGAGTGTCGAACCCAATGAGGAGATAAAGGTAGAACAAATATTCCCTCAAGTTCTATCGACCATCAATACAACTCTACGCACGCTTAACGTTCGCCTTACCTAGAACAAGTATGAAACTAGAAGTACTTTGTAGGTGTTGTAGGCTAGGTTTGCAAGATAATAAAGAGCATGTAAATAAAAGCTAGGGGTTGTTTAGATAAATACACAACTAAATTAGTTTCAGTGGAGAGCTTTTTGTCATGAGAATGTTATTTGTCCCTAGACAATCGATAACTAGACTGGTAATCATTATTGCAATTTTATTTGAGGGAGAGGCATAAGCTAACATACTTTCTCTTCTTGGATCATATGCACTTATGATTGGAACTCTAGAAAGCATCTGCAACTACTAAAGATCATTAAGGTAAAACCCAACCATAGCATTATAAGGCATCAAGTCCTCTTTACTCGCATACGCAAACAACCTACTTACTTGGGTCTGTGCTTCTGTCACTCACGCCACCCACCATAAGCAAATCATGAACATATTGCAAACCCTACAGCGGGGATCCCTCACGCTTGCACAACACGGAGAGCACCATAGGACAACACCAATAATAAAACATGCAACTCAAACCAATCACGATCATCAATTAACCCGTAGGACAAAACGGATCTACTCAAACATCATAGGATAGCCATACATCATTGGGAAATAATATATAGCGTTGAGCACCATGTTTAAGTAAAGATTACAACGGGTAAAGGAGGGGTTACACTACTGCATAAAGGGGGGAAGAGTTGGTGATGACGGCGGTGAAGTTGCTGGTGTAGATCGTTGTCGCGATGATGGCCCCGGCGGTGTTTCGGCTCCACCGAGAGAGAGGGGGGAGAGAGTCCCCCTTTATTATTCTTCATTAACCTTCCCCCTAGATGGGAGAAGGGTTTCCCCTCTAGTCCATGGCCTCCATGGCGGTGGAGGGGCGAGAGCCCCTCCGAGATTGGATCTCTCTCTGTTTCCTTTTGTTTCTGCGCTCCCTAATTCTGCCCTTTCACCGTTTCCTAAATTCCCGGAGATCCTTAACTCGGATTGGGCTGAAATTTTGACATGATTTTTATCCGGATATTGGCTTTCTTGCGGCAAAAGAAGGGCACCAACCGCCTTACGGAGTGGCCACGAGGGCCCAGGGCACGCCCCTCATGCTCGTGGGCCCCTCGGGCATTGTCCCGCGTTGATTCCACTTCCCAAAATTCACATATTTTCCAAAAAAAATCTCCGTAAGTTTTTATCCTGTTTGGACTCTGTTTGATATTGATTTTCTACGAAACAAAAAACATGCAACAAATAGGGACTCGCACTGGGCACTGGATCAATATGTTAGTCCCAAAAATAGTATAAAAAGTTGCCAAAAGTATGTAAAAGTTGTAGAATATTGGCATGGAACAATCAAAAATTATAGATACGACAGAGACGTATCAGCCATTTATGACGAGCTCTTTGTCACCTCCATAAACGAGAAACATATCCTTAGTCCTTGTCAAGTATTTCAGGATGTTCTTGACCGCTGTCCAGTGATCCACTCCTGGATTACTTTGGTACGTCCCTGCTAAACTTATAGCAAGGCACACATCAGGTCTGGTACATAGCATTGCATACATGATAGAGCCTATGGCTAAAGCATAGGGAACATCTTTCATCTTCTCTCTATCTTCTACAGTGGTCGGGCATTGAGTTTGACTCAACTTCACACCTTGTAACACAGGCAAGAATCCTTTCTTTGACTGATCCATTTTGAACTTCTTCAAAACTTTATCAAGGTATTTGCTTTGTGAAAGTCCAATTAAGCGTCTTGATCTATCTCTATAGATCTCGATGCCCAATATATAAGTAGCTTCACCGAGGTCTTTCATTTAAAATTTCTTATTCAAGTATCCTTTTATGCTATCCAGAAATTATGTATTATTTCCAATCAACAATATGTCATCCACATATAATATTATAAATGCTATAGAGCTTCCACTTTCTTTCTTGTAAATACAGGCTTCTCCAAAAGTATGTATAAAACCAGATGCTTTGATCACACTATCAAAGCATATATTCCAACTCCGAGAGGCTTGCACTAGTCCATAAATGGATCGCTGGAGCTTGCACACTTTGTTAGCACCTTTAGGATCGACAAAACCTTCTGGTTGCATCATATACAACTCTTCTTTAAGATATCCATTAAGGAATGCAGTTTTGACATCCATTTGCCGAATTTCATAATCATAAAATGCGGCAATTGCTAACATGATTCGGACAGACTTAAGCATCGCTACCGGTGAGAAGGTCACATCGTAGTCAACTCCTTGAATTGTTGAAAACCTTTCGCAACAAGTCGAGCTTTGTAGACAGTAACATTACCGTCACTGTTAGTCTTCTTGAAGATCCATTTATTCTCTATTGCTTGCTGATCATCGGGCAAGTCAACCAAAGTCCACACTTTGTTCTCATACATGGATCCCATCTCGGATTCATGGCCTCAAGCCATTTCACGGAATCTGGGCTCATCATCGCTTCCTCATAGTTCGTAGGTTCATCATGGTCAAGTAACATGACCTCCAGAACAGGATTACTGTACCACTCTGGTGCGGATCGTACTCTGGTTGACCTACGAGGTTCGGTAGTAACTTGATCTGAAGTTTCGTGATCATCATCATTAGCTTCCTCACTGATTGGTGTAGGAATCACTAGAACTGATTTCTATGATGAACTACTTTCCAATTTGGGAGAAGGTACAATTACCTCATTAAGTTCTAGTTTCCTCCCACTCACTTCTTTCGAGAGAAACTCCTTCTCTAGAAAGGATCCATTCTTAGCAACGAATATCTTGACTTCGGATCTGTGATAGAAGGTGTACCCAACAGTCTCCTTTGGGTATCCTATGAAGACACATTTCTTCGATTTGGGTTCGAGCTTATCAGGTTGAAGCTTTTTCACATAAGCATCGCAGCTCCAAACTTTAAGAAATGATAGCTTAGGTTTCTTGCCAAACCACAATTCATATGGTGTCATCTCATGGATTTAGATGGTGCCCTATTTAACATGAATGCAACCATCTCTAAAGCATACCCCCAAAACGATAGTGGTAAATCGGTAAGAGACATCATAGATCGCACCATATATAATAAAGTACAGTTACGATGTTTGGACACACCATTACATTGTGGTGTTCCAGGTGGCGTGAGTTGCGAAACTATTCCACATTGTTTCAAATGAAGACCAAACTCATAACTCAAATATTCACCTCCACGATCTGATCGTAGAAACTTTATTTTCTTATTACGATGATTTTCCACTTCACTCTAAAATTCTTTGAGCTTTTCAAATGTTTCAGACTTATGTTTCATTAAGTAGATATACCCATATCTGCTCAAATCATTTCTGAAGGTCAAAAAATAATGATACCCGCCGCGAGCCTCAACACTCATCGGATCGCATACATCAGTATGTATTATTTCCAATAAGTCAGTTGCTCGCTCCATTGTTCCAGAGAACGGAGTCTTAGTCATCTTGCCCATGAGGCATGGTTCGCAAGCATCAAGTGATTCATAATCAAGTGATTCCAAAAGCCCATCAACATGGAGTTTCTTCATGCGCTTTACACCAATATGACCTAAACAGCAGTGCCACAAATAAGTTGCACTATCATTATTAACTTTGCATCTTTTGGCTTCAATATTATGAATATGTGTATCACTATAATCGAGATTCAACAAAATAGACATCAAGGGTGCATGACCATAAAAGATATTACTTATATAAATAGAACAACCATTATTCTCTAATTTAAATGAATAACCGTCTCGCATTAAACAAGATCCAGATATAATGTTCATGCTCAACGCTGGCACCAAATAACAATTATTTAGGTCTAAAACTAATCCCGACGGTAGATGTAGAGGTAGCATGCCGACGGCGATCACATCGACTTTGGAACCATTTACCACGTGCATCGTCACCTCATCCTTAGCCAATCTTCATTTAATCCGTAGTCCCTGTTTCGAGTTGCAAATATGAGCAACAAAACTAGTATCAAATACCAAGGCGCTACTACAAGCATTAGTAAGGTACACATCAATAACATGTATATCAAATATACCTTTCACTTTGCCATCCTTCTTATCCGCAAAATACTTGGGGAAGTTCCGCTTCAAGTGACCAGTCCCTTTGCAGTAGAAGCACTCAGTCTCAGGCTTAGGTCCAGACTTGGGGTTCTTCCCTTGAGCAGCAACTGGCTTGTTGTTCTTCTTGAAGTTCCCCTTCTTCCCTTTGCCCTTTTTCTTGAAACTAGTGGTCTTGTTAACCATCAACACTTGATGCTCCTTCTTGGTGTCTACCTCCATGGCCTTTAGCATCGTGAAGAGCTCGGGAATTGTCTTTTCCATCCCTTGCATATTATAGTTCATCATGAAGCCTTTATAGCTTGGTGGCAGTGATTGAAGAACTCTGTCAATGACACTATCATCTGGAAGATTAACTCCCAGCTGAGTCAAGTGGTTGTGGTACCCAGACATTTTGAGTATGTGTTCACTGATAGAACTATTCTCCTCCATTTTGCAGCTATAGAACTTGTTGGAGACTTGATATCTCTCAACTGGGCATTTGCTTGAAATATTAACTTCAACTCCTGGAACATCTCATATGCTCCATGACTTTCAAAACGTCTTTGAAGTCCCGATTCTAAGTCGTAAAGCATGGCACACTGAACTATCGAGTAGTCATCATCTTTGCTCTACCAGACGATCATAACGTCCGGAGTTGCTCCTGCAGCGGGTCTTGCACCTAGCGGTGCTTCCAGGACGTAATTCTTTTGTGCAACAATGAGGATAATCCTGAAGTTACGGAACCAGTCTGTGTAGTTGCTACCATCATATTTCAACTTAGCTTTCTCTAGGAACGCATTAAAATTCAAGGGAACGGTAGCACGGGCCATTGATCTACAACAACATAGATATGCAAAAACTATCAGGAACTAAGTTCATGATAAATTAAAGTTCAATTAATCATACTACTTAAGAACTCCCACTTAGATAGACATCATTCTAGTCATCTAAATGATCATGTGATCCATATCAACTAAACCATGTCCGATCATAACATGAGATGGAGTAGTTTTCAATAGTGAACATCACTATGTTGATCATATCTACTATATGATTCATGTTCGACCTTTCGGTCTTAGTGTTCTGAGACCATATCTACATATGCTAGGCTCGTCAAGTTTAACCCGAGTATTCCGCACGTGCAAAACTGGCTTGCACCCATTGTATGTGAACGTAGAGCTTATCACACCCGATCATCACGTGGTGTCTCGGCACGACGAACTGTAGCAATGGTGCATACTCAGGGAGAACACTTGTATCTTGAAATTTAGTGAGAGATCATCTTATAATGCTAGTGCTGTACTAAGCAAAATAAGATGCATAAAGGATAAACATCACAAGCAATCAAAATATGTGACATGATATGGACATCATCATCTTGTGCCTTTGATCTCCATCTCCAAAGCACCATTATGATCTCAATCGTCACCGGCTTGACACCTTGATCTCCATCGTAGCATCGTTGTCGTCTCGCCAACTATTGCTTCTACAACTGTCACTATGGCTTAGTGATAAAGTAAAGCAATTACATGGCGATTGCATTTCATACAATAAAGCGACAACCATAAGGCTCCTGCCAGTTGCCGATAACTTTTACAAAACATGATCATCTCATACAACAATTTATATCTCATCATGTCTTGACCATATTACATCACAACAAGCCCTGCAAAAACAAGTTGGACGTCCTCTACTTTGTTGTTGCAAGTTTTACGTGGCTGTTACGGGCTTCTAGTAAGAACCGTTCTTACCTACGCATCAAAACCACAACAATTTTTCGTCAAGTGTGTTGTTTTAACCTTCAATAAGGACTGGCCGTAGTCAAACTCGATTCAACTAAAGTTGGAGAAACAGACACCCGCCAGCCACCTGTGTGCGAAGCACGTCGGTAGAACAAGTCTCATGAACGTGGTCATGTAATGTCGGTCTAGGCCGCTTCATCCAACAATACCGCCAAATCAAAGTAAGATGTTGGTGGTAATCAGTATGACTATTATCGCCCACAACTCTTTGTGTTCTACTCGTGCATATAACATCTATGCATAGACCTGGCTCGGATGCCACTGTTGGGTAATGTAGTAATCCAAAAAAATCCTACGATCACACAAGATCTAACTAGGAGATTGATACGTCTCCAACGTATCTATAATTTTTGATTGCTCCATGCTATATTATCTACTGTTTTGGACTATATTGGGCTTTATTTTCCACTTTCATATTATTTTTGGGACTAACCTATTAACCGGAGGCCCAGCCCAGAATTGTTGTTTTTTGCCTATTTCAGTGTTTCGGATAAACAGAATATCAAATGGACTCCAAACGGAATAAAATCTTCGGAAACGTGATTTTCTCACCGAACGTGATCCAGGAGACTTGGACCCTATTGCAAGGGATCAAAGAGGAGGTCATGAGGGTGGGGGGGGGCGCCCCCCCTAGGGCGCGCCCCCTGCCTCGTGGGCCCCTCGGTGCTCCACCGACGTACTCCTTCCTCCTATATATACACAAGTACCCCCAAACGATCAGAACAGGAGCCAAAAACCTAATTCCACTGCCACAACTTTCTGTATCCATGAGATCCCATCTTGGGGCCTGTTCCGGAGCTCCGCCGGAAGAGGGCCGTCATCACGGAGGGCTTCTACATCATCCTAGCCCCTCCGATGAACTGTGAGTAGTTTACCTCAGACCTTCGGGTCCATAATTAGTAGCTAGATGGCTTCTTCTCTCTCTTTGAATCTCAATACAAAGTTCTCCCCTCTCTTGTGGAGATCTATTCGATGTAATCTTCTTTTTGCGGTGTGTTTGTTGAGACCGATGAATTGTGGGTTTATGATCAAGTCTATCTATGAATAATATTTGAATCTTTTCTGAATTCTTTTATGTATGATTGGTTATCTTTGCAAGTCTCTTCGAATTATCCGTTTGGTTTGGCCAACTGGATTGGTAGTTCTTGCCATGGGAGAAGTGCTTAGCTTTGGGTTCGATCTTGCGGTGTCCTTACCCAGTGACAGAAGGGGCAGCAAGGCACGTATTGTATCGTTGCCATCGAGGATAACAAGATGGGGTTTATTTCATATTGCATGAATTTATCTCTCTACATCATGTCATCTTGCTTAAGGCGTTACTCTGTTTTTAACTTAATACTCTAGATGCATGCTGGATAGCGGTCGATGAGTGGAGTAATAGTAGTAGATGCAGAATCGTTTCGATCTACTTGTCACGGATGTGATGCCTATATACATGATCATGCCTAGATATTCTCATAACTATGTTCAATTCTGTCAATTGCTCAACAGTAATTTGTTCACCCACCGTAGAATACTTATGCTCTTGAGAGAAGCCACTAGTGAAACCTATGCCCCCCTGGTCTATTCTCATCATATCAATCTCCATTACTTTAATCTTGCTTTGCTTTTACTTTTTACTTTGCATCTTTATATCAAAAATACCAAAAATATTATATCTATCAGATCTCACTCTCGTAAGTGACCGTGAAGGGATTGACAACCCCTAATCGCGTTGGTTGCGAGTAGCTATCGCTTTGTGCAGGTACGAGGGACTTGAGCGTGGGCTCCTACTAGATTGATACCTTGGTTCTCAAAAACTGAGGGAAATACTTACGCTACTCTGCTGCATCATCCTTCCTCTTCGGGGAAAACCAACGCAAGCTCAAGACGTAGCAAGAAGGATTTCTGGCGCCGTTGCCGGGGAGTCTACGCAAAAAGTCAATATACCAAGTACCCATCACAATCCCTATCTCCCGCATTACATTATTTGCCATTTGTCTCTCGTTTTCCTCTCCCCCAATTCACCCTTGCCGTTTTATTTGCCCTCTCTCTCTATCCTCCCTCTCTGTTTGCCTCTTTGTTTGCTTGTCGTCATGGCTAGTCTCGTATCTTCTCCGTTGTCTCCCGAGAGTGAAGTTCTAAATTTTAAACAAAGGGAGGGAGAAAATCTAAAAGATGCTTGGTATAGAATTTGCAATGCTCAAAATAGATCTACCAAGAAACAATCTACCTTAGTTCTTCTTCGCAATTTTTATGTAGGTGTTAATCCTTGGTATAGGTATATCCCCGATACCATTACCGGTGGGAACTTCTTGGGTAGCCATACTTTTGATTCTTATAATGCTATGATGGATTTATTTGGCTCACCACCTCTTTTGGTTAATGGAACCATGTTAACTTTGGAGCATGTTATGCAAAGACTTGAAATTATTGAAAACAAAGTTGCCACTCTTGAATCAATTGAAAATCTAGATAAAAAGATCCACAATCAAATTACTCAATATGGATCTAAGGTAGGAATGACTTTGAAAAATATTAAGGAAAAGGAACCCATAGTTAATGAGAAGATGAACTTAGATTCTACTAGAATTGATAAACTTGAGGGTATCATTACAAATTTGGGAACCACTTTTTCTTCCGTAAAAAATACTCCTAGTCTCCTACTAAAATTTACAAGCTTATGTATGTTCCTAAAAATAAGGGTGAATCATCTAGTAAGGAAACTGCTGATCTTAAATCTATAAGTATTCATCCCAATCTTTTGCTATCATTAAAGAACCATTCATTACAAATGAATTTTTCGATCTTGTGCCTAAAAGTTTGATAATTAATAAAAAGAAATAAATTCCTAAAAATGGTAGATGCCTAATTGAATAATTGCCTACCAAAGATGGCAATACCTAGATCTATCATTGCTTGTTATGCCTAGCTAGGGGCGTTAAACGATAGCGCTTGTTGGGAGGCAACCCAATTTTATTTTCATTCCTTGCTGTTTGCTCCTGTTTAGTAATAAATAAATTATTTAGCCTCTGTTTTGGTTGTGTTTTTTTGTGTTTAGTTAGTGTTTGTGCCAAGTAGAACCGTTGGGAAGACTTGGGGAAAGTCTTGTTGAACTTGCTGTAAAAAACAGAAACTTTAGCGCTCACGAGAACTGCTGTCATTTTTATTTGAAGAGTGATATTTAGTTAATTATTTTTGAAGATGATTAATATATAAATTCCTCACGTCCAGCAATTTATTTTATAATTTTGGGGGTTCCAGCTCTTGCGCTAGCTACAGATTACTACAGACTGTTCTGTTTTTGACAGATTCTGTTTTTCCTGTGTTGTTTGCTTATTTTGATGAATCTATGGCTAGTAAAATAGTTTATAATCCATAGAGAAGTTGTAATACAGTAGGTTTAACACCAATATAAATAAAGAATGAGTTCATTACAGTACCTTGAAGTGGTCTTTTGTTTTCTTTCGCTAACGGAGCTCACGAGTTTTCTATTTTGAGTTTTGTGTTGTGAAGTTTTCAAGTTTTGGGTGAATTCTTTTGATGGATCATGGAACAAGGAGTGGCAAGAGACTAAGCTTGGGGATGCCCATGGCACCCCCAATATAATCCAAGGACACCAAAAAGTCAAAGCTTGGGGATGCCCCGGAAGGCATCCCCTCTTTTCGTCCACTTCCATCGGTAATTTACTTGGAGCTATATTTTTATTCACCAACAGGATATCTGTTTTGCTTGGAGCGTCTTGTATTATTTGTGTCTTTGTTTGTTAGTATGCCACAATAATCCTTGCTGTACACACCTTTTGAGAGAGCCATACATGAATTAAAATTTGATAGAATACTCTATGTGCTTCACTTATATCTTTTGAGCGTAGTAGTTTTGCTCTATGTGCTTCACTTATATCTTTTGAGCGTTATAGTTTTGCTCTATGTGCTTCACTTATATATTTCGAGCTAGATAATTTTTATCTATGTGCTTCACTTTGATCTTTTAGAGCACGGTGATGGATTCGTTTTAAAGAAACTATTGATCTCTCATGCTTCACTTAAATTAATTTGAGAGTCTCTTAATAGCATGGTAACTTGCCTAATAATAATATGCTTGGTATTCAAGATTTGTGAAACTTTCTTTTGAGTGTGTTGAATACTAAGAAAAGATTGAAGCATGATAATTGTTTTGAGATATGGAGGTGATAATATTAAAGTCATGCTAGTTGAGTAGTTGTGAATTTAAAGAATACTTGTGTTGAAGTTTGTGATTCCCGTAGCATGCACGTATGGTGAACCGTTATGTGATGAAGTCGGAGCATGATTTATTTATTGATTGTCTTCCTTATGAGTGGCGGTTGGGGACGAGCGATGGTCTTTTCCTACCAATCTATCCCCCTACGAGCATGCGTGTAATACTTTGCTTTGATAACTTCTATATTTTTGCAATAAGTATATGAGTTCTTTATGACTAATGTTGAGTCCATGGATTATACGCACTCCCACCCTTCCACCCTTGCTAGCCTCTCTAATACCACACAACTTTCGCCAGTATCATACACCTACCATATACCTTCCTTAAAACAGCCACCATACCTACCTATTATGGCATTTCCATAGCCATTCCGAGATATATTGCCATGCAACTTTCCACCATCTAGTTCATCATGACACATCCATCATTGTCATATTGCTTAGCATGATCATGTAGTTGACATAGTATTTGTGGCAAAGCCACCATTCATAATTCTTTCATACTTGTCACTCTTGATTCATTGCATATCCCGATACACCACCAGAGGCATTCATATAGAGTCATACTTTGTTTTAGTATCGAGTGGTAATCATTGAGTTGTAAATAAATAGAAGTGTGATGATCATCATTCAATAGAGCATTGTCCCAAAAAAATAGAGGCCAAAGAAAAAAAAGAAGGCCCCAAAAAAATATAAATAAATTAAAAAAGGGGCAATGCTACTATCCTTTTTTTCCACACTTGTGCTTCAAAGTAGCACCATGATATAGCGAGTCTCATATATTGTGCTTCAAAGTAGCACCATGTTCTTCATATAGAGAGTCTCATATGTTGTCACTTTCATATACTAGTGGGAATTTTACGTTATAGAACTTGGCTTGTATATTCCAATGATGTGCTTCCTCAAATTGCCCTAGGTCTTCGTGAGCAAGCAAGTTGGATGCACACCCACTAGTTTCTTTTGTTGAGCTTTCGTACATTTATAGCTCTAGTGCATCTGTTGCATGGCAATCCCTACTCACTCACATTGATATCTATTGATGGGCATCTCCATAGCCCGTTGATATGCCTAGTTGATGTGAGACTATCTTCTCCTTTTTGTCTTCTCCACAACCACCATTCTATTCCACCTATAGTGATATATCCATGGCTCACGCTCATGTATTGCGTGAAGATTGAAAAAGTTTTGAAAAAGTTAGAGTATGAAACAATTGCTTGGCTTGTCATCGGGGTTGTGCATGATTTAAATACTTTGTGTGGGGAAGATGGAGCATAGCCAGACTATATGATTTTGTAGGGATAACTTTCTTTGGCCATGTTATTTTGAGAAGACATAATTGCTTTATTAGTATGCTTGAAGTATTATTATTTTCTATGTCAATATAAACTTTTGTCTTGAATCTTTCTAATCTGAATATTCATACCACAGTTAAGAAGATTTGCATTGAAATTATGCCAAGTAGCACTCCGCATCAAAAATTCTCTTTTTATCATTTACCTACTCGAGGACGAGCAGGAATTAAGCTTGGGGATGCCTGATACGTCTCCAACGTATCTATAATTTTTGATTGCTCCATGCTATATTATCTACTATTTTGGACTATATTGGGCTTTATTTTCCACTTTTATATTATTTTTGGGACTAACCTATTAACCGGAGGCCCAACCCAAAATTGCTGTTTTTTGGCCTATTTCAGTGTTTCGGATAAACAGAATATCAAACGGAGTCCAAACGGAATAAAATCTTCGGAAACGTGATTTTCTCACCGAACGTGATCCAGGAGACTTGGACCCTACTGCAAGGGATCAAAGAGGAGGTCACGAGGGTGGGGGCGCGCCCCCCTAGGGCGCGCCCCCTGCCTCGTGGGCCCCTCGGTGCTCCACCGACGTACTCCTTCCTCCTATATATACACACGTACCCCAAACGATCAGAACAGGAGCCAAAAACCTAATTCCACCGCCGCAACTTTCTGTATCCACGAGATCCCATCTTGGGGCCTGTTCCAGAGCTCCGCCGGAAGAGGGCCGTCATCACGGAGGGCTTCTACATCATCCTAGCCCCTCCGATGAAGTGTGAGTAGTTTACCTCAGATCTTCGGGTCCATAGTTAGTAGCTAGATGGCTTCTTCTCTCTCTTTGAATGTCAATACAAAGTTCTCCCCCTCTCTTGTGGAGATCTATTCGATGTAATCTTCTTTTTGCGGTGTGTTTGTTGAGACCGATGAATTGTGGGTTTATGATCAAGTCTATCTATTAATAATATTTGAATCTTTTCTGAATTCTTTTATGTATGATTGGTTATCTTTGCAAGTCTCTTCGAATTATCTGTTTGGTTTGGCCAACTAGATTGGTAGTTCTTGCCATGGGAGAAGTGCTTAGCTTTGGGTTCGATCTTGCGGTGTCCTTACCTAGTGACAGAAGGGGCAGCGAGGCACATATTGTATCGTTGCCATCGAGGATAACAAGATGGGGTTTATTTCATATTGCATGAATTTATCTCTCTACATCATGTCATCTTGCTTAAGGCGTTACTCCATTTTTAACTTAATACTCTAGATGCATGCTGGATAGCGGTTGATGAGTGGAGTAATAGTAGTAGATGCAGAATCGTTTCGATCTACTTGTCACGGATGTGATGCCTATATACATGATCATGCCTAGATATTCTCATAACTATGCTCAATTTTGTCAATTGCTCAACAGTAATTTGTTCACCCACCGTAGAATACTTATGCTCTTGAGAGAAGCCACTAGTGAAACCTATGGCCCCCGGGTCTATTCTCATCATATCAATCTCCATCACTTTAATATTGTTTTGCTTTTTTACTTCGCCTTTACTTTTTACTTTGCATCTTTATATCAAAAATACCAAAAATATTATATCTATCAGATCTCACTCTCGTAAAGTGACCGTGAAGGGCTTGACAACCCCTAATCACGTTGGTTGCGAGTAGCTATCGCTTTGTGCAGGTACGAGGGACTTGAGCGTGGGCTCCTACTAGATTGATACCTTGGTTCTCAAAAACTAAGGGAAATACTTACGCTACTCTGATGCATCATCCCTTCCTCTTCGGGGAAAACCAACGCAAGCTCAAGACGTAGCAGAGATGCACAACAACGAGAGGGGAGAGTGTGTCTACATACCATCGTAGTCCGAAAGCGGAAGCGTTATGTAACGCGGTTGATGTAGTCGAACGTCTTCACGATCCAACCAATCCAAGTACCGAACGTACGGCACCTCCATGTTCAGCACACGTTCAACACGATGACGTCCCTCGAGCTCTTGATCCAGTAGAGGGACGAGGGAGATTTTTGTCAGCATGACAGCGTGGTGACGGTGTTGGTGATGTGATCCACGCAGGGCTTCGCCTAAGCACTACGACAATATGACCGAGCTGGTAAACTGTGGAGGGGGGCACCGCACACGGCTAAGACAATTGATGTTGTGACTTTGGGGTACCCCCCGCCCCCGTATATAAAGGGGGGGGAGGAGGAGGTGGTCGGCCCGAGGGGGGCGCGCCGAGGGGAGAGTCCTACTTGGACTCCTAGTCCAAGTAGGATTCAGCCCCCTCCTTCCAACTAACGGAAAGGGGAAAGGGGAAAGGGAGGAGAGGGAGAAGGAAAGGGGGGGCCGCGCCCCCAACCCTAGTCCAATTCGGTTTGGGCTTGGGGGCGCCCCACCTCTTGTGGCAACCTATCTCTCCACTATGGCCCAATAGGCCCATTAACTTTCCTGGGGGGTTCCGGTAACCTCCCGGTACTCCGAAAAATCCCCGATCTTCTTCGAAACCATTCCGATGTCCGTATATAACCTTCCAATATATCAATCTTTACCTCTCAACCATTTCGAGACTCCTCGTCATGTCCGTGATCTCATCCGGGACTCTGAACAAACTTCGGTTACCAAAACACATAACTCATAATATAAATTGTCATCGAATGTTAAGCGTGTGGACCCTATGTGTTTGAGAACTATGTAGACATGACGGAGACACATCTCTGGTCAATAACCAATAGCGGAACCTGGATGCTCATATTGGCTCCTACATATTCTACGAAGATCATTATCGGTCAAACCTCATAACAACATACGTCATTCCCTTTGTCATTGATATGTTACTTGCCCGAGATTCGATCGTCGGTATCATCATACCTAGTTCAATCTCGTTACCGGCATGTCTCATTACTCATTCTATAATGCACCATCCTGTAACTGACTCATTAATCACATTGCTTGCAAGGCTTATAGTGATGTGCATTACCGAGAGGGCCCAGAGATACCTCTCTGATACTCGGAGTGACAAATCCTAATCTTGATCTATGCCAACTCAACAAACACCATCGGAGACACCTGTAGAGCATCTTTGTAATCACCCAGTTACGTTGTGACGTTTGATAGCACACAAAGTGTTCCTCCGGTATTCGGGAGTTGCATAATCTCATAGTTAGAGGAATATCTAAAAGTCATGAAGAAAGCAATAGCAATAAAACTAAAAAATCATAATGCTAAGCTAACAGATGGGTCTTGTCCATCACATCATTCTCTAATGATGTGATCCTGTTCATCAAATGACAACACATGTCTATGGCCAGGAAACTTAACTATCTTTGATTAACGAGCTAGTCAAGTAGAGGCATACTAGGGACACTCTGTTTGTCTATGTATTCACACATGTACTAAGTTTCCGGTTAATACAATTCTAGCATGAATCATAAACATTTATCATGATATAAGAAAATATAAATAACAATTTTATTATTGCCTCTAGCATGTATGCAATTCTAGCTACCTTCAGTTAACGTTGGTAATCATATGCATGTATGCAACCAAACGCCGGGTGAAAATTGCAACTCGATGACAAGACCCTCGATGCAGGCAACCAATCAACTGGTCATCTACTTTTTCGACCTTGTTTTTGCTTATCCAGGCCCTACTCAGTCTGGCTCGTTTTCCCCTCTGAGCTAGGCCCGGCAGCGAAAGCAACCAAACATGCCCATTGAGCACATCTATTAATTTCAATGACAGTGCCATCGATCATGCATCGACCGGTAAAGCATATTTAAATGAAGGTAGCTAGTGCTTGTAATTGCATAGCACCACTACTGGCACGTGTGATAAGGGTGTAGTACGTACCTACATACAGCGAGCAAATCCCTACACGTTAGTGGCGTTGAACCGGCCGTCGGTCGAGATGGCATCACCTATCGGCGCCTGTGACCGCCGGGAGGCAAGGTTGTGCACGGTGACCGGTGGGCGGGGGTTCATGGCGAGGCACTCGGTGGCAGTTTTGCTCTGCTCCGGCGAGTGGCTGGTGCGGACCACCGACCTCTCCCCCACGACCGCTCTTGAACTTGCCGAGGAGGAGGGGATCCTTGGCGCTACCCTCTGGAACGGTCTTGCTGTGTACACCTTCGCCGACGTCTGCGACCTAGCCCGGCTTACCCAAGGTACGTAGTTCGTGCTTTGTCTACTGCCGCATGTTATCTCAAAAAATTTAGGACCCCGCGAAAGGCGAGGAGATTCTAGTCACGAAGTTCCAAAAACTACACGTCGACCTCACCATCACCACCGATTTCCGCAATCTAGAAGATGAAGCATGGTAAATGGTTAGTACATTTTTGTAGTGAGAGAAGTCCACATTTCAACCCCGAACTGACCACTTGGTTTAATTTACAACCCTGAACTTTAAAACTGGTCAAAAAACACCCCCAACTTACCATGATGTTCAAAACTCAACCGTGTGGTCTTGGTTTTGTGTCTGTCAAGCGAGTTTGACCTTAGTAAATGCTCACTTGGCAGTGCCAACTCAACAGACAATGTGAACTAAGCATAGGGCTTGGAGGATTATTTAAAAAAATTGTGGATCATTTTGCTCTTGCTTGCCCCAACCCCAAGCCCTTGCTCCTCCCGCGACAGCCGTTGCTCTCACCGCTGTGCCTGCCGCCTGACTCCGGCGTCCACTCGCAACCGGCAGCCAGATGCTATGGGCAGCCGGAGCAGCAGGATTTAGGGTGTCGTGGGGTGGCCAAGGTAGCGTTGGGGTTGGAGTGCGGCAGCGCGGCCCCTGCTGATGGAGGCGACGACGGTGGAAGGTTGAAGGGAGGTTGTCTATCAAGTGGGAGAAAGGTCAAACAGAGGTGGGATCATGCGGGACTCCACTTTTTTAATAGTCCCCAAGCTCTAGGCTGAGTTGGCAGTGCTAACTCAGCATTTACTGCGGTCAAACCCACTAGACAGATGCCAAACCGAGACCAGGGTTGAGTTTTGAACCTTTTGGTAAGTTGAGGGTGTATTTTGACTGGTTTTAAAGTTTAGGGTTGTAAATTAAAATGCATGGTTAGTTCAGGGTTCAAATGTGGACTTTTCTCTTTTGTAGTCAACAGCGAGGGCAACCGGGTTGTTTTACAAAAGCACAGAAGCCATATATTTGCCGCTGTTGTGGCTGTATAGGTTGTGATTTTTTTTGAAAGATCCAGGGATCCTAGCATTTATTGATTTAGTAGAGAGCAATGGAGAGATAAAACAAGTTATGGGGTGACCTGGGGGTCAAGGACTAAAACTAAGAAAAGAAGGAGAAAAAGAAACCAGCCATCGAAGGTTGGGAAAGTTTTGAAAGTACATATCTCTCGGTTGTTCCCCAAGTGGGGGCTCTAGGCATGTTGCGCCTGCTGCACGCCACAACTCGATTGATTGTCTGATGGAGGTTGTAACCTCATTGGCAGTGGCAGTCTTGTTTCTGAAGGTGCGGCCATTTCTTTCGCCCCAAATCTCCCACAAGGTCAGGAGTATGAGGGAGTTGACACCTTTCCTACAAGCAGTGCTGGTGTCCTCAATCATCTTGGTGATGATTTGGGTGGAGTTTGACATCAGGTGCCATCTTGTTGGGTCGGTGGAAGAGCATCCAGTCCATGTAGAGATCCTCTGCCAAACCGACCGAGCAAAGTCGCAATGCCAAAATAGGTTCGCCGTTGTTTCTAGGTTTCTGAAACAGAACTGGCAGAAATAGTTGTTCGGCCAGCCTCTTCTTTGCAAACGGTCATTGCACCAAATTCTTCCTTGGAGCATCAGCCAACAGAAGATCTTAGTCCTCCCAGGAGCCCAGGTGCTCCAGACGATGTTGTTGTGGGGCGACCTGACCTTGCTGATGAACTGCGGGATGTAGGCAGAGGCGGCAGTGTAGCTTCATGACCCCAAGCTCTTCCAGGTGATTTCGTTAGGGATTTGGGGTTGCAACTGCACCGTGGCAAGCCTGATGAGCCTGTTCAGAGTGAGGAAATAATGAAGGAGAGCAGAGGTGTTTCCGTGGGCGAGGTCTCGGATCCAGGCATCAGCCATCAAAGCATCCTTCAATGTTCTGTTTTTTCTTCTTGCATGCGCGTACAGCTTGGGGAAGGAGGAGTGCGGGGTAGTCAGCCCAAGCCATGCACAGCTCTAGAAAGAGGCAGCCTCTCCATCGCCGATCTGAACCTTTGTTGTTGCAGCGAATACTTCCTTGTCCGCATCATCACAGGGTGGTTCCATGCTCACCCATGGCTAATCAGGATGCCGCCAACGCAGCCAAAGCCATCTGAGCCTTAGCGCACGACTAAAATTGTATAGGTCAAGAACACCCAGGCCTCCATAATCAGTTGGGGAGTAGACAGTGGACCAGTTAACCTTGCTTTTACCCCCAGTTAGCTCCTCGTCTTAGGCCTAGAGAAAATGCCGCCTGCACTTGTCAATGTCTTTGAGAAGCTTTTTTGGGACGCGCAGGACCGTCAGGGCAAAGGTGGGCAGTGCCGTTAGGACGGACCGGACGAGTACCTAACACCCCGCAATGCCATGAGCCGCCCTTTCCATGCCGTAAATCTAGCTCTAATTCTGTCGATGATGAACTGAAGATGTACCAGGCGCACACGGGAGATTGTAACAGGGAGGCCAAGGTAGCAGAGCGGGAAACCTACGGTACTACCGCGGAAACCGTGAAGAACGTCCTACAGGTCGATGCCTTCACATCTAATCGGGGCAACTAAAGATTTATCTAAATTGATGTGGAACCCTATGGCATTGCCAAACTCTTCAAGTAAGTGAAGGAGGGTGTCGAGCTCGGAGCGAAGGGGGTTGGCGAAGATCATGGCGTTGTCGGCATATATGCAGGTTCTAAGGGTCACTATCCTGTCGGGCAGGGGCGTGAGCACGCCCAGCTCTGCAGCTCTTTCTAGTAGGCGATGAAGGGGGTCGATGGCGATGATGAAGAGTAGGGGGAGAGGGGGTCCCCTTGCCGCAAACCTCTATAGTGATCAAGCTCACGCCCTGGACAGCCATTTAAGATGAACGAAGAGGAGGAGGTGACTAATAGGAGCGAGATCCAATCCCTCCATCTAGCGCTAAAACCTAATCTTTCTAGTAGTTGCAGCAGATATTCCCAAGATACATTGTCAAAAGCCTTGGATATATCTAACTTGAGAAGGAGCGCTAGGTTTTTTTGGTGATGAAGCGCACGAACGTAGTTTTGAACATAGAGGAAACTATCCTGCATGCACTTTGCTTTCATGAAAGCGGACTGGGCCAGTGAGATGATTTGGCCGATCACCTGGGAGAGACGAAGCTGCAGGACCTTTGCAAACAGCTTTGCAATTGAATGAGCAAGGCTTATTGGGCGGTACTCAGCTATTGTTTCAGCGCCATATTTCTTGGGTAGGAGAGCAACTGTAAGCCTTGTTTAGAGGTTTGAAGTCGCCAGGGATGTGGTGGAATTGATGAAAGGCAGCTAGGATGTCCTGCTTGATTATCGGCCAGCATGCTCTAAAGAAAACACCATTGAAGCCGTCGGGGCTTGGGGCTTTTTCTTGGGGCATGTCTTTTATTGCATTCAAATTTCTTCCTCGGTGAAGGGATTATCCATCCCACCTCCCTGGATTTTTGGAAGTTGCAGCTGTTGCCAGTTTATCATCCTTGTGCATTGCTGCTTTGAACCCAGCAGGCTGTCAAAATGAGTGAAGACACATTCCTCTTTGTCATCGTGAGAAGTGGCCACCCCATTCTCAGTTTTCAGAGTTGCAAAGAAGTTTTTTCGCCGCCTTGAATTTATTTTTGCATTGAAAAATTTGGTGTTTGCGTCGCCAGCATGCAGCAAAGTTACTCTTGATGCATGCCTCTTCCTCTCCCTTTCAATTGCAGCCAACCCAAGAATTGTCAGTTTCAACTTCTTTCTCAAAGAGAATTCAAGAGGGGTCAACGCTCTGGTATCTTGGGCAACATCCAGGCGGAGGATGATCTCTGATGCAATGTGGAATTGCATTCTTGCATCACTGAAGAGCGTTTTGCTCCATATTTTCAGGTCCTTTGCAGTTCGTTGAAGCTTCAGTTTGAGTCCGACGAAGGCGCGTGAGTGGTTGACTGGTCTATTCCAAGCTCTGGCCACCGTGTGTTGGAAATGGGGGAATTTTGGCCAGAAAGATTCAAAATGAAACCTAGCTTTTCTCCTTGGTGTGGCAGCTTCCGCCAAGAGAAGAGGACAGTGATCAGAGCAGGTGGAAGAGGAGGCCATGAGGAAAACTGAGGGGAAGAGAGCTTCCCAACTCATATTGCAAAAGAATTTGTCGATGCTATCAAGTGTTGGTCTTTCCCTCTCATTGCTCCAAGTGTATCGTCTATTTTTGCATTTGATCTATTTGAGTTCAGCTGAGTCAATCGCATGTCTGAATCGGCCCATGATCCTTCTGTTTATGCAGTCATTGTTTTTATCTCTGGCTTCATATATGATGTTGAAATCCCCATTTGTCAGCCATGGTTGACCCAAAGGTGGAGCAGGTCTACTTAACTCAGCCAGGAAATCCTCTTTGCGCTCATCGTTGGCCGGCCCATAAACAGTTTTCAGCCTGAACTTTGTGTTTGTTGCTTTGAGGCAGGCTTGAGTTGTTATTGTGAATTGCCCGATTGCATGGAAGGCAATATCTACCACATCCTTGTCCCAGAAGATGGCCTCACCCCCTGGTTTCGATCACTGGCAAAACCACACAATCACTAAGCTTTGCACCTACGATCTCTCTGGCCAATTCTGCAGTCCAGGTTGAGATTTTCATCTCCTGCAAGCAGAGGATTCCTAAACGGTGGGAAACAGCAACTTCAGTGACGGCAGCACGTCTAGCCGGCGAATTCCGCCCCCGTACGATCCAAGACATGATCGGGCAGATGTGTTCACTCATGCGGAAACTAGGTTTTCTCTGACAGCTCTATTAAATTGATGCTACAAAAAGATGGGTACACAAACAGGCTAGCAGGGGAGCGTCGGCGACCACCAATAGGCCCCAAGTCTCGCCGGTGCCAGCACGACCACAATCTGCACCTACGGTTATAGAGCAGCATCCTGAAACTAAAACCTAACTCAAACAGATTGAAGGTCAGCCACCATCGGAGACTAATACTAATGCAGACTAACATAACTAACTACTTGCCAACAATGGCAGCTCCATCCGGTCCTGCGAGGCCTGCTACAACAAGCAGAGTTGCCTCGTCCAGGCGTGTGAGCTTGGCGATGCAGGCGATGTCTACCCTGGTCAGTGCCTCGTTGAAACAGTGAATGAGGGCTTCTGCCGCTTGTGATGTCATCCTGTCTTTTGGCCCCATCATACCCAGCTCACGAAGGATGCGAAGAGCAGCATGTTCGGCAACTAGCACCTGGTTGTTCATCATGGCCTGCCTCGCGCTCTAGCATACTGGGGCAGACTGAGCTCTTGATCTGGTCTTCGGCGGTGCAGACTTGCGTGGGGGTGGTGTCTTGAGGATTGGCTGTGGTGGGTCGATGAAGAGCTCGCTGGCAGGTGCAGTGGGCTACAGCTCCAGCTGCATGTCGTTGACGCGGCGTGATTATATAGACAATTTTCAGCACAAGTGTGTCATTTTTTTCTGAGACACTCTGCTTTGATTCACAAGTGGTCGATGGACACGCCATTCTTTTATGTAGTATTCCCTCTGTAACAAAATGTAAGATGTTTTTAACAATTGTATGTGAAACAAAAAACGTTCTATATTTTGTTACGAAGGGAGGATCACTTATTTTGTTACTGTAATAAGTGATGGGCACGTTCATATAGTTGAATAAGTACGATGGTCATCTATTCATTTACATCATCTACTATCATTACTGCTTTGTCAAAAAGCCTATTGCTCCCCTCGCAAAAAAGAAAAGAAAAGAAAAGCCTATTGCTTAATATTTTGTCATCTTGCTGTGGCGAGTAACCATACAGGGTGGAGTAGGTGAGACTACTAGACCTTAATTAGACAACTAGCCTCAATTTAGTACTGCTAAATCTTCCTGGCCAAAGTAGCTAGGGCTGAACCAAAGCACACATTGTTTCAGTGTTAAACTTTTTTTTGAACATCAGTACAGACACAAGTGCTCATATATACGCGCATATCATCTTGAGATTTATGAAGTCACTGTAGGCGCCTCGTCATCGACGAGAACGTCTCCTCCCACTGAATGCGCATCGCCGGTAATCCTAAAATAAATCCAGGAATAAATGCGAGTATCGGGATTTGAACCCTAATGGGCTGGAGATACCACAGTTCCTCTAACCATCCAACCACAGATTGGTTCACGTTTCACTGTTAAACTGCTTATACATTTACCCGCAAAAAAACTACTTATACATTGAACTGCAGGTAACCCATGAGCTACTGTAATAGACTCGATATAAAATACATAGAAAAACATTTAACCAAAAGTGTGAATTTAACCCCATTGTGCAATTGCTTTTCAATCAATGCCATGTAAACAAAGTTTGGAGTATAGATCCCGTCAAGAAAAAGATTGGAGTACACATACATAGAACTAATTGTTAAGAAAATACACCCTAATCCCATCCCAAACCTCCTTCTCGATCCTACTGATACAGGGTGCATGTTGTGGGCAGTCGTCGATCGTCGTTGCTGCCAATACGATGTTCTTTGGGAGCGAGATGTTGCACTCCCAAAGCTCCATGGGAATCTTTTGGTACCTTGTGTTAGAAGAGAGAGAGGATTGGTGGAATAGTTCGCTGTTTTGCTTGAGCCTCATGGGCATATATATAGGAGTACAATGATCAACTTGGAGTAAAAGACAAGCCAGAACAAATCCTAGTCTATCTCGTATTTTCTAATAATCAATATACTCAAGACCTTGAAAATTTTAGGTAAGCTAGAAAAGTCATTGAAAAAAACAATGGCTTCTCTTCGGTGGTGGAGTAATTCAAAGTTTGGCAACATAGCATGGGAACTGAATAAGTATCGCCCAAAATTATGAACACCGATCATCGAGAAATAACAAGAGTAACTGATAAGATGAATGAGTTAATTTATAAGCAAAAAATGATGTGGAGTAGTCAAGAATTACTTGGCTGAAGGACTGCAATAAGAACATATATTTTCATAGCAAGGAAATTTGGAGGACGAGGAAACATAAATTGGCGAGCTCACAGATGTTGATTGCGTTGTTCATTCCGATGAACACACTATGGGTAACATGGCATGCTCCTATTTTCATGATATTTCCTCGGCCGATCCTGATCTTTGATGCTTCGATTGTGTTGCCACTTTCTAAGCCTCTAGTTCGTATGCAAGGATTTTCCTGACAAGAACATTTCAGATGCTCTGTTCCAAATTGGTTCTTTAAAAGCACCGCGACCCGATGATTTTTTAATGATATTTTTTCAGCGTAATTGAAGCTCAATAAAGGATAGCGTAAATGGTGCAGTTAGAGAGTTTTTTAGAATTGGAATTATGCCAGAGGGAATCAACTCTACCTCCATTGTTCTTATTCCTAAAATAGCAAACCCTACTAAGTTGTCAGATTGTGTTCAAATGAGTTTATGTAATGTAATTTACAAGGTGGTCTCCAAGTGTCTGATGAATAGGTTGAGGCCGGTACGGGATTATATTATCTCTCCTGAACAAAATGAGTTTTTCACCTGGGGAATTAGTCGAACTATTGCGAGCACAAAGCATAGATGCTTGGGTTTGAGCCTCAACCGACCCAATTGACAAAATCCACAACAAATCTCTTGATTCAAACAAGTAAGTGTAATTTCCCTTAAACAATAAAATAGGTTATGTCTTGTTTCGTAATAGTTGTAGAGAACGCCCATCCCTCAACACGGGAAATCAGCTGGTTAGTTTGCTCCTCTTCAAGTCATCTCTCCTGAACGACACAGATAACCCACAAGTATAGGGGATCGCAACAGTTTTCGAGGGTGGAGTATTCAACCCAAATTTATAGATTCGACAAAAGGGGAGCCAAAGAATATTTGAAGGTATTAGCAGCTGAGTTGTCAATTCAACCACACCTGGAGATTAATTATCTGCAGCAACATGATCAGTAGCAAAGTAATATGATAGTTTGGATAATAGTAGCAGCAGCAACAGTAATGGTAACAGTGATAGCAGTAGTTTTGTAACAAGTGCAACAGTAATGATAGCAGTAGTAACTTACCAAGAACAATATAGGATAAATTCGTAGGCATTGGATCGGTGACTTGTTGATGATATTCATCATAAGACAATTGTAACCTAGGGCGATACGACACTAGCTCCGGTTCATTAATATAATGTAGGCATTTATTTCGTAAATAGTCATATGTGCTTATGGAAAGAACTTGCATGACATCTTTTGTCCTACCCTCCCGTGGCAGCGGGGTCCTACTGGAAACTAAGATATATTAAGGCCTCCTTTTAATAGAGAACCAGAACAAAACATTAACACACTGTGAATACATGAACTCCTCAAACTACGGTCACCACCGGGAGTGGTGTTTGTGTCAAAACCGGCGGATCTCAGGTAGGGGGTCCCGAACTGTGCGTCTAAGGTTGATGGTAACAGGAGACAGGGGACACGATGTTTACCCAGGTTCGGGGCCTCTCTATGGAGGTAATACCCTACTTCCTGCTTGATTGATATTGATGAATATGAGTATTACAAGAGTTGATCTACTACGAGATTGTAATGGCTAAACCCTAGAAGTCTAGCCTGTATGACTAAGGTATTGAGTCTCTCCTATCCGGACTAAGTCCTCCGGTTTATATAGACACCGGGAGGATCTAGGGTTACACAAGGTCGGTTACAAATAAGGGAATTTACATACTCCGTCGCCAAGCTTGCCTTCCACGCCAAGGAGAGTCCCATCCGGACACGGGTATAGTCTTCGGTCTTTGTATCTTCACAGCCCATCAGTCCGGCCCATAGATAACAGGCCGGACGCCCGAGGACCCCTTAGTCCAGGACTCCCTCAGTAGCCCCCAAACCAGTCTTCAACAGCGAGGCGTTCGGCATCTAGATTGTCTTCGGTATTGCAAGGCGGGTTCCTCCTTTAATGATTTCCAAGTAGTGTATTCAGCCGTAGATTCGATGTCTCCCCTCGATTTCTGCGCGCTTAATGTCCTCGTTTTCCACGTGTCAAGCGAATGCAGACGGTCAGGGTATTTTTTGCAAATAACACCCCAATCTTGCAAGGAAGAGCATCTATTTAAAGAGATTGGATCTCAGATCCTTTCAGCACCAAGTGGAGAAAATCCTCAGAGACCGCCAGGCAAGACCATTCCAACATGGCCAACAATCCCAGCTCCTCTTCCCGTTCCAACCTAGAGAGAGGCGAGTGGGAGAGGTGCTCTGTGTCCCATAGCCGATTGGCGAAGCTGCAAACGCAGGGATTTCTCCCTCCAGCAGATCTGGTCCCTGTTCGAGCAGGGTTGGCCTCCTTTAACGGCAAAACCCAGGCAGAGGATTTTCCCAATCTGTCTACGGGAGGACGGGTGTGCTTCGTCCCCTATCTGCTGAGGGGAGTGGGGTTTCCAATTCACCCATTCCTCCGAGGGCTGCTGGAGTACTATGGCCTCTAGCTACACAATTTTACCCTCGGCTCCATCCTCCACATTGCAGGTCATGTCGCCCTATGCGAACTATTCTTGGGTTGCAAGGCCCATTTTGATTTATGGAGAAGATTGTTCTGCCTTGTCCCTCGCAATCAAGGTGGATCAATTTTTTGAAGTGGGAGGAGCCGAAGTGTGGCGTATCGTCGGGACCGAATACCTATCCGGCATGCCGAAGAAAGCTCCTGAAGAGTGGCCTTCCGAATTGTTCTACATCGATGACGTCGCTCTACCCGACCCCGTCCGCATAGGCTTCCCCGAGTTTTCAAATGCTCCGCTGAAGAAGCGCCATAGTTGGCGTCCTCGGAGACTCGAGGAAGAGGGTAGCGTGGAGATCAGCTTGCTACTGGGCAAGATTAAAACGCTTTCCGAGTCTGGATTGTCAATAGTCGAGGTGATGGCGATTTCTGTAACGCGGGGGGTCTAGCCACTCCAATACCGAGGACTTCCCATGTGGCATTATAACGGATAAGACGACGCCTCACATTACGGACGAAAGGGCCCGAAGACCCCCGCCGCTCTAGCCAAGATTCTGGCCGAGCTGTATAAAGGGGAGAAGGAGGAGTTTAGCCGTCTCCAATATCGAGACGGACTTTCCATGTACTATCCTCCCAGGTGGGTAAGGTTCGGCCCCACTTATTTTATCTTGTCCCTGGATCATTCATTGACAGGCAGCATCTTATCTGCTCCTAACAGGAATGTTGAAAGGCTGTCGAGGGGATCCATGACCCTGCCCCTCAGCCAGAGAATCGCAACCGGGATCTTGACCCCAGATATGAAGAAGATTCGGACATATCCGTGGAGCTTGAGGAGGGAACATTCTATCAGATGAGCTATGATGGTACACATGTACCCATTATCGCCGATTACCACGGCCTCCTTCCAGCTTCACACGTAAGTAATCCAAAGACACCTTATCCAAAAGAGATCCCTCCTTCCTTCTCACCCACCGCACTATCCTATGCTCAAAAGTGGAAGGGTTCGGCGCGCCGTACCGCACTAGGGGTATCTCTGAAGAGAGCGTCCCCCACACCAGGCGAGCCTTCCAAAAGGAAAGCAAACAAAGACACGACCGGGCCTTCATTGAAGAGGTATGAATTTGCCAATGTGCACCTGGGATGTCACGTCCAACCGTGACCTTCCCATTTTCCATGTGTCAGGAAAAAGGTGCGCCGGACTATATTCGGAGGCTCGAGTGGCCGTACTTCCCGCAACCAGGAGTCAAATCCTGCCGTGAAGACGGGGGCTAATGCGGGGGCGATGTCGGACTATCCTTCAGCCGAGGACTCGGACGATGTATCTGTCACCAACTCAGAAGTGGAGAGTGCCATGAATCATTGGTGCCGCCGGGCCATTTTACAAGACCCTGGTTTTTTTGGAAGAGTCGTTTAACGCCTTCAGCTCGGCCGATGCATACATCCGAGCTACTCGAGATGGGCTTAACAGGGCCACAAGGCAGCATTTGAAAGATGTGTAAGTAAATTTGTTTTGTCTGACTATGATAACCATATGCCAGTAGCCCCCGAGACTTAAAGGAGTTGAAACAACTAATTTAAGGATCAATGTACAACCAGGTGCTTACGGAGAAGAACACCCTGCTAGCTCAGGAACTAGAAAAGTGCCAGCGCCGGCTGCTTGCTACCAATGTTGAGCTGGAGAAATACAAGGCATCCCCCGGTAATATTTCCCTCTATCGAGAATTCATAATTATACACTGATAGTGCGAATCTGGGTGCTTATCTTTGTGTTTGGTTGTTAGACCAATTACGAGAGCAGCTGGACGCCGCTCGAAGCGAAGAACATGGAGCCAAAAAGCTATTAGCAGCAGGTGTGCGTGTATTGACAAAAGTCGTTCAAGATAAAAAGAAACTCTAGGATTTGAACACCCAACTAGGCGAAGAACTGAAAGATGTGCGATCTCAGCTAGCAGACTCTGTGAAGGAGAACAAGAAGCTGCGAGGCGGCATATTCCGCACGTGGCCGCTTTTATCTTATAACAGTTTGGAGGGAATAGTAGCTGATATAGCTGTAATTGCAGGTGTATTGACGAACCGCCCCGAAGAGGAGGTGTCCGGATCAGCAAGTGATCTTCTGCAAGGGCTGTCACAGTTGCACGAGCAAGCTCGGCAGGCGATGTGGAGTGTAGCCAAGGCCTTATGGCCATCCGACTCCCCTCCAGGAAGCATGGAGAAGCTGGTAGAGCCGTTCAAGGGAGCACGGCGGCGTATCCGACTGTGGAAGATATCGGCCTGCCGAGAGGGTGCGCGAGAGGCCTGGGCCATGGTGAAGACGCGATATACCAAGCTGGATCCTAATCACATGGCTCGTGTCGGACCGCTAGGGCCGAATGGGGAAGAAATTCCCATTAGTTTGGTATATGACCAAGTAGAGGTGGCCGCCAAATATTCCCAATAGGATTGTAAATTAGACCGCCTTTTGGACGGTATAGAGGAGGAAGTGTTTGAGTCGTGAGTGACTATGTACTTTCCTTCTAGCTGGATAATAAAGACAATTGTCATCGCCGACCTTTTCGCTTCAACCTCTGGACCCGAAGGTGTGGAGTGTTTCTGAATACCCTAGCGGTAGAATATACTGGGGTATGCGTGGAAACTAGGCGTATAGGTCATAATTTCTCAAACATACAATGTGTATCCGGCTAGTTATGTTAAATTACATTATGTAATAAACATCTTCCAGAGAGAATAGTTCCGTTAAGGGTTCCTTTCCCTGGGTGTTCATGCATTTAATGTGCAAGTCTGAACTGTGATTGAAAAAATCATGGGGTAAGTAACATCTGGGGTTCACAATGGAGTGAATGCGGAAACACCTTTAATTCGCCGACCGAATATTCCCTTAAGAACGCTAGCTTTCGGCTTCACCCAGTCTGAGGTACTGATACGTCTCCAACGTATCTATAATTTTTGATTGTTCCATGCTATTATATTATCTGTTTTGGATGTTATTGGGCTTTATTATACACTTTTGTATTATTTTTGGGACTAACCTATTAACCAGAAGCCCAGCCCAAATTGTTGTTTTCTTGCCTATTTCAGTGTATCCAAGAAAAGGAATATCAAACAGAGTCCAAACGGAATGAAACCTTCGGGAAAGTTATTTTTGGAACGGAAGCAATCCAGGAGACTTGGAGTTTACGTCAGGGAAGCTTCGAGGTGTCCACGAGGCAGGGAGGTGCGCCTGCCCCCTAGGCGCGCCCCCACCCTCGTGGGCCCCTCGTAGCTCCCCTGACCGACTTCTTTCGCATATATATATGTATATCAATATACCCTAGAAACATCAGGGAGCAGAATAGATCGGGAGTTCCGCCGCCAGAAGCCTCCGTAGCCACCGAAAACCAATCTAGACCCGTTCCGGCACCCTGCCAGAGGGGGGAATCCCTCTCCGGTGGCTATCTTAATCATCCCGACACTCTCCATGATGAGGAGGGAGTAGTTCACCCTCGGGGGTGAGGGTATGTACCAGTAGCTATGTGTTTGATCTCTCTCTCTCTCTCTCGTGTTCTTGAGGTGGTACGATCTTGATGTATCGCGAGGTTTGCAATTATAGTTAGATCTTATGATGTTTCTCCCCCTCTACTCTCTTGTGATGAATTGAGTTTTCCCTTTGAAGTTATCTTATCGGATTTAGTCTTTAAGGATTTGAGAACACTTGATGTATGTCTTGCATGTGCTTATCTGTGGTGACAATGGGATATCACGTGATCCATGATAACCCACAAGTATAGAGGATCGCAACTACTTCCGAGGGTAGAGTATTCAACCCAAATTTATTGATTCGACACAAGGGGAGCCAAAGAATATTCTCAAGTATTAGCAGCTAAGTTGTCAATTCAACCACACCTGGAAACTTAGTATTTGCAGCAAAGTGTTTAGTAGCAAAGGAATATGATAGTGGTGGTAGCAGCAACAAAAGTAAAGACAGCAAAAGTAATGTTTTTGGTATTTTGTAGTGATTGTAACAGTAGCAGCGGGAAAGTAAACAAGCGAGAACTAGTATATGGAAAACTCGTAGGCACCGGATCAGTGATGGATAATTATGCCGGATGCGGTTCATCATGTAACAGTCATAACATAGGATGACACAGAACTAGCTCCAATTCATCAATGTAATGTAGGCATGTATTCCGTATATAGTCATACGTGCTTATGGAAAAGAACTTGCATGACATCTTTTGTCCTACCCTCCCGTGGCAGCGGGGTCCTATTGGGAACTAAGGTATATTAAGGCCTCCTTTTAATAGAGAACCGGAACAAAGCATTAGCACATAGTGAATACATGAACTCCTCAAACTATGGTCATCACCGGGAGTGGTCCCGATTATTGTCACTTCGGGGTTGCCGGATCATAAAAAATAGTAGGTGACTATAGACTTGCAAGATAGGATCAAGAACTCACATATATTCATGAAAACATAATAGGTTCAGATCTGAAATCATGGCACTCGGGCCCTAGTGACAAGCATTAAGCATAGCAAAGTCATAGCAACATCAATCTCAGAACATAGTGGATACTAGGGATCAAACCCTAACAAAACTAACTCGATTACATGATAAATCTCATCCAACCCATCACCGTCCAGCAAGCCTACGATGGAATTACTCATGCACGGCGATGAGCATCATGAAATTGGTGATGGAGGATGGTTGATGATGACGACGGCGACGAATCCCCCTCTCCGGAGCCCCGAACGGACTCCAGATCAGCCCTCCCGAGAGGTTTTAGGGCTTGGCGGCGGCTCCGTATCGTAAAACGCGATGATTTCTTCTCTCCAATTTGTTTCTCTCCGAAAGCAAATATATAGAGTTGGAGTTGGCGTCGGAGGGCATCCAGGGGGCCCACAAGGTAGGGGGTGCGCCCCCCACCCTTGTGAGAAGGGTGTGGGCCCCCTGGTCTTCATCTTTGGCGAGGATTTTTTATTATTTTTTCTAAGATGTTCCGTGGAGTTTCAGGTCATTCCAAGAATATTTTTTTTCTGCACATAAAACAACACCATGGCAATTCTGCTGAAAACAGCATCAGTCCGGGTTAGTTCCATTCAAATCATACAAGATAGAGTCCAAAACAAGGGCAAAAGTGTTTGGAAAAGTAGATACGACGGAGACGTATCAACTCCCCCAAGCTTAAACCCTTGCTTGTCCTCAAGCAATTCAGTTGACAAACTGATAGAAAGAAAGAAAAACTTTTACAAACTCTGTTTGCTCTTGTTGTTGTAACTATGTCAAGCCAGCATTCAAGTTTTCAGCATAGATCGTAACTAACCACATTTGCAATAATTCTCAGGTCTCATAATTACTCATATCAATAGCATAATCAACTAGCTAGTCATAATAATAAATCTCGGATGACAACACTTTCTCAAAACAATCATAATATGATATACCAAGATGGTATCTCGCTAGCCCTTTCTGAGACCGCAAAACATAAATGCAGAGCACCTTTAAAGATCAAGGACTGACTAGACATTGTAATTCATGGTGAAAGAGATCCAATCATAGTCATACCCAACATAAATTAACAGTGATGAATGCAAATGACAGCTGTGCTCTCCAGCTAGTGCTTTTTAATAAGAGGGTGATGACTCAACATAAAAGTAAATGGATAGGCCCTTCGCAGAGGGAAGCAGGGATTTGTAGAGGTGCCAGAGCTCGGTTTTGAAATAGAGATAAATTGTATTTTGAGCGATATACTTTCATTGTCAACATAACAACTAAGAGATGGCGATATC
Source organism: Triticum urartu (assembly GCF_003073215.2). Classification (NCBI taxonomy): domain Eukaryota; kingdom Viridiplantae; phylum Streptophyta; class Magnoliopsida; order Poales; family Poaceae; genus Triticum; species Triticum urartu. The sequence continues at coordinate 135,736,250 of NC_053027.1, read as the reverse complement.
TTCCATGCTAAACACATTATAGGCGGTTCCCAAACAAAATGGTAAAGTTTATACTCCCCCTCCACCAACAAGCATCAATCCATGGCTTGCTCGAAACAACGAGTGCCTCCAACATACATCAGGTCCCAGGGGGAGTTTTGTTTGCAATTAATTTTGATTTAGTTTGCATAAAGCATGGGACTGGGCATCCCGGTGACCAGCCATTTTCTCGTGAGTGAGGAGCGGAGTCCACTCCTCTTGAGAATAACCCGCCTAACACAGAAGATAAGCACAGCCTTGGTTGATACATGAGCTATTCGAGCATACAAAACAGAATGATTATTTGAAGGTTTAGAGTTTGGCACATACAAATTTACTTGGAACGGCAGGTAGATACCGCATATAGGAAGGTATGGTGGACTCATCTGGAATAACTTTGGGGTTTAAGGGATTGGATGCACAAGCAGTATTCCCGCTTAGTACAAGTGAAGGCTAGCAAAAGACTGGGAAGCGACCAACTAGAGAGCGACAACAGCCATGTACATGCATTAAGATTAATAAACATTGGATGCAAGCATGAGTAGGATATAATCCACCATGAACATAAATATCATGAAGGCTATGTTGATTTTGTTTCAACTACATGCGTGAACATGTGCCAAGTCAAGTCACTTAAATCATTCAAAGGAGGATACCACCCCATCATACCACATCATAATCATCTCAATAGCATGTTGGCACACAAGGTAAACCATTATAACTCATAGCTAATCAAGCATGGCACAAGCAACTATGATCTCTAATTGTCATTGCAAACATGTTTATTCATAATAAGCTGAATCAAGAACGAGGGACTCATCATATTTACAAAAACAAAAGAGGTCGAGTTCATACCAGCTTTTCTCATCCCAGTCAGTCCATCATATATCATCTAATTGCCTTTCACTTGCACGACCAAACGGTGTGAATAATAATAAGAGTGTACGTGCCTTGGACTAAGCTGGAATCTGCGAGCATTCAATAAACAGGAGAAGACAAGGCAATATGGGCTCTTGGTTAAATCAACAATAATGCATATAAGAGCCACTTCAACAATTGAATTATGGTCTTCTTCTACTGACCCCCAAATAAAAGAAAAGAAATAAAACTATTTACACGGGAAAGCTCCCAACAAGCAAAAGAAGAACGGGAAATATTTTTGGGTTTTCTTTTTAATTATTACTACTACAGCAGAAAAATAAACTACTACTAATTTTTTTTGGTTTTTCTTAAGGTTTAACAAACACACAGGAAGAAAGCATAAAAGAAAATAAACTAGCATGGATATTACAGTGAAAGAGTATGAGCACCGACATCTAACAATGAGTGTGTGTGAACATAATTGTAATGTCGGTGAGAAATACATACTCCCCCAAGCTTAGGCTTTTGGCCTAAGTTGGTCTATGGCCACGGCTGGCCTGGTGGATATCCATAATAATAGTTGTTGGGGTCGTACTGTGATGAGGAAGAATAGTTGGGATCATACTGATGTGCAGCAGTTATCGCCTGCTGAGCTGCAGCGTGGAGTCGAGCTGCCTCCGCTCTCCTCTCCTACTCTTCTGCCTCTTCTCTGGTAATAACATATCTTCTTTTTGTCTGTGAATCAAAGAAGGCAGGAGCAGGGAGAGTAATACGGAAAACACGTCGTTTATCAAAAATTAAACGATATAAGAGAGGTGATTCAGACCTCTCGACAAACTGGTGCGAGGCCATAGAGTCATAATCTAAATATGCAGGAGGCAACTCCGTATCACCCCTCACGAATGTCTATCTCAAGAAAATGAGCTAAGCGGGTTGCATAAATTCCTCCAAAGAAATCTCCATTATGTCTATTATGATGCAACCTACAAGCTACAATGGCTCCCATATGATAAGATTAGTCTCCTAACACAGCACTCCTAAGAATGCTAAGATCAGGGACACACATGTGACATGCTTCATCCTTAGCATTTATGCATCTACCGATGAAAAGAGCAAAATAATGTATAGCAGGAAAGTGAATGCTCCCTATGGTAGCCCGCGTTATATCTCTAGATTCCCCCACAGTTATACTAGCAAGAAAGTTTCTAAATTCAGATTTAGGGGGATCCCTAACACTACCCCATGATGGAAGTTCGCAAGCACAAGTGAAATCCTCTAAGTCCATGGTATAAGATTTTTCATAGAGATCAAACATGACTGAAGGAGAATTAAGCGAAGATGAATACTCAAACCTCCTCACAAATGAACTTGTGAGATCATGATACCGGGGGCATTTGTTAGCCTCAAAATCCTCAAGGCCAGCATTGTGCAAATATGCTTTGAATTCTTCTTTAATTCCCGCACGGTCCATAAAATTTTCCGATGGCCATTCGCAAGGCCGTACTGGAGCGTCTCTTGGTGGATCCTCGTCAGCATCGCGCATAGCAATCCTGGGTCCTTGCTTCTTAGAGGAACCACCTTGGAACATCTTCCTAAAGATATTGTTTTTCTCTGAAAAATTCTGAAATTTTTAGTAACTTCAAACAAAAGTGAACCAACTTCAATAAAACTGATAGCAACTACTCCTACAAGTGCCTAGAGCCTATATCAAGCATTAGAACTACTTGGAACCATATAAATTTGACATGCAAGCTCAAGAACATGGTCACCTATGCAGCACAAATTTGCAAAGAATAAAGCACTAGAACAAAAATTAATTGGACCAATGGAGGAGTCACATACCAAGGAACAATCTCCCCAAGTAGTTTTGCGAGAGGTGCTTTGAGCAAGGAGATCGAAAATCACAGCAAAAGTGGCTGGAACTCGTGCTTGAGTTGGTTTTTCGGGTTTGTGTGAGACAGAGGAAGAAGATGGGTGCTGGGATAAGTGGAGGAGGGCCACCATGGACCCACGAGGCAGGGGGCGCACCCTAGGGGGGCGCCCACCACCCTCGTGGCCAGGTGGCAGCTCCTCCCACGGTAATTTTTGCACAGTAAATCCTCAAATATTCTCGAAAAAATCATATTAAATTGGCATGGCATTCTGAGGACTTTTATTTTCGGGATATTTTTATATTGCACGGATAAGTCAGGAAACAGACAGAAAATACTGTTTTTACTTTATTTAATATAAATAATAGAAAGTAAAAGTGGGGTACAAAAGTTTGTGCTTCTAGTTTCATCCATCTCATGCTCATCAAAAAGAATCCACTAACAAGGTTGATCAAGTCTTGTTAACAAACTCATTCCGATAATCATGAAACCGGAGAAATTTCGAATAACACTAAGTTACCTCAACGGGGATATGCGCATCCCCAATAATAAGAATATCATATTTCTTCTTGACAGTAGGAAGAGGAAATTCAAAACCTCCAAATATAATCGATGGAATTTTTCCAATTGAGTTGATACTATGTACTTGAGGTTGTTTCCTCAGAAAGTGTACCATATGCTCATTACCATTAACATGAAAAGTGACATTGCCTTTGTTGCAATCAATAACAGCCCCTGCAGTATTAAGAAAAGGTCTTCCAAGAATAATAGACATACTATCATCCTCGGGAATATCAAGTATAACAAAGTCCGTTAAAATAGTAACGTTTGCAACCACAACAGGCACATCCTCACAGATACCGACAGGTATAGCAGTTGATTTATCAGCCATTTGCAAAGATATTTCAGTAGGTGTCATCTTATTCAAGTCAAGTCTACGATATAAAGAGAGAGGCATAACACTAACACCGGCTCCAAGATCACATAAAGCAGTTTTAATATAATTTCTTTTAATGGAGCAAGGTATAGTAGGTACTCCGGGGTCTCCAAGTTCCTTTGGTATTCCACCCTTAAAAGTATAATTAGCAAGCATGGTGGAAATTTCAGCTTCCGGTATCTTTCTTTTATCAGTAATGATATCCTTCATATATTTAGCATAATGATTTGTTTTGAGCACATCCGTTAATCTCATACGCAAAAAGATAGGCCTAATCATTTCAGCAAAGCGCTCAAAATCCTCATCATCCTTTTTCTTGGATGGTTTCGGAGGAAAAGGCATGGGTTTCTGAACCCAAGGTTCCCTTTCTTTACCATGTTTCCTAGCAACAAAGTCTCTTTTATCATAACGTTGATTCTTTGATTGTGGGTTATCAAGATCAACAGCAGGTTCAATTTCTACATCATTATCATTACTAGGTTGAGCATCATCATGAACATCATCATTAATATTTTTACTAGGTTCATGTTCATTACCAGATTGTGTTTCAGCATCATACATAGATATATCATTTGGATTATCAGGTGGTTCAGCAATAGGTTCACTAGAAGTTTGCAAGTTCTATCATTTTTCTTCTTCTTCTTTTTAGAAGAACTAGGAACATCAATATTATTTCTTTGAGAATATTTCTCGATTCTCTTAGGGTGGCCTTCAGGATACAAAGGTTCCTGAGTCATTCTACCAGTTCTAGTAGCCACTCTGACAGCATAATCATTTTTCTTACTATTCATTTCATCAAGCACTTCTTTTTGAGCCTTAAGTACTTGTTCTACTTGAGTGGTAACCATAGAAGCATGTTTGCTAACAAGTTTAAGTTCACCTTTAATATCAGCAATATAATCACCCAAGCATCTAATCATATAGGCATTTTCTTTTAATTGTCTACCAAAATAAGCATTGAAGTCGTCTTGCTTAAACATAAAGTTATCAAACTCATCCAAGCACTGACTAGCAATTTTAGTAGGAGGGACTTCATCTTTATCATATCTATAGAGAGAATTTACCTTTACTACCTGTGTCGGGATATCGGGATTAGGAGGTTCTTCAGTAAATAAAGAATTAAGATCATATGTTTCTTCTACAGGCGGTGAATTAAGACCATGTATTTCTTCAATAGGAGGTAAATTCTTAACATCTTTAGCTTTAATACCTTTTTCTTTCATAGATTTCATTGCCTCTTGCATATATTCGGGACTGACAAATAGAACACCTCTCTTCTTCGGAGTTGGTTTAGGAATAGGCTCAGTAATTGGAGCAGGAGTTGGCTCAGGAGCTAGCTCAGGAGGTGCCCAATTATTTTCATTTGTCAACATATTATTCAATAGAATTTCAGCTTCATCCGATGTTCTTTCCCTGAAAAGAGAACCAGCACAACTATCAGGTAATCTCTGGAAGCATCGGTTAGTCCATTATAAAAGATATCAAGTATTTCATGTTGCTTAAGAGGATGATCAGGCAAAGCATTAAGTAACTTGAGAAGCCTCCCCCAAGCTTGTGGGAGACTCTCTTCTTTAATTTGCACGAAGTTGTATATTTCCCTCAAAGCAACTTGTTTCTTATGAGCAGGGAAATATTTAGCAGAGAAGTAATAAATCATATCCTGGGGACTACGCACACAACCAGGATCAAGAGAATTAAACCATATCTTAGCATCACCCTTTAATGAGAACGGAAATATTTTGAGTATATAAAAGTAACGCGATCTCTCATCATTAGTGAACAGGGCAGCTATATCATTTAACCTAGTAAGATGTGCCACAACAGTTTCAGATTCATAGCCATAAAACGGATCAGATTCAACCAAAGTAATTATATCAGGATCAACAGAGAATTCATAATCCTTATCAGGAACACAAATAGGTGAAGTAGCAAAAGCAGGGTCGGGTTTCATTTTATCTCTAAGTTATTCTTTTTTCCATTTAATTAATAACCTCTTAAGCTCATATCTATCTTTGCAAGCTAAAATAGCGGCAGAAGATTCCATATCAAAAAGATAACCCTTGGGAATAGCAGGCATATTTTCATCATCACTATCATCATCGTATTCAGATTCAATAATTTCTTTTTCTCTAGCCCTAGCAATTTGTTCATCAAGAAATTCACCAAGGGGCATAGTAGTATCAGGCATAGAAGCAATTTCATCATAAGTATCATGCATAGCAGAAGTGTCATCATCAATAACATGCAACATATCAGAACGAATAGCAGAAGCAGGTGTAGGTGTCGCTAACTTACTCATAACAGAAGGTGAATCAAGTGCAGAGCTAGATGGCAGTTCCTTACCTCCCCTCTTAGTTGAGGGATAGATCTTGGTTTTTGGATCTCTCAAGTTCTTCATAGTGTCCAGCAGATATAAATCCCAAGTGACTCATAGAATAGAGCTATGCTCCCCGGCAACGGCGCCAGAAATTAGTCTTGATAACCCACAAGTATAGAGGATCGCAACAGCTTTCGAGGGTAGAGTATTCAACCCAAATTTATTGATTCGACACCAGGGGAGCCAAAGAATATTCTCAAGTATTAGCAGCTGAGTTGTCAATTCAACCACACCTGGAAACTTAGTATCTGCAGCAAAGTGTTTAGTAGCAAAGTAATATGATAGTGGTGGTAGCAGCAACAAAAGTAAAGACAACAAAAGTAATGTTTTTGGTATTTTGTAGTGATTGTAACAGTAGCAACGGGAAAGTAAACAAGCGAGAACCAATATATGGAAAACTCGTAGGCACCGGATCAGTGATGGATAATTATGCCGGATGCGGTTCATCATGTAACAGTCATAACATAGGGTGACACAGAACTAGCTCCAATTCATCAATGTAATGTAGGCATGTATTCCGTATATAGTCATACGTGCTTATGGAAAAGAACTTGCATGACATCTTTTGTCCTACCCTCCCGTGGCAGCGGGGTCCTATTGGAAACTAAGGGATATTAAGGCCTCCTTTTAATAGAGAACCGGAACAAAGCATTAGCACATAGTGAATACATGAACTCCTCAAACTATGGTCATCACCGGGAGTGGTCCCGATTATTGTCGCTTCGGGGTTGCCGGATCATAAAAAATAGTAGGTGACTATAGACTTGCAAGATAGGATCAAGAACTCACATATATTCATGAAAACATAATAGGTTCAGATCTGAAATCATGGCACTCGGTCCCTAGTGACAAGCATTAAGCATAGCAAAGTCATAGCAACATCAATCTCAGAACATCGTGGATACTAGGGATCAAACCCTAACAAAACTAACTCGATTACATGATAAATCTCATCCAACCCATCACCGTCCAGCAAGCCTACGATGGAATTACTCATGCACGGCGATGAGCATCATGAAATTGGTGATGGAGGATGGTTGATGATGACGACGGCGACGAATCCCCCTCTCTGAGCCCCGAACGGACTCCAGATCAGCCCTCCCGAGAGGTTTTAGGGCTTGGCGGCGGCTCCGTATCGTAAAACGCGATGATTTCTTCTCTCCAATTTGTTTCTCTCTGAAAGCAAATATATAGAGTTGTAGTTGGCGTCGGAGGGCATCCAGGGGGCCCACGAGGTAAGGGACGCATCCTAGGGGGGGCGCCCCCACCCTCGTGAGAAGGGTGTGGGCCCCTGGTCTTCATCTTTGGCGAGGATTTTTTTTATTTTTTCTAAGATGTTCCGTGGAGTTTCAGGTCATTCCGAGAATATTTGTTTTTTGCACATAAAACAACACCATGGCAATTTTGCTGAAAACAACGTCAGTCTGGGTTAGTTCCATTCAAATCATACAAGGTAGAGTCCAAAACAAGGGCAAAAGTGTTTGGAAAAGTAGATACGACAGAGACGTATCAATCCACTTGATGTATGTTTTGGTGATCAACTTGCGAGTTCCGTGACCTCGTGAACTTATGCATAGGGGTTGGCACACGTTTTCATCTTGACTCTCCGGTAGAAACTTTGGGGCACTCTTTGAAGTTCTTTGTGTTGGTTGAATAGATGAATCTGAGATTGTGTGATGCATATCGTATAATCATACCCACGGATACTTGAGGTGACATTGGAGTATCTAGGTGACATTACGATCTTGGTTGATTTTTGTCTTAAGGTGTTATTCTAGTACAAACTCTATGATAGATTGAACGGAAAGAATAGCTTCATGTTATTTTACTACAGACTCTTGAATAGATCGATCAGAAAGGATAACTTTGAGGTGGTTTCGTACCCTACCATAATCTCCTCGTTCATTCTCCGCTATTAGAGACTTTGGAGTGACTCTTTGTTGCATGTTGAGGGATAGTTATATGATCCAATTATGTTATTATTGTTGAGGGAACTTACACTAGTGAAAGTATGAACCCTAGGACTTGTTTCAACACATTGCAATACCGTTTGTGCTCACTTTTATCATTAGTTACCTTGCTGGTTTTATATTCTCAGATTACAAAAACATATATCTACTATCCATATTGCACTTGTATCACCATCTCTTCGCTGAACTAGTGCACCTATACAATTTACCATTATATTGGGTGTGTTGGGGACACAAGATACTCTTTGTTACTTTTTGCGGGGTTGCTTGAGAGAGACCATCTTCATCCTACGCCTCCCACGGATTGATAAACCTTAGGTCATCCACTTGAGGGAAATTTGCTACTGTCCTACAAACCTCTGCACTTGGAGGCCCAACAATGTCTGCAAGAAGGTTGTGTAGTAGACATCAAGCTCTTTTTTGGCGCCGTTGCCGGGGAGGTGAGTGCTTGAAGGTATATCTTTAGATTTTGCAATCGAATCTTTTAGTTTATTGTTTTATCACTAGTTTAGTTTATAAAAGAAAATTACAAAAAATGGAATTAAGTTTGCCTCATACGCTTCATCTTTTTCATATCTTTCGTGAGAATGATGGAAAGGAAATTTGTGCTCAAGTGCTAGAAGAAGAAGTCTATAAAATGTTTGGCACTAAATCTTTGAATGATGAGCATGATTGGAATGTTGTTAGTATGAATTCTTTGAATAACCATAGTACTAATGATGATTGCACTAGTCATGATGAAAATATCTCTTATAAGCATGTCGATTTTTGCGGAGTGCATAGAGTTTGCAAGTACATACCAAATAGGGAAGATAGATTTTTCAAGAGGCATAAGTATTTGGAAACTAAATGGTTGCAAGAAAGGCTAGATATTTGTGCTGAAAATTTAAACATTCTTAGCCCTACTTGTGAACTTTGCAATGAACGTGATCATTTCAATAACCAATGCAAATTGTTTCATGATCATATCATGTACAAAAATTGTGATGACTTGATTTCCCTTGCACGTCATAATGAACTTAGTTTGCTCTTGTGTTATGAAGAAATGAAACGTGTAACTAAGGATCTTCCAGAAATTGTCCTTGATAAAGTTCTTAGTTTTGATCTAGAGGAAATATATATGTATTGTGCGGTGAATTGCATTAAAAATCCTTATATTGCCAAGTATATAAAGAAAAGAAAACAAATAGAAGATGAAGAGAATACTAATGAAAGGGAAGAGACTTCCTAATATCCTCCTATTATTTCTTATGATGAATCAGGTAACGATGGGGGGCCTTCTATCCAACCAATCTCATTAATAACGAGCTCCAAAAAGAGGATTGAACCCACACATAATGTGAAGAAGAAAAAGAAAATACAGAGAAGCAAAGGTAATAAGGTATTCCTCCCAAATGATGTTGCTCCTATTACTCATTGTGATGATGATAATTTCTATACTATTGGTGCTATCCATACTATTAATGATGAGAGTGATTATGCTTATGATATGAAACGGCCCAAGCTTGGGGATGCTTTGTTTGATGAGAATGACATGTTTGAGAATATACTAGGACAAGTGCCCGTGCATTGCACCGGGCGATAAAATTAATAGAACCTGCTCAGCGTGCTATTCCACAACACTTCACATATCCAATTTTGAGGAACATCAGAAATAAGGTAACCCTGAGTATCCTTTCCCTCCATGAAGTGTGAATGTGAAGAAATCTCCCTAACATCGTTCATTAGGATGTACTGTAGCTCCGCACTTTCATCTCACATTTTCATCTGATCATAAAGTAGTGATGCACAGAATAGTTTTTCACTGTTTTGTTGTTGTTCAGAATAACACAATTTATTTTTTTAACGTATTTTTTGCAATTTTTGAGAACATTATTTGAAACTTTTAAATCATTTTTTGATGACTAACATGTTTGATTTTGAAAATTATATTTCATTTGTAATTGTTTTTTACTCTATTTGGGCTTGCCCCAAACATAAGGACTTGGCCTACACAACACGCACGCTCTCAGAAAAAGAATACACCTTCTTTCTGGTGAGACCAGAACTGCATGCACTGTCGATCTTCCGGTTCCTCATCTCACTATCCTAGTAAACGCCACCGCCGGCTGCCTTTCCCAACCGTCAGCCGCCCACTCACGCGGCACTCTCCACCGGTGTAGATTCGGAATTTTCTTTTGTGTTAATCCCCAGCTACGCCTCGCCATGCCGCCTCGCCGTTCCGATCAACGTCGCCCCTTCGTGTTTCTGGTGTGGCGTCAACCTGGACAATGTCGCGGCTTTCTCCGGCTGTTGTTCCTCGTTGCCGTCTATGAGGTCCTGCCTCTTTGGGTGATGTGGTGCTCCGTGCCTGTGCCCGTGGCGGGCTAGTTGGTGCTCGTCTTAGTCGCGCGCTACGGCCTAAGATTTTTGACTGGTTAGTCCCTGCTTCCACTCAGCTCTCAATATAAAAAGCTACTCTTCTTATCAAACTATCTATGTCAAATTAACATAAAAATATAAGAAGAAGGCAGTACCACCAGCAGCACTATATGACATATAAAATTAATAGAACCTGCAGTAAAAAAGAAGTGTAATATACAACACATACTACAGAATCAGGAGCGTCCTTTTCATGGTTACTACTTGCTTGCATCAATTTAAATTGCTACTTGCTGCAAGCTAGATTCACAAAGGAGCATTACTCTCTCAACGGTACTGCTGAGTTCAATTTATCACCAATGAAATAGTACTGCTGAGTTCTCAGAGTATAGGGCTCAGGATTTAGATCGAAACAAAATGAGAATTGGGAACTAATTTATCAAACAACAACTTGGGGTAATTTCCTCAAATACTTATGACTCGTTCACTGGTTAGGGGTGACATGATCCACAACGCATGTCAAATACTATGTGCTCATGATAAAGTGAACTACCAAAAACTTCATAAAGCACCCGAGAAATAAATTAATAGTACATACTACTTTTAAATTAGGACATGAGTAACATGTAAACGTTGTGCCTCGAAAAATTATATGTATCAAAGACTACATCACTGTCAGGTATTGCATGTTCTGTCCACCAATATACAATATACTATTAGGCCTGTAGATCAACCATGAATGTATGCGAAAAATGCATCTACTGAGGTTACATTCATGTCATAAGTAGTTATATCTAAACTCACTTCTTTCCCTTAGGAAAAACATAAGTTATATATTAAATCCAAAGGGATAAACTGTAAGAAGCAACTCTTGCAGAATTCTCGATTCGATAGAAAAAACAACATACAACAGTTGCTAATGTTACTGTCAGTCATACACATGAATGTATCTCTAATACATAGCACTATAATTCAGAACCTTTAATCTTTGTCGTGGAGGATATGTTGCTTGACATGGATCTGGGTCTCTCTAGTAAGAAACATTGCTATCTCATCAAGGTTAATTCGTGCCAATAAATTCATCCAAAGAGATGAACTGTAGGTTGCCAAAGCAGCCAAAGCGAGTTGGGGAGGAAGAAAGGTTGCAGACATATTTGAAACCACAAACTGTAAGTCGCCAGAGAACCAGAAATCATGATTTCAAGCCTACTTGTCCACATACCTCAAGTGTAAAATTGGCCGACAAAGTTCTGGCAAACTGTGGAACACTGTCGGACGCTAGATTGTTTTCCATCGAAGTCTGATGAGGCGACATTGGGCAGTCTTTTGGACGTCGTCTTGTTTTCCGATGAAGGCGACATTGGGTGATCTTCCGGCGAACTCGGCGGGGGGTGAGATACTTGTAGTCTTGCAAATTTACTATGCAATTTAGCTCGATTTCCAGTCGATCCTTTATTTTTATTGCATAAATTCTTTGTTGAATACCAATGGAGGCATCCATGGCTCCGTATTGCAAGAAAAGAAATCACACACCCTATAAACCTAATAAGTGTGGTTCAAGGACCCTCCCTCCTCGGTCCACGTCATCTATTTGAAGTTTTTTGAACACTGAACACGACAACCCGCAAGTGATAACATTTATCCTCCATCCGACGCTCGCCCGTCACAATATCGCATCTTAGTTCTCGACATCAACAATTCAGATATATAGAAATCGTTCACCCATGACATGTGCACCTAAACACAACACCTAGGAATTCAGCTACAAAGAAGTGGTTCAACAAATTTAGAAACAAAGAAACAGTCATCAGTTCAGTAATTGAATATACCTCGGACTGTGTAGGAAAACTATGATATTTTTGAGGCAAAATTACCAATGGTCTTCAATTAAACCACCAAAGAAAACAATCATATGCTTAGTAAAGATGAACATCCATATTCTAAGAATCATGACTAACCTATGAAGTGCATATGTTATAGGTGCGTGGGATGATGATCCCGCGGCAGAAGATGGAATCAAATAGTCAAAAATTACAACTGTGTTAAGTGTCATACAAAATTAGTTCACGTTTTTACGAAAAACGCTCGAATTAGTCTGAGAGACTAAATGCTTCTGGTTTTAACAAATGGGGGTAAATGACCATTTGTAAACATTTGATATCTTGAAGTTGTGCGCATACTAAAAGAAGAAAAATATTACTTTTTTCAAGAAAACTACACTTCAATCTTTTTACATTTGGCTTAAGGCGACCGCAAGATTTGTTCCTTTTAAAAAAAGACTTTACTTGTTTGACACCGTGGGTGTAGGCTTCTTATTGATCTTATAATCCGCTTTGCATCTGCTCGAGAGATCCAGCACTTGGTACGACAAGATACAATACAATGTTGTTTAATTGGCAAGTGCACCAACGCATGCATCCCATTTTCCTTCTTTATTTTTTCTTCTACTCTCTTTCTCTTTCCTTCTAGTTTTTTCCTCTTTCCTCATTATTCTTTCCTTCTATTTCGTACGCAAGCATCCTAGTTCCCCCCTTCAATTTTCTTTCTCTTTCCTTCCTTATTATGGGACGATTTATTTCCTTATTATTCTCAAGACGCCATCATAATACCTAGAAAAGTCCAAGGCGTATATAAATTATAAAGATTAGATCTAAGCGAGCAACGTGGGATTATTTAATAGGATTATCAACGTTCTATTATCAAATAGTGTGAGCTATGTGAGTCGGTCACGCCGTTTGTTTTTGTACATGAGGTTGAGAGTTCGAATCGCACAACAGGCACTAATTTTTTGCACCGGGCCGCCTTGCTGGGCCGGAACAATTTGGCCCGTCCCGATAAAAGCACCTGCGCATGGAAAATCATTAACAAAATTTTAGTACCACCTCGGATAATAAAAAATCTCCAAAAAACAGAGATAATAATATGGGTGAACGGATTAAAAATTTGGAGAAACACACCTTGCTTTATTAGTAGGTATAGATATAGATTCTCCTACGCGGATCCGGTCGAAAACAGCACGACACATGAGAGAAGCCGCCACTGGCGATGTCGTACGCACGCTGTACGCCGTGGGTTCTGTCGTGTGTACTCGACCGAGCGAGGAAGCATCCTCAGCGCAATATAGGCTGGCAACTAAAATAGACATATGGGCTGTCCGTCCTAGTTTCCTTTGCATCTACATCCTTGGCCCTTTGTTTCTCGTTTCCTTTGCACGTACGTCATACGTTTGTCAAGTAGACTCTCAATCAAACCAAAAAAAATAGTGTATGTAAAAATTATCAAAACAGGACGAAACAAAGCAAAACCAAACCAAGAATACCTAATCCCTTTAATAGTAGGTATAGATTTGCTGCAATTAATGTTTGTCCCAAGCTTGGGGATGCTATGTTTAATGAAGATGATATTTTTAGCCTTCCAAGTTTTGATGAGCAAATTTATTACGATGATGGCATGCCCTATTTATGATGATTATTGCGATGACACTTATGCTATAAAGAGTAGTGATGATTATATTTATAAAATGTGTCATGATTATATTTATAAAATGTGTCATGATTATGATTACCCTTTTTCTGAACACTACTCTTTTAACGTGGAAACAATTTATAGTATTCGAGTCTTTTATGATACTCCCACTATTCCGATTGAGAAGAATTTGGCTTATGTGGAGAGTAGTAAATTTTCTATACTTGTAGATCATGAAAGCAATGCTTCATGTGATGGTTATATTGTTAAATTAATTCATGATTCTACTGAAAATTATTATGAGGGAGGAACATATGCTTGTAGGAATTGCAATAATACCAAGTTTCCTCTCTATGTGCTTAAAGTTTTGAAATTATGCTTGATTTGCCCTCCAATGCTAGTTGATTATTGTTCCCATAAGTTGTTTGATCACAAAATTCCTATGCATAGGAAGAGGGTTATACTTAAATGTGCTAGTCATATTCTTCATGATGCCCTCTTTATGTTACAATTCTTATCTTTGATGTGAGCATCATTGAAATCATCATGCCTAGATAGGGGCGTTAAACGATAGCGCTTGTTGGGAGGCAACCCAATTTTATTTTTGTTCCTTGCTTTTTGCTCCTGTTTATTAATAAATAATTCATCTATCTTCAGTTATAATTGTGTTTTTTGTGTTTAATTAGTGTTTGTGCCAAGTAGAACCGTTGGGAAGACTTGGGGAAAGTCTTTTTGATCTTGCTGTAAAAAACAGAAACTTTAGCGCTTACGAGAATTGCTGCAACTTTTTATTGGAGAGTGCTATTTAGTTAATTCTTTTTTCATATGATTAATAGATAAATTCCTCACGTCCAGGAATTTATTTTAGAA